>NC_134065.1:4285496-4639781 GCF_965140245.1 Athene noctua | reverse complement strand
GAACCCAGAAATACAGTCCATCACTAGAGACGCCACACTAACCTACATCTCTATGTCCATGTCCACAACTGACACGTACACACAGTCCCACTCCCCGACCTGCACTAGCTCATACTCCACATCCACAACCAACAGTGACATAGTCTAACAAATACCGAGTTCAACAGAGTAACACCTGTGGAAAGAGAGAGACAAACAAAAAGGTACTGCATAGACAAACTTATACACCCATAAAAACCACACAACAGCCTACCGCACATAATACAACTTTATTAACATTCTATGGAAACCACACAGGAACCTGTCCAACAAATTATACCTTCACTGCATCTACATTACAGAACAGCTTCTGCTTCTCAAATCAAGTTACAATCAATAATTAGACTTTCCTGTCATGCTGATTACACAGAACTATTGAATTAACAACACTACAACTACACCTCCACTCAAGCCTCATTACAACATAGCTTTAACATACATTTTACACACCTTAACAAAGACCTAATACATTTTCACAAAACTACATTAATGAAACATAATAGGGTTCATAAGCCCTGATGAGTGCTTTGCCTACCACCATTAGCTCTAAAAGCATTTATCCTATTATCACATCTATCACTCAGCATGATGCCTTCATTGACCAGATTTCAAAACTACTTTAACATACATGAGGCCACGGAACGCCATTCCCTGGGACCTCCGACCTGGCCCTGCCTGCGAAAACCCGGTCCCTGCGACGCCCTGAGGCCAAACTAAGGCGACGAACGTCGCCTCGCAGAGCGGCCGGGACCGGGGAAAAAAAACCCAGCCGGGGGACAGGAAAAAAAAAAATCCCCCGGCTGGGGTTTTTTATTCTATATTTATTTCTGCCCTAACTACTCGACCTGCAACAAAAAAATAATGACTGCACATTAAACAGTCACGCTCAGTCAGACACAGTCTAAGCACACAGCACTCTCAAATACCCCGCTGACCTCCCCCTCCTCTCGGCAAACCCGCCCCGCTACACGACTAACACGACCGGCCTTTGACCCCTGGCTCCTCGGGAACGCCGTTCCCGGGGACCTCCGACCTGGCCCTGCCTGCGAAAACCCCGTCCCTGCGACGCCCTGCGCCCTAACTGAGGCGACGAACGTCGCCTCGCAGAGCGGCCGGGACCGGGGAAAAAAAACCCAGCCGGGGGACAGGAAAAAAAAAATCCCCCGGCTGGGGTTTTTTATTCTATATTTATTTCTGCCCTAACTGCTCAACCTGCAACAAAAAATTATGCCAGCACATTAAACAGTCACGCTCAGCCAGACACAGCCTAAGCACACCGCACTCTCAACTACCCCCCTATCCGCCCCCTCCTCTCGGCAGACGCGTCCCGCTACACGACTAACACGACCGGCCTTAGACCCCTGGCTCCTCGGGAACGCCGTTCCGGGGACCTCCGACCTGGCCTGCCTGCGAAAACCCGTCCCTGTGACGCCCTGCGCCCAAACTGAGGCGACGAACGTCGCCTCGCAGAGCGGCCGGGACCGGGGAAAAAAAACCCAGCCGGGAGACAGGAAAAAAAAATCCCCCGGCTGGGGTTTTTTATTGTATATTTATTTCTACCCTAACTACTCAACAAACTCTACTCGACCTGCAACAAAAAATAATGCCAGCACATTAAACAGTCACGCTCAGCCAGACACAGTCTAAGCACACCTCACGCTCAACTACCCCCCTATCCGCCCCCCTCCTCTCGGCAAACCCGTCCCGCTACATGACTAACACGACCGGCCTTTGACCCTGGCTCCTGGGGAACGCCGTTCCCGGGGACCTCTGACCTGGCCCTGCCTGCGAAAACCCCGTCCCTGCGACGCCCTGCGCCCAAACTGAGGCGGCGAACGTCGCCTCGCAGAGCGGCCGGGACCGGGGAAAAAAAACCCAGCCGGGGGACAGGAAAAAAAAATCCCCCGGCTGGGGTTTTTTATTCTATATTTATTTCTGCCCTAACTGCTCGACCTGCAACAAAAAAATAATGACTGCACATTAAACAGTCACGCTCAGCCAGACACAGTCTAAGCACACAGCACTCTCAACTACCCCGCTGACCGCCCCCTCCTCTCGACAAACCCGCCCCGCTACACGACTAACACGACTGGCCTTTGACCCCTGGCTCCGCGGGAACGCCGTTCCCGGGGACCTCCGACCTGGCCCTGCCTGCGAAAACCCCGTCCCTGCGACGCCCTGCGCCCAAACTGAGGCGACGAACGTCGCCTCGCAGAGCGGCCGGGACCGGGGAAAAAAAACCCAGCCGGGGGACAGGAAAAAAAAAATCCCCCGGCTGGGGTTTTTTATTCTATATTTATTTCTGCCCTAACAGCTCGACCTGCAACAAAAAAATAATAACTGCACATTAAACAGTCACGCTCAGCCAGACACAGTCTAAGCACACAGCACTCCCAACTACCCCGCTGACCACCCCCTCCTCTCAACAAACCCGCCCCGCTACACGACTAACACGAACGGCCTTTGACCCCTGGCTCCTCGGGAACGCCGTTCCCGGGGACCTCCGACCTGGCCCTGCCTGCGAAAACCCCGTCCCTGCGACGCCCTGCGCCCAAACTGAGGCGACGAACGTCGCCTCGCAGAGCGGCCGGGACCGGGGAAAAAAAACCCAGCCGGGGGACAGGAAAAAAAACAATCCCCCGGCTGGGGTTTTTTATTCTATATTTATTTCTGCCCTAACTACTCGACCTGCAACAAAAAAAATAATGACTGCACATTAAACAGTCACGCTCAGCCAGACACAGTCTAAGCATACCACACGCTCAACTACCCCCCTATCCGCCCCCTCCTCTCGGCAAACCCGCCCCGCTACACGACTAACACGACCAGCCTTTGACCCCTGGCTCCTCGGGAACGCCGTAACCGGGGACCTCCGACCTGGCTCTGCCTGCGAAAACCCCGTCCCTGCGACGCCCTGCGCCCAAACTGAGGCGACAAATGTCGCCTCGCAGAGCGGCCGGGACTGGGGAAAAAAAACCCAGCCGGGGGACAGGAAAAAAAAAAATCCCCCGGCTGGGATTTTTTATTCTATATTTATTTCTGCCTTAACTACTCAACAAACTCTACTCGACCTGCAACAAAAAAATAATGCCAGCACATTAAACAGTCACGCTCAGCCAGACACAGTCTAAGCACACAGCACTCTCAACTACCCCGCTGACCACCCCCTCCTCTCGGCAAACCCGCCCCGCTACACGACTAACACGACCGGCCTTTGACCCCTGGCTCCTCGGGAACGCCGTTCCCGGGGACCTCCGACCTGGCTCTGCCTGCAAAAACCCCGTCCCTGCGACGCCCTGCGCCCAAACTGAGGCGACGAACGTCTCCTCGCAGAGCGGCCGGGACCGGGGAAAAAAAACCCAGCCGGGGGACAGGAAAAAAAAAATCCCCCGGCTGGGGTTTTTTATTCTATATTTATTTCTGCCCTAACTACTCGACCTGCAACAAAAAAATAATGACTGCACATTAAACAGTCACACTCAGCCAGACACAGTCTAAGCACACAGCACTCTCAACTACCCCGCTGACCGCCCCCTCCTCTCGGCAAACCCGCCCCGCTACACGACTAACACGACCGGCCTTTGACCCCTGGCTCCTCGGGAACGCCGTTCCCGGGGACCTCCGACCTGGCCCTGCCTGCGAAAACCCCGTCCCTGTGACGCCCTGCGCCCGAACTGAGGCGACGAACGTCGCCTCGCAGAGCTGCCGGGACCGGGGAAAAAAAACCCAGCCGGGGGACAGGAAAAAAAAAAATCCCCCGGCTGGGGTTTTTTATTCTGTATTTCTTTCTGCCCTAACTAGTCAAACTCTACTCCACCTGCAATAAAAACAATTCTGGCACATTAAACAGTCATACACCTGCATAGACATTCTAAATACACCGCTCATTCCACTACCCCGCTGACTGCCCTCTACTCTCAGCAAATCCACCCACCCGCCCAACCCCCACGACACTGCCTATGCCTATTGCTGCATCTCTCCTCAAAAAGTGCTTCCCAAAGACTTCAATGTTCATTGCCCCTGCTGACACCGTGGCCTGAAACTAACCTCCGCCCAAATGCTGGCTGTGAACGGAACGTTACAGACATGCCAGGACTAACTGACAATAAACAGTCAGGGAGAGAAAAGAAGTCTCCCTGCTCAACATTTTCTTTGCTATTATTAAAACTACACATTATCTCACTCTACATTCATTATACCCTAAAATGAATAACATCCTCACATACAAGGTTACCTTCCAAAACTAACACTCATTCAACATTCACTGTGTGCAACCATCACCTGCCCGAGTGGCTGATCGCCACAATTCTGCCACTGTGCCCGGAACTGCATCGCTGCTGCTCCCCCTGACCCACACTGAATGTCCTCATCGTTAGAAGAAGAGTTATACGTTACAGAGTGGCACTACTGCTGGTCCTTCTTCATTTTGTACCCTCCGGCGAACATTGTCAGAGATTTCCCTTCTGGAATCCTGGTGATCCTATGACACCTGCAAAAGACAAAAGAAGGAACTCTAGAGGCTGCCTGGTGACAACAACTGGCTATCACCAAAACTGGCCTAGGTGACCTCCAGCCACATGGCCTGTGCTCACTGCCACATTATCATCCCCTTCTGTGACCGTTCCACAACGGCTACAAACACACAAAATGACACCGCCTCACACACATATACATGCGCCACAAATGGGACCTAAAGTCACGAGAGTACCGCACGGGGTAGAGCTAATGCTGAAGCTAAAGACAGGGCCTGACAGCACACTTGGAGAGCACCAAGTTAATGGGACACAAATGCACAGAGAGGCACGCTGCAAGACCCAAGCCCCCCCCCCCCCCCCCCCCCCCCGCAGAGAGGCGCGCTGCAAGACCGACGCCCCCCCCCCCGCAGAGAGGCGCGCTGCAAGACCGACGCCCCCCCCCCCGCAGAGAGGCGCGCTGCAAGACCGACGCCCCCCCCCCCCCGCCCCCGCAGAGAGGCGCGCTGCAAGACCGACGCCCCCCCCCCCCCGCCCCCGCAGAGAGGCGCGCTGCAAGACCGACGCCCCCGCCCCCGCAGAGAGGCGCGCTGCAAGACCGACGCCCCCCCCCCCCCGCCCCCGCAGAGAGGCGCGCTGCAAGACCGACGCCCCCCCCCCCGCAGAGAGGCGCGCTGCAAGACCGACGCCCCCCCCCCCGCAGAGAGGCGCGCTGCAAGACCGACGCCCCCCCCCCCGCAGAGAGGCGCGCTGCAAGACCGACGCCCCCCCCCCCCCGCCCCCGCAGAGAGGCGCGCTGCAAGACCGACGCCCCCCCCCCCCCACCGCAGAGAGGCGCGCTGCAAGACCGACGCCCCCCCCCCCCCCACCGCAGAGAGGCGCGCTGCAAGACCGACGCCCCCCCCCCCCCCCCGCAGAGAGGCGCGCTGCAAGACCGACGCCCCCCCCGCCCCCCCCCCCCGCAGAGAGGCGCGCTGCAAGACCGACGCCCCCCCCCCCCCCGCAGAGAGGCGCGCTGCAAGACCGACGCCCCCCCCCCCCCCCCGCAGAGAGGCGCGCTGCAAGACCGACGCCCCCCCCCCCCCCCCCCCGCAGATTTTACAAAACCTGAAGAGCCCCCCCACTGACACTGAAGTCTTGTGCCACCACCCCACCCGCTGTTTTGGCCCTGTGACTTATCTTTCAGAGAGCACGGTCCAGATTTCATCCTTATCGGGAGCACGTCATCCAACTGGCGTTTCCTTGCGTTCGCTGGGTGCCTCTTTGTCACCTGCGACACAGAATGCGGCCGGTCGTGGGCATGTTGACCCTTATCGGCATCTACCGTCCCGATGCCCTCCTCGGAAGAGCCGTACCGCTCCCGATACCTTTATTTTGCACGCGCCCCGACACCCCCCGTCTCATGAGGCACACAAATCCAAGAAACTGAAGAAATGCATCACCTCTACTACTTGTAAGCTATTACATGCTCGGTGGCTCCCGGCCCGCTGCTCCGCTCTTCTGCCTACTCGCCTCTAATCCTCTGCTTTCTGAGCGGAGACCTTACGATGCCTGCAAAAGCAAAGAGAAATGGTCATTTGAACTGCTGCGTGATCTTCAGCAGTGTAGGTCTGAGCAAACCGCTTATTGCCTCTCTCACCTTTTCTCAAAGTGCTTGGGACTCTGCTGCGTGAACCCTCCGAGAAAGAAAGGGAGGTAAACCCACGGGATGGAGAAGCCTCCCGGATCCTCGGCTCGCTCGCGGCGTTTTCTCTCCCCTGCTCGTTTACGTCGGCTGCTCGGAGAACGATTCTTCCTTCCGCTGTGCCGATGCCTCGTCGCCGCCTGTACGACAAACGGGACGTGATTTGAGCTACGATGATATTATGACACCCCCGAAAAACTAATGCTTTGGCACGCTGGTCATCTCTCACCTTGGCAAAGTCTAAGGGTACGGGTACCCCACGTGACGCAGCGATCGACACCTATAAAATAAAACCGCGAGAGCTTGAGGGCCTCGGAGGCGCTGGTCACGCAGATCCCCTGACATCTTCCGTTGCTCTTCGGTGAGCTGCTTCTCCCTTTGCTTTTAAACACCCCAAACCGCATGAGCGAGTCACCCCATTGTTAACAAAGACTTTTGTGAGAGCAAAGGTTTGTCTTCCGTTTCTGTCTCCCATCCGACTACTGCTAAAACACCCAAAACCCTAAATATTGACCCCACGGACAAACTAAGGCTTGTTCGACCCGCAAGACTAGGGCGTGAATCGCCGCTTGCGGCGCGTCTGCCCTCCGGCGCCTGTCGAACGCTAGGAGACTAACTCTGTGGCGGCTGTCTACAGCTACTTGCCCAGAGATGGACCGTATGGTCTTTGCCAAAAGCATCGGGGCACATCTACGTATTAATTCACGACTATGAGCCTACGCTCCCCTCGTCGTTACTATGGCCACGTGTCTGGGCAGGACAGGTCCAGCTCTGACAGACATACACAGCACAGACACCGCAAGTGACGTGACGGTGAGATGCGAGAAGACCGCGAGCGAGAAGAACGATGACCGTAGGGAAGATGCTGCCGGCAGAGAAGCCCTACGGTGACGCGATGGCACGGATGCGTCGGAGCGGGCCCGAAATGAGAGGCGACCGCTGCGGCCCGTGAGACAAAGTTACCGGTGACGCCAGAACGATGGATGGGTGAGAAGTCGGGCTTTAGGACTTAAGACCTGGGGAGGAAACCCCAGAAGATTTCTATGTGCCAAAATGACTCTCAAAAGCACAGCTCCGGGTGCCATCTAGCTCATCCCTGCGAGAGATGACCGATCGAGAACCTCCTCGATGCGAGACACGATGGATGGATCCACGCTTCGGGTTATAATTGCGAGACAAGAAGGGCTCTGCCGGCGCTATGCTGATGAAGCCTAGTACTCGATGCTCTCAGGAGGGCTACGGAGATGCCTGCTGATCTCAAAGGGCTACAAAGACATCAAGACCTGAGGGTGGTGTGCTATAAGATATAGAATGCAGTAGACAAACTACGCAACGACACAGGCTGGAACTGCCCTGCCCAGAACGTGGTAGTCCGGTGCTGAAAAGTAACTCGCCGCCCCTTATGGGCGCTAAGGGTGCTGTTCCTGGACGGCCCTCTCCCCCGTACTGACTTGACGAGCCCTCCCTGCGATTCCCAACCCTGTCCCTTCCTCTCAGACCCTTCCTACCCTCGACCCTCGACTTAGCTTTCAGAGGTCCGTAGCCATCTTCCGCAGCAACCGCATGGGCTAGCTAGGATGTTCCGGACTCGCCTGTTCCTCCGCATCGTCTCCTAGACGCCCTCGAACCGTGCGACCGGTCAGCGTCGCGCCTGCCGATGCCGACAGCTTCCGCGACGCCGCCCTCGAAAGCGCCTCTCTCCTATTCGCTCCGGAGACGACGGCGCTGCCGTCGTCGCTTGCGGCACCTAAGAAACCGAGACGTACGAAAATCGCTGTTGTGCTTCTGACAATTCACCCGCCCCTACTCCTCCTCGCTACTGACCCGGCTCGCCTCAAATGCTCATCCGATTCAAAAGGCTGCCTGGATGGCGCTCGCAAAACCTAAGAGAAACGCTTCCCTTAGATGCCGTGGGATACTCGACACGTCGACGGGGACCTGGCCGACGCCGCCTCGCCTCGGGCTGCTCCTCCCGTGTGTGACTGCACCCTTCCGACGCTATGTCGGTCGCCTGCAAAAACCAAAGTAACACCGGGTGAGATGCTACCCAAAACTACACCCTGCCGACGGCTATAACCCTCTCCCGCTCCTTTACCTGGTGCGATCGCCCGCCCTACCTCTGCTGTTCGGGATTTCTCCTGTGGAGGCTCGGTTACGACCTGAAACGCAAACGACAAGGGATACGTCTACCTTCACCGACATTACAACTCCTGAACTATAACCGCTACTTGAGCACACTGGTAATATCTCACCTCGCTTGACTTGCCTGTGGTGCCGCTATCTTGCTTCACACCTTTGTAATAAAACGCTCTTATAGGCTACTTGTATAGCCGTCCATCATGTCTTCCCTCTGATGCGGCACATCTAAGTACCTTCTTACGGTGCTCCGCTCGCCGCCTCCGTCGACCTTTGGTGCGCGGATCGCCCCTCTGCTTCGGCAAAAAACGGCATTGAACGAGTCACCTGTATGTTAACTGACGGCTTAACGATTCCAGAAGCCTCCTATAAGCACACCATCTAGATCTTGACTGCGACCTGCCGTTAAACACGGCCCCGTCATCTCCAAAAAATGCTACAGAGAAAACTCATGCACCTCCTGCATATATACCTGCTAGCCCTGAAATGGACTGTATGTCCTCTCCCTACCAAGTCTCTACTTATGACCCCATTAGCCTTTGATTGTTACTGCTATTCTTTCGTGGACTATTGCTCTGTGTCTCCAGGCAGAGCAGCTCCAACCCAGACACAGACACGCACAGACCGACACTGCACACAAAGACAAACGGTGAGACGGAAACATTAAAACGAGCTCTCTAAGAATGACTCCTTGACCGGAGATGCTACCGGATCAGAAGACCGAGAGGACTGAGAAGAATAATCCGTGGCAGGTAGAGAAGAATTGAATGCTGCGGCTGGAAACAAAAACAGAGATGAGTCACATAGGAGACGCCTTACTTCAAGATCAAAGCATGTAAGGATGCAGGGAAAAACTCTCATAAAAGGTATTGGAAAAGGTGGACCGCGCAAGATCGGAGATGTTAATGCAGCCTGGAAAGGTGCTGCTAAAGCAGAGCTACCTGAAACTTCCAAGACCTATCCACGCCTCGGTCTTTGTCATGAGATAAAAGAAGCGCCCGACCGGCGCTGTGCCGATGACTAGAGACTTTTGACGCCCTAGCGATGGTTCCCGAAGCGCACGCTGTGCTGCTTCGGGGCAAAGAGTGATGAGGATGTTGTGACCTAAGGAAGCTCGAGGACGCAGAAAACACAAACTACGTGACGACGCAGCCGTGGGCTGGAACTGCCCTGCCTGGCACGTGGCCGTCTTGTGCAGAAAGGTAATGTGCTCCCTTTCCCTAACGAAAGGGTGCTGTGCCTGTATGGTCCTCTCCCCTATGCTAGCTTGAAAACCCCTCCCTGCGATTCCCAACCTTGGCCTGGCCCCAGAGCCCTCTCCAAAACACTGGTCCCTCGACTTATCTGGGGCCTGGGGGTCTGAAGCCATCTTTGACAGCCGCTCCATCGGCTAACTGGGATATTCCTACAGATGCCAGGTTCCTCTTCATCATCTGCACAAAAATCGCACTGGCGGTCGGCGCCGTGTCGGCTGACGTTGCCCTGTTCTGCGACGGTCTCCTCCTCGAAAGCGTCGTACTTTCCGCTCGCCTGCTCTGTGCCTGCGTCGCTCGTGGCACCTATGATATCGAGAGGCAGAAGGTTACACTTGTGCTTGTGTGAAAGCACCGGCCCCGTGCTCCTCTTCTCTACTACCCCGGTTCACCTTGGATGTTCATCCTATTGCAAAGGCTGCCTACATAGCACCGACAAAACGACACGGTGCTCTGTGTGCAATTAGGTAACGGGATCGGCTGTCCTGTGTCCCGAAAGATGCTGTGCCTCACGTGCCTGCTACTTTCTTGGAAAATGCTGAAGCTCCGCATATGGATGCGTAAGAGATGTTTGCGCTAACCCTTGCTCTGTCATCTCACCGTCGGTCCTATTTAGCCAGATGATATTGACAACTTACAATGTAGATGGTGATACTAGGTAAAAAACAAGGTCCCATCTTCATTAAAGTCAGAAAAAAACAGGAAAATGTAATGCATCTCAAATGAAGAGGAAAAAAACTAAGTGCATGCATTTGAACCCTTTTACCTGCTCCATCCAGCTGGTACAGATTTACTCACCTGAAAAAGCCTGCTACCTATCGGTGTACTTCTTATTATATAGACTGCCAAACCTTGACTGATGCTGAAACTCTTACCTCAGGTACTGCAGCTGCTGTGATTAACGAGATGCATCTGCACAAAGAGCTTCAACAACAAAAGCTGCTATTGACTCAAGGAGCACTAACCTCAGAGAGGCCTGAGAGCAGAATGATCTCCCTGATGAGAGGCTGTGGCTTATATACCCCAGGCCCCACCCACCACCCAGACCACAATCACCTGGGAGAGGGGAGGGGCTCACCACCACAAGGCATAAAAGCACCCAGGCGAGCAGCAGCAACTTCTTCTCTGCCTTAACTTTACAGCCTGCAAAATGCTGAATGAAGAAAGCGACTCTTGCTGGAACCGATATCTGCTTTTTGCTGCATCTATTATGCCGGTGATGTAACTGGTAAGGAATGAAACCTATTTATTTCTGGGCTACGGATAGAAAAAGACAGAAGCAGCGTGGGGAAATAGTTGGCTAAATGCAATGATAATATTGATATTCGAACTGATGTTCTTTAATTTTCTGTGCAAACCCCAAAATTCTACAGGGTTATTTTTATTTTCTAGCAAGACCGTACGTGCTATGTAACTTCTAACAGAACCTTGTTCTGGATAGGATTAAAAAACAAAACAGAATTAGATATTATCAGAATTCCTTCTCAAAAATATCACTGGTTCCAATATAACTAATTTATTGTATGTGTCAACAATTTAGAGTGACCTTGATGGTCTCTCTGCCTAACTCTCTAGAGAGTCCCAAAGGACAGGGAAAAAACCCACCGTGACATATATCAGAAAGTGTATGAGGCAGACTAAGTAACACCTAACTTGCTATAAAAAAAAAAGCAAAGTGTTGGAGAATGGCTTGCGGAGCAAGGTCGTGGGTCTGTGCAGGAGCTGATTACAGCCATCTGAGGTAAACAATGGAAAAAAAAACAGGGTACAATTATGCTAACGAGGAAGGGGATTCAGGGCTCAGTTATGCTAACGAAGGACTGTTAGGTTAACAAAAAGAGAAACTGAGGTACAGAGTGGCCTTGATTATAATGGAAAACAACCTTGGAAAGAAAGCGAGCCAGAAGAAGGAAGATGTTGTGACATACCTGAAATGCCACAAGGGGCTGAGATATTGTAATGTAGCCTTTTAGATGTATCCGATAGATTTGTGAGTAGTATGTGTGGTTTCTTTCAATAAAGTTGAAGCTTGGTCTATCTTTCCTATTGAATTGACAGCTTGCTTCCTCCGTCCACCGGAGCAAAGCTTGACAGAAAACACCATAGGAGATGTGTAGATAATAGATAGAGGTGATCCTCTGCTCTGAAAAACTCAAGAAAATATCAAAGTTGACAATATCCATCTTTTGTATACCAGATACCAAATAAAGACATATGATAAGATGTACGACAACTAGATGGCTCGGAGGCACAAAGATGGCCTTGGAAAAGGTTCTGGCAAAATGAGAGGCAGCATTGCAGGGATTAGAAAGACCAAAGAAGCATCAGGGATACAATGAATTCAAAAGGGAATTGAACAAAGTACAGATGTCTTCAGGGGACCGGGATCAGAATGGACGTGCATCAAATGGGTCGGAGGACAGAAAGAGCGAGCGGGGTAATAGATGCACACAAAGAGAGGGTTCCCAAGGGGAAAAAAAGGAGCTGAAAGAGCCCTTGTGAGAGCTCCGCAATGTGAGTGGAGTAGTCCTGGGTGAGCCTCGGAGACCAAAGAAGCCTCGGAGATAACAATGAGGAACTGCAACGAGGATTTCAACAAAGTACAGATGTCATCGGGGGGGTGGGGGCTGAAATGAAGGCATGCTAAGCAGTTAAAAGTAAGAGAATGGAGTTGTGAAGAGCACAAAAAAATAAAATTGAAAGAGAGCAAAAGTGCTACAATACTGTCATGGAGTATATGAAAGGACACAAAAGAGATAGAGTAATTAGGAAGGGGCAGGATAAGAAAAGAGGATTCAGAGACACAGCAAGGGCATCTAGGCAAACTACAGATGACTGAGTGAACGACCAAACGGAGACCTGCCCGACAGCAGGGCGAATGACAAAGGAGTGCTGTGTAGCAAAGAAAGAAGGCAGGATCTAAGAGAACGCTAGAAATACAAAAGGAGATCGAGCGCCACCGGGTGCTGGGGAGAGGGAGCGAGGTCACGCTGGCCTTGTGACTACCATTATCTGTCTTCCTCTGTCTTGCTCCCTGACCCTCTTTTTCTTCCAACATGCGCCTCCAGGTCTCCTCGTTCCTTTTCTAGTGATTTCGTCATCTCTAATTCCACTATCGCCTCTCATCCCTTTTTGGCTTCCCAGCCTTTTTCAAACACTAATGCCCACCAGACCGTGCACCACCTTCCAGCATCCCCTTTCTAATGGCAGAGAGTTGCCCTATGGCATCTATGCCTCCGCTTTCCTGCAGCCTGCCAGTCATTTTCCTCTTTCCACTTCATTTGGGCCTCCACTTTCTCGTGCCTTTCACTTACCCCAAGCAAGCCTCCCTCTTGCAGCCTGCCTGCCTGCCTCCCTGTTTCAGCCTGCCTGCCTCACACCCTACCTCATTCAGCCTGCCTACATTAATCCCTCCTTCTTGCAGCCATCCTGCCTGACTCACGCCCTCCCTCTTGCAGTCAAGACTTCCTGCCTGTCTCCCTGCCTCTGGCAGCCTGCCTCACTCCCTCCCTCTTGCAGCCATGCCTACCTCACTCCCTACCTCTTGCAACCTACCTATCTCAATCCCTCCCTCTTGCAGCCTGCCTGACTCACGTCCACCTCTTGCAGCCAAGTCTGCCTTACTGCCTGCCTCCCTCTTGCAGCCATGCCTGCCTCACCCCCTACTTCTTGCAGCCTGCCTATCTCAATCACTCCCTCTTGCATCCTGCCTGACTCACACCCTCCCTCTTGCAGCCAAGTCTGCCTTACTGCCTGCCTTCCTCTTGCAGCCAGCCTGCCTGCATCCCTCCCTCCCTCTCGCGGCCTTCCTACCTGTCAGCCTGCCTCCCTCCCTCTTGCAGCCTGCCTGCCTGCCTCCCTCCCTCTTGCAGCCTGCCTGCCTGCCTCCCTCCCTCTTGCAGCCTGCCTGCCTGCCTCCCTCCCTCTTGCAGCCTGCCTGCCTCCCTCCCTCCCTCTTGCAGCCTGCCTGCCTCCCTCCCTCTTGCAGCCTCCACTTTTTTCTGGCCTCTACCTCCCCCTGGCCTCCCATGCCCTGTCAGCCTCCCACCTCTTTTCGGCCTCCTTTTTTTTCTGGCCTCTACTGCCCTCCAGCCTCCCACCTCTTTTTGGCCTCCCACCCCTTTTTGCATACCACTGTTTTCTGGCCTTTCTTTCCCTTCCAGCCTCACTTTTAGGTCTCCTGCAGCTTTTCTGCACTCCCTTTAGCCGTCCCTTGATGTTCTCTTTGAAGAATAGAATTGATGGAAGAATTTGAATCTACTGATGGCTGAATCTCTCTCTCTTCTTCACTCTTCCTGTGCTTTCTCTGGCTCCAACTCTCTGTACTTCTGTCTGTTGCTCTTGTTGGTTCCAGGCTAGCATCCTAGTCCCTGTCACTTTTTCTTCCACATTTGTGTCCTGCTCTCTGGCTCCCTGTTGCTCACCTGTCTTCTAGATGCCTCAATGCTGCCTACTCTCTTTCCTGTGCCTTCTGGCCTGTTCCCATAGCTGGTTTGATTCTCTTTCTCCACCTCTCTCCCTCTGACCTGTCCCTCTTCTCGTCTCTCAGTTGCTACTGTTTCTTTCTCCATCACTGCCTGTCCCTTTTCCATTCTTCTCTCAGTCCTCCATCCTCTCCCAAACATTTTGCCTGTAGAGATCCATAACCCCTCTCTGTGGTGTTCTTTCCTGGTAGAAACTCGTGCCCAGCTCCCTGTGCCATTCTCTTCTGCTCCGTGGCCTTTTCCCTTTCAGCTTGTAGCCCATCCCGATCTCTCTCCCTTTCTCAATCTCTTGCTCGCTTATCCCTTCAATCCCCCTCTCTTCTTGACCCTCTCTTCCTCTCCCTCCTTCCCACCTTCCTTTCCCCCCACAGCTGATTACTCTCTGTCTTTGTAGTCTCCACTCATCATTATCTCTTTTCCTGTCTTCCTCCCTGACCCTCTTTTTCTTCCAACATGCGCCTGTAGGTCTCCCCCTTCCTTTTCTAGTGATTTCACCATCTTGAATTCCACTATGGCCTCCCACCCCTTCTTGGCTTCCCAGCCTTTTTCAAACACTAATGACCGTCAAAACTTGCACCACCTTCCAGCATATCCTTTTTCCTGGTGGATAGTTGCCCTGGGGCATCTATGCCTCCACTTTCCTGCAGCCTGCCAGTCATTTTGCTCCTTCTACTGCATTCAGGCCTCAACTTTTTACTGCTTTCACTTACCGCAAGCCTCCCTCTGTCTTGCAGCCATGCCTGCCTCGCTCCCTCTGTCTTGCAGCCATGCCTGCCTCGCTCCCTCTGTCTTGCAGCCATGCCTACCTTCCTCCACCATTCTGGCAGCCTGCATGCCTTCCTCCCTCTTGCTGAATGCCTGCCTGACTCGCTCGCTCCCTCTTGCTGAATGCCTGCCTGACTCGCTCGCTCGCTCCCTCTTGCAGCCTGCCTGACTCGCTCGCTCGCTCCCTCTTGCAGCCTGCCTGACTCGCTCGCTCGCTCCCTCTTGCAGCCTGCCTGACTCGCTCGCTCGCTCCCTCTTGCAGCCTGCCTGACTCGCTCGCTCGCTCCCTCTTGCAGCCTGCCTGACTCGCTCGCTCGCTCCCTCTTTCAGCCTGCCCGCCTCGCTCTTTCAGCCTGCCTGCCCGCCTCGCTCTTTCAGCCTGCCTGCCCGCCTCGCTCTTTCAGCCTGCCTGCCCGCCTCGCTCTTTCAGCCTGCCTGCCCGCCTCGCTCTTTCAGCCTGCCTGCCCGCCTCGCTCTTTCAGCCTGCCTGCCCGCCTCGCTCTTTCAGCCTGCCTGCCCGCCTCGCTCTTTCAGCCTGCCTGCCCGCCTCGCTCTTGGAGCCATGTTTGCCTCACTCCCTCCCTCTCTCTTGCAGCCACGCCTGCCTGCCTGCCTCCCTCCCTCTCTCTTGCAGCCACGCCTGCCTGCCTGCCTCCCTCCCTCTCTCTTGCAGCCACGCCTGCCTGCCTCGCTCCCTCCCTCTCTCTTGCAGCCACGCCTGCCTGCCTCGCTCCCTCCCTCTCTCTTGCAGCCACGCCTGCCTGCCTCGCTCCCTCCCTCTCTCTTGCAGCCACGCCTGCCTGCCTCGCTCCCTCCCTCTCTCTTGCAGCCACGCCTGCCTGCCTCGCTCCCTCCCTCTCTCTTGCAGCCACGCCTGCCTGCCTCGCTCCCTCCCTCTCTCTTGCAGCCACGCCTGCCTGCCTCGCTCCCTCCCTCTCTCTTGCAGCCACGCCTGCCTGCCTCGCTCCCTCCCTCTCTCTTGCAGCCACGCCTGCCTGCCTCGCTCCCTCCCTCTCTCTTGCAGCCACGCCTGCCTGCCTCGCTCCCTCCCTCTCTCTTGCAGCCACGCCTGCCTGCCTCGCTCGCTCCCTCTCTCTTGCAGCCACGCCTGCCTGCCTCGCTCGCTCCCTCTCTCTTGCAGCCACGCCTGCCTGCCTGGCTCCCTCCCTCTCTCTTGCAGCCACGCCTGCCTGCCTGGCTCCCTCCCTCTCTCTTGCAGCCACGCCTGCCTGCCTGGCTCCCTCCCTCTCTCTTGCAGCCACGCCTGCCTGCCTGGCTCCCTCCCTCTCTCTTGCAGCCACGCCTGCCTGCCTGGCTCCCTCCCTCTCTCTTGCAGCCACGCCTGCCTGCCTGGCTCCCTCCCTCTCTCTTGCAGCCACGCCTGCCTGCCTGGCTCCCTCCCTCTCTCTTGCAGCCACGCCTGCCTGCCTGGCTCCCTCCCTCTCTCTTGCAGCCACGCCTGCCTGCCTGGCTCCCTCCCTCTCTCTTGCAGCCACGCCTGCCTGCCTGGCTCCCTCCCTCTCTCTTGCAGCCACGCCTGCCTGCCTGGCTCCCTCCCTCTCTCTTGCAGCCACGCCTGCCTGCCTGGCTCCCTCCCTCTCTCTTGCAGCCACGCCTGCCTGCCTGGCTCCCTCCCTCTCTCTTGCAGCCACGCCTGCCTGCCTCGCTCGCTCCCTCTCTCTTGCAGCCACGCCTGCCTGCCTCGCTCGCTCCCTCTCTCTTGCAGCCACGCCTGCCTGCCTCGCTCGCTCCCTCTCTCTTGCAGCCACGCCTGCCTGCCTCGCTCGCTCCCTCTCTCTTGCAGCCACGCCTGCCTGCCTCGCTCGCTCCCTCTCTCTTGCAGCCACGCCTGCCTGCCTCGCTCGCTCCCTCTCTCTTGCAGCCACGCCTGCCTGCCTCGCTCGCTCCCTCTCTCTTGCAGCCACGCCTGCCTGCCTCGCTCGCTCCCTCTCTCTTGCAGCCACGCCTGCCTGCCTCGCTCGCTCCCTCTCTCTTGCAGCCACGCCTGCCTGCCTCGCTCGCTCCCTCTCTCTTGCAGCCACGCCTGCCTGCCTCGCTCCCTCCCTCTCTCTTGCAGCCACGCCTGCCTGCCTCGCTCCCTCCCTCTCTCTTGCAGCCACGCCTGCCTGCCTCGCTCCCTCCCTCTCTCTTGCAGCCACGCCTGCCTCGCTCCCTCCCTCTCTCTTGCAGCCACGCCTGCCTCGCTCCCTCCCTCTCTCTTGCAGCCACGCCTGCCTGCCTCGCTCCCTCACTCTCTCTTGCAGCCACGCCTGCCTGCCTCGCTCCCTCACTCTCTCTTGCAGCCAAGCCTGCCTGCCTCCCTCCCTCCCTGTTGCAGCCTGCCTGCCTCCCTCCCTCCCTGTTGCAGCCTGCCTGCCTGCCTCCCTCCCTCCCTCTTGCAGCCTGCCTGCCTGCCTGCCTCCCTCCCTCTTGCAGCCTGCCTGCCTGCCTCCCTCCCTCTTGCAGCCTGCCTGCCTGCCTCCCTCCCTCTTGCAGCCTGCCTGCCTGCCGGGCTCCCTCCCTCTTGCAGCCTGCCTGCCTGCCGGGCTCCCTCCCTCTTGCAGCCTGCCTGCCTGCCGGGCTCCCTCCCTCTTGCAGCCTGCCTGCCTGCCGGGCTCCCTCCCTCTTGCAGCCTGCCTGCCTGCCGGGCTCCCTCCCTCTTGCAGCCTGCCTGCCTGCCGGGCTCCCTCCCTCTTGCAGCCTGCCTGCCTGCCGGGCTCCCTCCCTCTTGCAGCCTGCCTGCCTGCCGGGCTCCCTCCCTCTTGCAGCCACGCCTGCCTGCCTGCCTCCCTCCCTCTTGCAGCCTGTCTGCCTGCCTCCCTCCCTCTTGCATCCATGCCTGCGACACTTTCTCCCTCTTGCATCCATGCCTGCGACACTTTCTCCCTCTTGCAGACTGCCTGCCTCACTTTCTCCCTCTTGCAGACTGCCTGCCTCACTTTCTCCCTCTTGCAGACTGCCTGCCTCACTTTCTCCCTCTTGCAGCCATGCCTGCCTGCCTGCCTCCCTCTTGCAGCCTGCCTGCCTGCCTCCCTCTTGCAGCCTGCCTGCCTGCCTCCCTCTTGCAGCCTGCCTGCCTGCCTCCCTCTTGCAGCCATGCCTGCCTCTCTCCACCATTCTGGCAACCTGCCTGCCTCTCTCCACCATTCTGGCAACCTGCCTGCCTCTCTCCACCATTCTGGCAACCTGCCTGCCTCTCTCCACCATTCTGGCAGCCTGCCTGCCTCACTCTCTCCCTCTTGCAGCCTGCCTGCCTCACTCTCTCCCTCTTGCAGCCTGCCTGCCTCACTCTCTCCCTCTTGCAGCCTGCCTGCCTCACTCTCTCCCTCTTGCAGCCTGCCTGCCTCACTTTCTCCCTCTTGCAGCCTGCCTGCCTCACTTTCTCCCTCTTGCAGCCTGCCTGCCTCCCTCTCTCTCTCTTGCAGCCACGCCTGCCTGCCTCGCTCCCTCCCTCTCTCTTGCAGCCACGCCTGCCTGCCTCGCTCCCTCCCTCTCTCTTGCAGCCACGCCTGCCTGCCTCGCTCCCTCCCTCTCTCTTGCAGCCACGCCTGCCTGCCTCGCTCCCTCCCTCTCTCTTGCAGCCACGCCTGCCTGCCTCGCTCCCTCCCTCTCTCTTGCAGCCACGCCTGCCTGCCTCGCTCCCTCCCTGTTGCAGCCTGCCTGCCTCCCTCCCTCCCTCCCTGTTGCAGCCTGCCTGCCTCCCTCCCTCCCTCCCTGTTGCAGCCTGCCTGCCTCCCTCCCTCCCTCCCTGTTGCAGCCTGCCTGCCTCGCTCCCTCCCTCTCTCTTGCAGCCACGCCTGCCTGCCTCGCTCCCTCTCTCTCTCTTGCAGCCACGCCTGCCTGCCTCCCTCCCTCCCTGTTGCAGCCTGCCTGCCTGCCTCCCTCCCTCCCTGTTGCAGCCTGCCTGCCTGCCTCCCTCCCTCCCTGTTGCAGCCTGCCTGCCTGCCTCCCTCCCTCCCTGTTGCAGCCTGCCTGCCTCCCTCCCTCCCTCTTGCAGCCTGCCTGCCTCCCTCCTGCCTGTTGCAGCCTGCCTGCCTCCCTCCCTACCTCATGCAGCCTGCCTGCCGGGCTCCCTCCCTCTTGCAGCCTGCCTGCCTGCCGGGCTCCCTCCCTCTTGCAGCCTGCCTGCCTGCCGGGCTCCCTCCCTCTTGCAGCCTGCCTGCCTGCCGGGCTCCCTCCCTCTTGCAGCCTGCCTGCCTGCCGGGCTCCCTCCCTCTTGCAGCCTGCCTGCCTGCCGGGCTCCCTCCCTCTTGCAGCCTGCCTGCCTGCCGGGCTCCCTCCCTCTTGCAGCCTGCCTGCCTGCCGGGCTCCCTCCCTCTTGCAGCCTGCCTGCCTGCCGGGCTCCCTCCCTCTTGCAGCCTGCCTGCCTGCCGGGCTCCCTCCCTCTTGCAGCCTGCCTGCCTGCCGGGCTCCCTCCCTCTTGCAGCCTGCCTGCCTGCCGGGCTCCCTCCCTCTTGCAGCCTGCCTGCCTGCCGGGCTCCCTCCCTCTTGCAGCCTGCCTGCCTGCCGGGCTCCCTCCCTCTTGCAACCACGCCTGCCTGCCTGCCTCCCTCCCTCTTGCAGCCTGTCTGCCGGGCTCCCTCCCTCTTGCATCCATGCCTGCGACACTTTCTCCCTCTTGCAGACTGCCTGCCTCACTTTCTCCCTCTTGCAGACTGCCTGCCTCACTTTCTCCCTCTTGCAGCCATGCCTGCCTGCCTGCCTCCCTCTTGCAGCCTGCCTGCCTGCCTCCCTCTTGCAGCCATGCCTGCCTCTCTCCACCATTCTGGCAACCTGCCTGCCTCTCTCCACCATTCTGGCAACCTGCCTGCCTCTCTCCACCATTCTGGCAACCTGCCTGCCTCTCTCCACCATTCTGGCAGCCTGCCTGCCTCACTCTCTCCCTCTTGCAGCCTGCCTGCCTCACTCTCTCCCTCTTGCAGCCTGCCTGCCTCACTCTCTCCCTCTTGCAGCCTGCCTGCCTCACTTTCTCCCTCTTGCAGCCTGCCTGCCTCCCTCTCTCTCTCTTGCAGCCACGCCTGCCTGCCTCGCTCCCTCCCTCTCTCTTGCAGCCACGCCTGCCTGCCTCGCTCCCTCCCTCTCTCTTGCAGCCACGCCTGCCTGCCTCGCTCCCTCCCTCTCTTGCAGCCACGCCTGCCTGCCTCGCTCCCTCCCTCTCTCTTGCAGCCACGCCTGCCTGCCTCGCTCCCTCCCTCCCTGTTGCAGCCACGCCTGCCTGCCTCGCTCCCTCCCTGTTGCAGCCTGCCTGCCTCCCTCCCTCCCTCCCTGTTGCAGCCTGCCTCCCTCCCTCCCTCCCTGTTGCAGCCTGCCTGCCTCCCTCCCTCCCTCCCTGTTGCAGCCTGCCTGCCTCGCTCCCTCCCTCTCTCTTGCAGCCACGCCTGCCTGCCTCGCTCCCTCTCTCTCTCTTGCAGCCACGCCTGCCTGCCTCCCTCCCTCCCTGTTGCAGCCTGCCTGCCTGCCTCCCTCCCTCATTGTTGCAGCCTGCCTGCCTGCCTCCCTCCCTCCCTGTTGCAGCCTGCCTGCCTGCCTCCCTCCCTCCCTGTTGCAGCCTGCCTGCCTCCCTCCCTCCCTGTTGCAGCCTGCCTGCCTCCCTCCCTGTTGCAGCCTGCCTGCCTCCCTCCTGCCTGTTGCAGCCTGCCTGCCTCCCTCCCTCCCTGTTGCAGCCTGCCTGCCTCGCTCCCTCCCTCTCTCTTGCAGCCACGCCTGCCTGCCTCGCTCCCTCTCTCTCTCTTGCAGCCACGCCTGCCTCCCTCCCTCCCTCCCTGTTGCAGCCTGCCTGCCTGCCTCCCTCCCTCATTGTTGCAGCCTGCCTGCCTGCCTCCCTCCCTCCCTGTTGCAGCCTGCCTGCCTGCCTCCCTCCCTCTCTCTTGCAGCCTGCCTGCCTCCCTCCCTCCCTGTTGCAGCCTGCCTGCCTCCCTCCTGCCTGTTGCAGCCTGCCTGCCTCCCTCCCTACCTCATGCAGCCTGCCTGCCGGGCTCCCTCCCTCTTGCAGCCTGCCTGCCTGCCGGGCTCCCTCCCTCTTGCAGCCTGCCTGCCTGCCGGGCTCCCTCCCTCTTGCAGCCTGCCTGCCTGCCGGGCTCCCTCCCTCTTGCAGCCTGCCTGCCTGCCGGGCTCCCTCCCTCTTGCAGCCTGCCTGCCTGCCGGGCTCCCTCCCTCTTGCAGCCTGCCTGCCTGCCGGGCTCCCTCCCTCTTGCAGCCTGCCTGCCTGCCGGGCTCCCTCCCTCTTGCAGCCTGCCTGCCTGCCGGGCTCCCTCCCTCTTGCAGCCTGCCTGCCTGCCGGGCTCCCTCCCTCTTGCAGCCTGCCTGCCTGCCGGGCTCCCTCCCTCTTGCAGCCTGCCTGCCTGCCGGGCTCCCTCCCTCTTGCAGCCACGCCTGCCTGCCGGGCTCCCTCCCTCTTGCAGCCACGCCTGCCTGCCGGGCTCCCTCCCTCTTGCAGCCACGCCTGCCTGCCGGGCTCCCTCCCTCTTGCAGCCACGCCTGCCTGCCGGGCTCCCTCCCTCTTGCAGCCACGCCTGCCTGCCGGGCTCCCTCCCTCTTGCAGCCTGTCTGCCTGCCTCCCTCCCTCTTGCATCCATGCCTGCGACACTTTCTCCCTCTTGCAGACTGCCTGCCTCACTTTCTCCCTCTTGCAGACTGCCTGCCTCACTTTCTCCCTCTTGCAGCCATGCCTGCCTGCCTGCCTCCCTCTTGCAGCCTGCCTGCCTGCCTCCCTCTTGCAGCCTGCCTGCCTGCCTCCCTCTTGCAGCCTGCCTGCCTGCCTCCCTCTTGCAGCCTGCCTGCCTGCCTCCCTCTTGCAGCCATGCCTGCCTCTCTCCACCATTCTGGCAACCTGCCTGCCTCTCTCCACCATTCTGGCAACCTGCCTGCCTCTCTCCACCATTCTGGCAACCTGCCTGCCTCTCTCCACCATTCTGGCAACCTGCCTGCCTCACTCTCTCCCTCTTGCAGCCTGCCTGCCTCACTCTCTCCCTCTTGCAGCCTGCCTGCCTCACTCTCTCCCTCTTGCAGCCTGCCTGCCTCACTTTCTCCCTCTTGCAGCCTGCCTGCCTCCCTCTCTCTCTCTTGCAGCCACGCCTGCCTGCCTCGCTCCCTCCCTCTCTCTTGCAGCCACGCCTGCCTGCCTCGCTCCCTCCCTCTCTCTTGCAGCCACGCCTGCCTGCCTCGCTCCCTCCCTCTCTCTTGCAGCCACGCCTGCCTGCCTCGCTCCCTCCCTCTCTCTTGCAGCCACGCCTGCCTCCCTCCCTCCCTCCCTGTTGCAGCCTGCCTGCCTCCCTCCCTCCCTCCCTGTTGCAGCCTGCCTCCCTCCCTCCCTCCCTGTTGCAGCCTGCCTGCCTCCCTCCCTCCCTCCCTGTTGCAGCCTGCCTGCCTCGCTCCCTCCCTCTCTCTTGCAGCCACGCCTGCCTGCCTCGCTCCCTCTCTCTCTCTTGCAGCCACGCCTGCCTGCCTCCCTCCCTCCCTGTTGCAGCCTGCCTGCCTGCCTCCCTCCCTCATTGTTGCAGCCTGCCTGCCTGCCTCCCTCCCTCCCTCTTGCAGCCTGCCTGCCTCCCTCCTGCCTGTTGCAGCCTGCCTGCCTCCCTCCCTACCTCATGCAGCCTGCCTGCCGGGCTCCCTCCCTCTTGCAGCCTGCCTGCCTGCCGGGCTCCCTCCCTCTTGCAGCCTGCCTGCCTGCCGGGCTCCCTCCCTCTTGCAGCCTGCCTGCCTGCCGGGCTCCCTCCCTCTTGCAGCCTGCCTGCCTGCCGGGCTCCCTCCCTCTTGCAGCCTGCCTGCCTGCCGGGCTCCCTCCCTCTTGCAGCCTGCCTGCCTGCCGGGCTCCCTCCCTCTTGCAGCCTGCCTGCCTGCCGGGCTCCCTCCCTCTTGCAGCCTGCCTGCCTGCCGGGCTCCCTCCCTCTTGCAGCCTGCCTGCCTGCCGGGCTCCCTCCCTCTTGCAGCCTGCCTGCCTGCCGGGCTCCCTCCCTCTTGCAGCCTGCCTGCCTGCCGGGCTCCCTCCCTCTTGCAGCCTGCCTGCCTGCCGGGCTCCCTCCCTCTTGCAGCCTGCCTGCCTGCCGGGCTCCCTCCCTCTTGCAGCCTGCCTGCCTGCCGGGCTCCCTCCCTCTTGCAGCCTGCCTGCCTGCCGGGCTCCCTCCCTCTTGCAGCCTGCCTGCCTGCCGGGCTCCCTCCCTCTTGCAGCCTGCCTGCCTGCCGGGCTCCCTCCCTCTTGCAGCCTGCCTGCCTGCCGGGCTCCCTCCCTCTTGCAGCCTGCCTGCCTGCCGGGCTCCCTCCCTCTTGCAGCCTGCCTGCCTGCCGGGCTCCCTCCCTCTTGCAGCCTGCCTGCCTGCCGGGCTCCCTCCCTCTTGCAGCCTGCCTGCCTGCCGGGCTCCCTCCCTCTTGCAGCCTGCCTGCCTGCCGGGCTCCCTCCCTCTTGCAGCCTGCCTGCCTGCCGGGCTCCCTCCCTCTTGCAGCCTGCCTGCCTGCCGGGCTCCCTCCCTCTTGCAGCCTGCCTGCCTGCCGGGCTCCCTCCCTCTTGCAGCCTGCCTGCCTGCCGGGCTCCCTCCCTCTTGCAGCCTGCCTGCCTGCCGGGCTCCCTCCCTCTTGCAGCCTGCCTGCCTGCCGGGCTCCCTCCCTCTTGCAGCCTGCCTGCCTGCCGGGCTCCCTCCCTCTTGCAGCCTGCCTGCCTGCCGGGCTCCCTCCCTCTTGCAGCCTGCCTGCCTGCCGGGCTCCCTCCCTCTTGCAGCCTGCCTGCCTGCCGGGCTCCCTCCCTCTTGCAGCCTGCCTGCCTGCCGGGCTCCCTCCCTCTTGCAGCCTGCCTGCCTGCCGGGCTCCCTCCCTCTTGCAGCCTGCCTGCCTGCCGGGCTCCCTCCCTCTTGCAGCCTGCCTGCCTGCCGGGCTCCCTCCCTCTTGCAGCCTGCCTGCCTGCCGGGCTCCCTCCCTCTTGCAGCCTGCCTGCCTGCCGGGCTCCCTCCCTCTTGCAGCCTGCCTGCCTGCCGGGCTCCCTCCCTCTTGCAGCCTGCCTGCCTGCCGGGCTCCCTCCCTCTTGCAGCCTGCCTGCCTGCCGGGCTCCCTCCCTCTTGCAGCCTGCCTGCCTGCCGGGCTCCCTCCCTCTTGCAGCCTGCCTGCCTGCCGGGCTCCCTCCCTCTTGCAGCCTGCCTGCCTGCCGGGCTCCCTCCCTCTTGCAGCCTGCCTGCCTGCCGGGCTCCCTCCCTCTTGCAGCCTGCCTGCCTGCCGGGCTCCCTATTACAGACTGCTTGCCTGCCTGCCGGGCTCCCTCCCTCTTGCAGCCTGCCTGCCTGCCGGGCTCCCTATTACAGACTGCTTGCCTGCCTGCCGGGCTCCCTATTACAGACTGCTTGCCTGCCTGCCTCCCTCCCTCTTGCAGCCACGCCTGCCTGCCTCCCTCCCTCTTGCAGCCACGCCTGGATGAATCTCACCCTCTTGCAGCCTGGATGAATCTCACCCTCTTGCAGCCACGCCTGCCTGCCTCCCTCGATCTGTCTTGAAGCCATGCCTGCCTCCCTCCCTCCCTCTTGCAGCCATGCCTGCCTGCCTCCCTCCCTCCCTCTTGCAGCCATGCCTGCCTGCCTCCCTCCTTCCCTCTTGCAGCCATGCCTGCCTGCCTCCCTCCTTCCCTCTTGCAGCCATGCCTGCCTGCCTCCCTCCTTCCCTCTTGCAGCCATGCCTGCCTGCCTACTTCCCTCCCTAGTGCAGACTCCACTTTTATCTGGCCTCTACCTTCCACTGGCCTCCCACCTCTTTTCGGCCTCCTTTTTTTCCTGGCCTCTACTGCACTCCAGCCTCCCACCTCTTTTTGGCCTCCCACCCCTTTTTGGATACCACTGTTTTCTGGCCTTTATTTCACTTCCAGTCTCTCTTTTAGGTCTCTTGCATCTTTTCTGCACTCTTTTTAGTGGTGCCTTGATGTTCTCTTTGAAGAATTGAATCGGTGGAAGAATTTGAATCTACTGATATCTTCATCTCTCTCTCTCTTCTTCACTCTTCCTGTCGTTTCTCAGGCTCCAACTCTCTGTACCTCTGTCTGTTGCTCTTGTTGGTTCCAGGCTAGCATCCTACTCCCTGTCCCTCTTTCTTCTACAGTTGTGTCCTGCTCTCTGGCTCCCTGTTGTTCAAGTGTCTTCTAGATGACTTCCTGAATGCCACCCTCTTGCAGCCATGCCTGCCTCACTCCCTCTTCCCACAGCTCATTTCTGTCTTTGTAGTCTCCACTCATCATTATCTCTTTTCCTGTCTTCCTCCCTGACCCTCTTTTTCTTCCAACATGCGCCTGTAGGTCTCCCCCTTCCTTTTCTAGTGATTTCACCATCTCTAATTCCACTACGGCCTCTCATCCCTTTTTGGCTTCCCAGCCTTTTTCAAACCCTAATGCCCATCAGACCGTGCACCACCTTCCAGCATCCCCTTTTTCCTGGCAGATAGTTGCCCTGTGGCATCCATGCCTCCACTTTCCTGCAGCCTGCCAGTCATTTTGCTCCTTCCACTCCATTTTGGCCTCCACTTTTTCCTGCCTTTCACTTACCGCAAGCCTGCCTCCCTCTTGCAGCCTGTCTGCCTGCCTCTCTCCCTCCCTCTTGCAGCCTGTCTGCCTGCCTCTCTCCCTCCCTCTTGCAGCCTGTCTGCCTGCCTCTCTCCCTCCCTCTTGCAGCCTGTCTGCCTGCCTCTCTCCCTCCCTCTTGCAGCCTGCCTGCCTCTCTCCCTCCCTCTTGCAGCCTGCCTGCCTCTCTCCCTCCCTCTTGCAGCCTGCCTGCCTCTCTCCCTCCCTCTTGCAGCCTGCCTGCCTCTCTCCCTCCCTCTTGCAGCCTGCCTGCCTCTCTCCCTCCCTCTTGCAGCCTGCATGCCTCTCTCCCCCCCTCTTGCAGCCTGCCTGCCTCTCTCCCCCCCTCTTACAGCCATGCCTGCCTGACTGCCTGCCTCCCTCTTCCATCCTGCCTGCCTGCCTGCCTCCCTCCCTCCCTCCCTCTTCCATTCTGCCTGCCTGCCTGCCTCCCTCCCTCCCTCTTCCATCCTGCCTGCCTGCCTCCCTCCCTCCCTCTTCCATCCTGCCTGACTGCCTGCCTCCCTCCCTCCCTCTTCCATCCTGCCTGACTGCCTGCCTCCCTCCCTTGCTCTTGCATCCTGCCTGACTGCCTGCCTCCCTCTTGCAGGCTGCCTGCCCGGCTCGCCCCCTCCCTCTTGCAGGCTGCCTGCCCGGCTCGCCCCCTCCCTCTTGCAGGCTGCCTGCCCGGCTCGCCCCCTCCCTCTTGCAGGCTGCCTGCCCGGCTCGCCCCCTCCCTCTTGCAGGCTGCCTGCCCGGCTCGCCCCCTCCCTCTTGCAGGCTGCCTGCCCGGCTCGCCCCCTCCCTCTTGCAGGCTGCCTGCCCGGCTCGCCCCCTCCCTCTTGCAGGCTGCCTGCCCGGCTCGCCCCCTCCCTCTTGCAGGCTGCCTGCCCGGCTCGCCCCCTCCCTCTTGCAGGCTGCCTGCCCGGCTCGCCCCCTCCCTCTTGCAGGCTGCCTGCCCGGCTCGCCCCCTCCCTCTTGCAGCCTGACTGCCCGGCTCGCCCCCTCCCTCTTGCAGCCTGACTGCCCGGCTCGCCCCCTCCCTCTTGCAGCCTGACTGCCCGGCTCGCCCCCTCCCTCTTGCAGCCTGACTGCCCGGCTCGCCCCCTCCCTCTTGCAGCCTGACTGCCCGGCTCGCCCCCTCCCTCTTGCAGCCTGACTGCCCGGCTCGCCCCCTCCCTCTTGCAGCCTGACTGCCCGGCTCGCCCCCTCCCTCTTGCAGCCTGACTGCCCGGCTCGCCCCCTCCCTCTTGCAGCCTGACTGCCCGGCTCGCCCCCTCCCTCTTGCAGCCTGACTGCCCGGCTCGCCCCCTCCCTCTTGCAGCCTGACTGCCCGGCACGCCCCCTCCCTCTTGCAGCCTGACTGCCTGCCTGCCTCCCTCCCTTGTTCTTGCATCCTGTCTGACTGCCTGCCTCCCTCATGCTGCATGCCTAGCTGCCTCTCTCCCTCTTGCAGGCTGCCTGCCTGGCTCGCCCCCTCCCTCTTGCAGGCTGCCTGCCTGGCTCGCCCCCTCCCTCTTGCAGGCGGCCTGCCTGGCTCGCCCCCTCCCTCTTGCAGGCGGCCTGCCTGGCTCGCCCCCTCCCTCTTGCAGGCGGCCTGCCTGGCTCGCCCCCTCCCTCTTGCAGGCGGCCTGCCTGGCTCGCCCCCTCCCTCTTGCAGGCGGCCTGCCTGGCTCGCCCCCTCCCTCTTGCAGGCGGCCTGCCTGGCTCGCCCCCTCCCTCTTGCAGGCGGCCTGCCTGGCTCGCCCCCTCCCTCTTGCAGGCGGCCTGCCTGGCTCGCCCCCTCCCTCTTGCAGGCGGCCTGCCTGGCTCGCCCCCTCCCTCTTGCAGGCGGCCTGCCTGGCTCGCCCCCTCCCTCTTGCAGGCGGCCTGCCTGGCTCGCCCCCTCCCTCTTGCAGGCGGCCTGCCTGGCTCGCCCCCTCCCTCTTGCAGGCGGCCTGCCTGGCTCGCCCCCTCCCTCTTGCAGGCGGCCTGCCTGGCTCGCCCCCTCCCTCTTGCAGGCGGCCTGCCTGGCTCGCCCCCTCCCTCTTGCAGGCGGCCTGCCTGGCTCGCCCCCTCCCTCTTGCAGGCGGCCTGCCTGGCTCGCCCCCTCCCTCTTGCAGGCGGCCTGCCCGGCACGCCCCCTCCCTCTTGCAGCCTGACTGCCTGCCTGCCTCCCTCCCTTGTTCTTGCATCCTGTCTGACTGCCTGCCTCCCTCATGCTGCATGCCTAGCTGCCTCTCTCCCTCTTGCAGGCTGCCTGCCTGGCTCGCCCCCTCCCTCTTGCAGGCGGCCTGCCTGGCTCGCCCCCTCCCTCTTGCAGGCGGCCTGCCTGGCTCGCCCCCTCCCTCTTGCAGGCGGCCTGCCTGGCTCGCCCCCTCCCTCTTGCAGGCGGCCTGCCTGGCTCGCCCCCTCCCTCTTGCAGGCGGCCTGCCTGGCTCGCCCCCTCCCTCTTGCAGGCGGCCTGCCTGGCTCGCCCCCTCCCTCTTGCAGGCGGCCTGCCTGGCTCGCCCCCTCCCTCTTGCAGGCGGCCTGCCTGGCTCGCCCCCTCCCTCTTGCAGGCGGCCTGCCTGGCTCGCCCCCTCCCTCTTGCAGGCGGCCTGCCTGGCTCGCCCCCTCCCTCTTGCAGGCGGCCTGCCTGGCTCGCCCCCTCCCTCTTGCAGGCGGCCTGCCTGGCTCGCCCCCTCCCTCTTGCAGGCGGCCTGCCTGGCTCGCCCCCTCCCTCTTGCAGGCGGCCTGCCTGGCTCGCCCCCTCCCTCTTGCAGGCGGCCTGCCTGGCTCGCCCCCTCCTTCTTGCGGCCACAGCTGGCTACCTCCCTCTTGCAGGCTGCCTGCCTGCTGCCTGCCTCCCTCTTGCAGCCTGCATTCCTCCCTCCCTATTACAGACTGCTTGCCTGCCTGCCTCTTGCAGCCATGCCTGCTTGCTCCCTGCCTCTTGCAGCCATGCCTGCTTGCTCCCTGCCTCTTGCAGCCATGCCTGCTTGCTCCCTGCCTCTTGCAGCCATGCCTGCTTGCTCCCTGCCTCTTGCAGCCATGCCTGCCTTGCTCCCTGCCTCTTGCAGCCATGCCTGCCTTGCTCCCTGCCTCTTGCAGCCATGCCTGCCTTGCTCCCTCCCTCTTGCAGCCATGCCTGCCTCAATCCTTCCCTCTTGCATCATTCCTGACTCACGCCCTCCGTCTTTCAGCCAAGCCTGCCTGCCTGAATCGCTTCCTCTTGCAGCCTGCCTATCTGCCTGCCTGCCTCCGTCTTGCAGCCTGCCTGCCTGCCTGATTCCATCCCTCTTGCAGCCTGCCTGCCTGCCTGATTCCATCCCTCTTGCAGCCTGCCTGCCTGCCTGATTCCATCCCTCTTGCAGCCTGCCTGCCTGCCTGATTCCATCCCTCTTGCAGCCTGCCTGCCTGCCTGATTCCATCCCTCTTGCAGCCTGCCTGCCTGCCTGATTCCATCCCTCTTGCAGCCTGCCTGCCTGCCTGATTCCATCCCTCTTGCAGCCTGCCTGCCTGCCTGATTCCATCCCTCTTGCAGCCACACCTGCCTGCCTCCCTCGATCCCTCTTGAAGCCACGCCTGCCTGCCTGCTTCGCTCTTACAGCCTGCCTCCCTCCCTCCCTCTTGCAGCCATGCCTGCCTGCCTCCCTCCCTCCCTCTTGCAGCCATGCCTGCCTGCCTACTTCCCTCCCTCTTGCAGCCTCCACTTTTTTCTGGCCTCTACCTCCCCCTGGCCTCCCATGCCCTGTCAGCCTCCCACCTCTTTTTGGCCTCGTTTTTTCCTGGCCTCTACTGCCCTCTAGCCTCCCACCTCTTTTCGGCCTCCCACCCCTTTATGGATAGCACTGTTTTCTGGCCTTTATTTCACTTCCAGTCTCTCTTTTAGGTCTCTTGCATCTTTTCTGCACTCTTTTTAGTGGTGCCTTGATGTTTTCTTTGAAGAATTGAATCGATGGAAGAATTTGAATCTACTGATGGCCTAATCTCTCTCTCTTCTTCACTCTTCCTGTCGTTTCTCAGGCTCCAACTCTCTGTACTTCTGTCTGTTGCTCTTGTTGGTTCCAGGCCAGCATCCTACTCCCTGTCTCTCTCTCTTCTACAGTTGTGTCCTGCTCTCTGGCTCCCTGTTGTTCAAGTGTCTTCTAGATGACTTCCTGAATGCCACCCTCTTGCAGCCATGCCTGCCTCACTCCCTCTTCCCACAGCTCATTTCTCTCTGTCTTTGTAGTCTCCACTCATCATGATCTCTCTTCCTGTCTTCCTCCCTGACCCTCTTTTTCTTCCAACATGCGCCTGTAGGTCTCCCCCTTCCTTTTCTAGTGATTTCACCATCTCTAATTCCACTACGGCCTCTCATCCCTTTTTGGCTTCCCAGCCTTTTTCAAACCCTAATGCCCATCAGACCGTGCACCACCTTCCAGCATATCCTTTTTCCTGGCAGATAGTTGCCCTGTAACATCTATGCCTCCACTTTCCTGCAGCCTGCCAGTCATTTTGCTCCTTCCACTCCATTTTGGCCTCCACTTTTTCCTGCCTTTCACTTACCGCAAGTCTCCCTCCCTCTTGCAGCCTGTCTGCCTGCCTCCCTCCCTCTTGCAGCCTGTCTGCCTGCCTCCCTCCCTCTTGCAGCCATGCCTGCGACACTTTCTCCCTCTTGCAGACTGCCTGCCTCACTTTCTCCCTCTTGCAGCCATGCCTGCCTGCCTGCCTCCCTCTTGCAGCCTGCCTGCCTGCCTCCCTCTTGCAGCCTGCCTGCCTGCCTCCCTCTTGCAGCCTGCCTGCCTGCCTCCCTCTTGCAGCCATGCCTGCCTCTCTCCACCATTCTGGCAACCTGCCTGCCTCTCTCCACCATTCTGGCAACCTGCCTGCCTCACTCTCTCCCTCTTGCAGCCTGCCTGCCTCACTCTCTCCCTCTTGCAGCCTGCCTGCCTCACTTTCTCCCTCTTGCAGCCTGCCTGCCTCACTTTCTCCCTCTTGCAGCCTGCCTGCCTCACTTTCTCCCTCTTGCAGCCTGCCTGCCTCACTCTCTCCCTCTTGCAGCCTGCCTTCGGGGCTCCCTCCTTCTTGCAGCCACGCCTGCCTGCCATTCTCCCTCCCTGTTGTAGCCTGCCTGCCTGGATCCTTCCCTCTTGCAGCCTGCCTCACTCCCTCTCTGTTGCAGCCTGCTTGCCTCACTCCCTCTCTGTTGCAGCCTGCTTGCCTCACTCCCTACCTCATGCAGCCTCCCTGCCTCAATCCCTCCCTCTTGCATCCTGCCTGACTCACACCCTCCCTCTTGCTGACAAGTCTGCCTGACTCCCTCCCTCTTGCAGCCTGTCTTCCTGCCTGACTCCCTCCCTCTTGCAGCCTGTCTTCCTGCCTGACTCCCTCCCTCTTGCAGCCTGTCTTCCTGCCTGACTCCCTCCCTCTTGCAGCCTGTCTTCCTGCCTGACTCCCTCCCTCTTGCAGCCTGTCTTCCTGCCTGACTCCCTCCCTCTTGCAGCCTGTCTTCCTGCCTGACTCCCTCCCTCTTGCAGCCTGCTGACTCACTCCCTGCATCTTGTGGCCTCCCTCCCTCCCTCTTGCAGCCATGCCTGCCTGCCTACTTCCCTCCCTCGTGCAGCCTCCACTTTTATCTGGCCTCTACCTTCCCCTGGCCTCCCACACCCTGTCAGCCTCCCACCTCTTTTCGGCCTCCTTTTTCTACCCTGCCCCCCATATCCCCCCATCCCATCCCGCCCCCCACATCCCCCCCACACCCCCCTCCTGCCCTCCCCATCCCATCCTGCCCCCCACACCCCCCCACGCCCCTGTACCGACGAATCTGCGGGTGGCGGCGGGGTCGTGCCGCCTGCGCCAGCCGTGGGGCCAGCCCATCAGCACGATGTTGGGGCGCAGGGCCCCCAGCCCGCAGCCCTGCACCAGCGCCACCAGCCCCGGCCCCCGCCCCGCCCCACCAGCATATACACGAAGCACCCCCCCCCCCCCCCCCCCCCCAGCCCTGCCCGCAGCACCTGGGGGGACGGAGGGGGTCAGGGGGTGCCCCCGCGTGGGGGAGTCCCCGTGTACCCACCGGCCCCAGGGACACTGTTCTAGAGGGACCCAGCCCCATCATATTCCATAAGGACCAGGGGGTCCGAGCAGCCCCACAGGGACCCCCAACCCCACAGTCACCCCAACCCTACAGCCTCCAATCCCCTATAGGCGCCCCTACAGCCCCCCTATCCTCTATAGGCACGCCACAGCACCCCAGCCCCTATAGGTGCCCTGCCCCAAGGACCCACAGTGACCCTAACCCTAGGTCCTAACCGTAAACACAGGCCCTAACCCTAGGTCCTACCCTAAACCTAACCCTAAATGCAACCTAAACCTAATCCTAAACCTAGCCCTAAACCTAAACCTAGGCCCTCACCCTAACCCTTGGTCCTAAACCTAATTGCAACTTAACCCTAAACCTAACCCTAACGCTAAAACTAACCTTAAACATAGGCCCTAAGCCTAACCCTAATCCTAACCGTACAATATATTTCACCCTAACCATAAGCCTTGCCCTAACCCTAAACCTACCTCTAACCATAACCCAAACCCTAATTCTAAAACTAGATCCTAACCCTAAGTCTAATTCTAATTGCACCCTACCCTAAACCTAACCATAAATATAGGCCCTAAGCCTAACCCTAATCCTAACCCTAATTTCACCCTAAACCTTACCCTAACCCTGACCCTAATCCTAACCCTAATCCTAGGTCCTAACCCTAAACCTATCCCGAAGCCTAACCCTAATTGCACCCTAACCCTAACCATTACCCTAAAACTAACCGTAAACATAAGCCCTAAACCTAACCCTAATCCTAACACTAACACTAATTTCACCCTAACCCTAAACCTTAGCCTAACCATAACCCTAACCCTAGGACCTACCCCTAACCCTATCCCTAATGGTACCCTAAACCTAACCCTAATCCTATCCCTAACCCTAGGACCTAACCCTAACCTTAATTGCACACTAACCCTAACCTAACCCTAATCCTAGGCCCTAAACCTAATCCTAACCCTAGGCCCTAACGCTAACCCTAATTTCACCCTAATCCTAAACCTAGGCCCTAAGCCTAACCCTAACTGCACCCTAACCCTAGGTCTTAACCCTAACCCTAACCTTAACCCTAATTTCACCCTAACCCTAAACCTAACCCTAACCATAACCCTAAACCTAGGCCCTAAGCCTAACCCCTAACCCTAATCCTAACCCTAACCGTGAGAGACAAGCAACCAGGCCTGTGAGAAACTGAGACAAACAACCTGGGAAAGCAAAAGTTGAGGCTGATTGAAGAAATGCCTCAAACGCTCCCAAGACAAAACTCTGAGTCCCAGGGTGCATTCTGTGGAGGCCGAAGCTGATAACGCTGCCCGATGTAGCTGGGGGAGAGAGCCCTGTGGGGACGGGACGGTTCTCCTCTGGGGCACCTGGGCAAATTTCAAGGGCCATGTGTCCGGTGAATGAACTTTGCTTCGTTATCCACGAAATGCATATTAAAGTTAACACCCCTCAATATGCTAACGAGGGCTGTCTTGATCATGCTAATTACATCACCCCGTGAGACACCTTACCCCTCCCTGTACATGGGGATACGTAGCTATGTGGGTCGACCTAGGGGACGGACCCAAGGAAAGTGGGTATAAATCAAAGGGGGGAAGAAAGGGCTCGCTGCCCCTCTCCCTGCCCCCCCGGCCGTCTGGAGAAAGCAGTGAAGCAAAGAAGACGGATGCCAGCAAAAAAGACGGCCGCCTCCTGGAACCCTCGCTGGCGGGATCGGCGCAGGAACCCAGACCAGTGATCTGTATTTCCCCGTTCCCTCTATCTCCCCCTTTTCCTTTTTCTATTAAGAAATGCAAGACATATTATATTGCTCGCCACAACTTGCTATATACTTAGCCAATTATCGTGTGTTCAATTAGTACATTGTAGGTAGTTAATAAGTGCTTGGAGACTTGTTGTCTGCTCCGACTGGGGATGTGCGAGTCCAAGTCGCTTGTCCCCCTCGTCTGAGCGGGACGTAACAAAGAGGGATGTATGGGGCCCGCTCAGCACTTACCGCAGCTCACAGCACTGCCGGGAGGATTTGACAGGTCAGACTCTTCCTTCTCTTTGCCTTCTCCCTTCCTCTCCTATAGCTCCAGTTGCCTGGATGCCCTCCACTTAAAAGAATATGTAGGTGTCTCACAGCTCTTACGAGATGAGGCCTGCTAGACATGGAACCTCACTCGATCACACACTATGTGCAGGAGTAGGGCAGAGGGAAGAGAGGAAACTGGTAAGCGGGGAGCAGAACTGCGGGAGCTATGGACACGCACACGACCAGTATGATCAAGCAATGCCAATTTATTGAAGGTAAGCAAGCCCTTTTATAGGTTTCTCCTGTGCTTGCGAACGGTACATGGTGCAATCCTTATGATTGGACAGTTAGCTTTGTCCACGCACTTCAAGCCTTCTCCCGATTGGTTAATAAGCGCCACACTCAAATGTCTATCTCCGCCCAACCCATCTCCTGGAGTTGGTTGCCGAGTTCTTTGTTCTATGTCCTGGCTGAGCATGCACATGTGTAGGATTGCTCACATGTCCATTATCTCCCAACACAGAACAGATCTGTTGAGAGAGAAATAGGTTTAGAACAGTGATACAAAAGGTACGGGACAAGCTGGAGTGGTTGAGGAAATAAGAGACAGGAAAACACGCACTGTCTGGAAAACTAGAGGGAGAGATAAAAACCATGGCCAGGCTGAAGGATGTGAAAAAAGCCAGAGAGCAAAAAACAAGAAGAAACAGGACACGGAAGTGGGCAGAGTGATGTAGCAAGAAACAATGGGACAGGCAGCGGTATGGAGTTCTACAGGCAAAATGTTTGGGAGAGGATGGAGGACCGAGAGAAGAAGGGAAAAGAGACAGGCAGTGATGGAGAAAAAACAGTAGCAACTGAGAGATGAAAAGAGGGACAGGTTTGAGGGAGAGAGGTGGAGAAAGAGCATCAAGCCAGTGATGGGAACAGGCCAGAGGGATCAGAAAAGAGAGGAGGCAGCACTGAGGCATCTAGAAGAGAGGTGAGCAACAGGGAGCCAGAGAGCAGGAGACGACTGCGGAAGAAAGAGAGACAGGGAGTAGGATGCTGGCCTGGAACCAACAAGAGCAACAGACAGAAGTACAGAGAGTTGGAGCCTGAGAAATGACAGGAAGAGTGAACAAGAGAGAGAGATTAAGCCATCAGTAGATTCCAATTCTTCCATTGATTCAATTCCTCAAAGAGCACATCAAGGCACGAATCAATGGGGGGGGGGGGGGGGGGGGCAAAAAGCTGCAGGAGACCTAAAAGAGAGGCTGGAAGGGAAATACAGGCCAGAAAAATGGGGTATCCAAAAAGGGGTGGGAGGCCATGGGGAGGTAGAGGCCAGAGAAAAGTGGAGGCTGCTAGAGGCAGGGAGGCTTGGGGGAATTTGAGGGCAGGAAAATGTGGAGGCCAAAAGGTGTGGAAGGACCAAAATGGGGGGCAGGCCGCAGGAAAGTCGACCTTAGAATAAAGGGGAGTGTATTGTATGGGAACTGTTTGGGGGTGGACTGTTTCAGGGGGACTGTTCTGGGGCCTAACTATTGCAGGGGGGATTGTTTCAGGGGGAAGTGATACGGGAGCGGCAATTTCAGGGCGTATTTTGGAGGCAGTATTTTGGTGGGAGTATTTCGGAGGGATATTTAAGGGAGGACTATTTCACGGGGGAGTATTTTAAGGGTGGAGCATCACAGGGGGATTATTTCCAGGGGGACTCTTTCGAGGGATCTGTTGCTGAGGGAGTGTTTCAGGTGAGAGCATTTGAGGGGAGACTATTCCAGGAGAGAGGATTTGGGGAGGACTGTTTCTGGGGGAACATTTTGGGGGGCATTAAGTGGGGGGGGGCAGATTTTCCAGGGGGAGTATTTTGTGGCGGGAGAGTTAGGGACATCCCCGTCCTCTGGGGTCACCCCTGTCCCCACAGGTCCACCTGAGCTGCCACAGCTGGAGGCTGCTGAAGCAGGGGCCATAGCTTCAGCCCCACAGTTCCCCGCTCCCCAGGACCCTGCACAGGGGCTGTAGGCATGTCCACAGGCACAGAGGGACAGAGAAATGTTTATTTGTCCACGGACAGGAGACATCCTGGCAGCAAGCGTCCTCAAGCACGGTGCCCCAGTGCAGCAGCAGGACAGAGGGAGGAAGGGGGGGTGCCAGAAGAGGTGGGGGAAGGACTCACAATGGGGGAAAATTAAACACAGGAAGAGAGTAAAGTAATACAGGTATGGTGCCAGATAGAGGAGATGTAGGAAAAAATTTAAATGGCCATGGGGTACAGGGCAGCGCTGGCCGAAGAGGAAGATGTTTGTGGAACTGGACAAGTATGTGGGCAGGCGGAGAGGGAGACAGAGGCGGAGAGGCAGGCAGAGACCTGGAGACCTTCCGCAGACCTGCTACAGTCACCGATCCCACACACGCACTGCCCAGGACAGCTGTGAACACCAGCCCAACCAAAGCCAGGATTACCTATGCCTCACATCCCACCACAGTGGGGTCCTGCTCCTGCTGCCTCTGTCCTAAAAGGAAAATACATATTTCATTCTCCATGCATTGAAGGTTGCAAGTGATCTCCGCAGAATCTGTCCTTTCTCCCCTCATTTCTACCAAATTTTACTTTGGGTGGCTGTGCACCCATGCCCACTGTACACGTATTTTCTTTCTTGGAACCGATCTCCTTCTGGACTTTCAGGACCCCCATGGATGTCACAGACATTACACCTATGTCATGATGAACGCAGGTGCAGAACTTCTAGCACCACCAGGGTCTGGTCTTCCAAGCAGGCCAAACTCCATTTTCACAAAAGAAGAAAAAGAAACTACAAACCAAGCTCACCAGCTACTGTGGTAGAGACAGACTGGTTTTCCATCGGCATCTAGAAACTCTGTCAAGAGGGGTCATATCCTGTGTTGGCAAGCACGCAGAGCAACGCGCTTGTCCTCTGCAAGGTTCAGCAGGGGAGTGTCGGGTTACCCAAATGAGAACCTATTTCTCTGCTCCTGCTGAACTGACGTGACACGTCCTGATTCTGGGATGAGGCTTGAGCGCTGAAGGTAACATTCTCTCCAAGGAGGTATACAAGAGGCTGGGAGTGCAGAGGGACAGATGCAGACCCGGGTCCCTGTGGAGATACATGCGAGCACAGGCAGTCGCTGACAGACGTGACAGCTGAGGGCAGGAGCTGATGAGGAGTAACCAAAGAAGACAGATGTATCAACTTGGTCAAATTATTTTTTTGCACTGCACTTCAAAATCCAAATAAACCCTCTCCTCAATAGACAAGAGCCAGGAGAGTGGCCGATGGCCACTGAAAGTCACACAGCTGGGAAGAAGCAGAATCGTGGGGTCACGTGGCACAGCAGCGGGGTCAAGCTTCCAACTGTCTAGGATTTGAGGAAGCCAAGCGGGCAGATGCTGCTACCTAGGTCAGCCCTGGTTTAGGTTGCATCCCTTGACATATTCCACACCCAACCAAAGACCAAGAAGGGAAGAAAATGTTCCTGGGACATTATTTTTCTCACCCTAATGCAGATATCTAAAAGGGATTCTATCAACTATCCTCCAGGAACACCTTGCCCCACCACCCCCATCGGAGGCAAATGGTACCCAGATGATTGAGTTGGCAACTGAAGAAAGGAAAAGTCCCCTTCTAGTAGGCTCTCTAGCACGGGACACCGCTAGAAGCTCAGAGGAAACAAATCGTCAGTTCCTACAATGACCCAGATCTGAATGGACTTGGCTGATCCAAGGACACCTTCTATGTTTATTCACAAGCTTCACTGGTCCAAGCAGCATGCCTGGCTCTCCAGAGCTGAGCATATGGCTCCAACAAGCCACAAAGGAACTTCTCTCTGAAGAGTATATGAAGCGTCCAGGTCGAGCACCCTTCCTCCAACCTTCAGCACTTCTCCACCATAAATAACAGCTGCAGCAGCCTGGAAAAGCCCTCCAGCAGCCCCCACTGAAACCCATTCACCTACCGATCACAGCTGTGCTCACCTGCAGCTCCCCTCTGTCACTACTGATAGCAATGAGATAAACATATGAAGTTACATACTAATAACTTAGACCGTCTGTGAAAGAAAAACAAAGAGTCCGTTTGCTACTTAAGACGACGAACCCCCATGGGGACGTGGAGGTGGTTGCCAGCAAACACACATCTTCAAAGTAAAAACATGAAATATGGAAAGAATTTCCGTAAGGTGGAAATCCGGACTATAGACCTACATTTTTTTTGCCACACAGTTGAAAAAAATGACCACATTTATCACAGAAAGTATCAACAGAAGGCTCTAAACCACTGCCTAACCACCTGACTTCTACTGGAAAGCACGGTACTTTTCATAAGAAGGTATCAAAGATGGGACCCATAAGCAGCAGTACTGGGGGAACAAATGGGGTTAAAACACTTAGCTCTTCAGGACATACCAAAAGGAATGAGGAAAGGGGTATATGATGAAAGAGAGATGCCTTAGAAGGGGAGCACGTGACTGTTACATGCATCAGCTGTAGAGCAGGTGTCATGAAAAGTCATTATCTTCCCATTTGAAGCCCGCAGGGGTGTTATAAATGTAACGGATTGGGACCTATAAAGGAACATGCATTAAAAGAAAAGAGACACCTGCCTGGAGATCATCTCTGCCGGGACTCGAACCCGGAACCTCTGGATTAGAAGTCCAGCGCGCTCGTCCATTGCGCCACAGAGACCTCACCGTGAGTGCAGCATCGGCACCAGAAGTGAAAAATCCCGCACCCCCTGCATCACAGGAGGGGTCCCGGCACCCTGCTCTCACAGCATGGCACTGAGGCAGGGTGAAAACCCAGCGACCAGATCGATCTCCCTTGCAAATCGACATCTTTAGGCATCCTCTTCTTCCACAGGGATGGGTAATAATTCCGGGTATGATCTATATCTCGCTCGGCAGCAGGGATGCAGCAAAAACCTGGATGCAGGCTTGTGTCTGCGTCTCTGGCAACCTTTCTAGAGCATCTCTAGCTCGACTGAGGGCAGAGCTAAATCCTGGAGTAGAGTTAATTGCTACATCTCCCTTGGTATCATCACAGCATCCTCACTGCAGAAGCCAAGAGAGATAAAGATGAAAGAGGATTTAGCTTACAACACTGAACACTGACAATGATGAAGAAAGCTCTATTTGTCATGATGAAAAAATGCAGAAACCTGTGGCCTGAGCAGTGAAATAAAAGAAAAAGCAACTATCGTGTTTTTATTTTAAGCTGTCAATCAAGGGTTCAACATTTTTCTATGCGCATCTTCCAGTGGAAAAAAGACGACATTGAAACACCAGGAAATATCCTTCTACATTTGCTGGGCTATTGAACAATTGATCAAACTCCATTACATTATTCCTTGCTGTGAACAAACACATTTTGCATTTCTAAGCTGCATGAATTGGAGAGTACTGTTTACTCCCAAACATGCTCTTAATTAGGGACAAACATGAAGAGCGAGATGCTAACTGCAATACGATTTGCTTAGAAGAATGAACGCTACCCGAGACTGCAAGCTTTTACCTCAGGGTCGATGTGACTTAAGACCCAATCTAAGCCAGCTCTTACTGCCCGAGAACACCCCATACCAATGGTAAAACTACAGAAGATTTACCCTTCGATGGAACGAGGCATATAACCGCACCCAGAATCGCAACTGACCAGAATCTAGGATAAACATCACCGCCATCTGTACAGGTCATTGGTTTAGACCAATGAAGATCATCACACCACTGACCATACGTGTGTATCGCCTGCACAGGACAAGCACGTATTGATCCTGCGTGGGACAAGCACATACTGATTATGCAAGCAGCTGTAACAGATTCTTAACGTGAAAAATTTCACTGGTCTCTACAACTGTATTGTCACATATATAATCCCTGCTTTCCTCTGTATCTGTGTCCTCCATGCATTAGGCTGGGGCACCGCTACACATGTAGCTAAACTATAAAAGAATAAATTCCCTTGGTAATGCTATGCTAAGCATCCTTGCCTCCCTCCTCGGCTGGCAAAGTACTGACTTTTACACAGAATGGGCTACGAAGTCACATGGTGCTAATGAGGAGAGGCACAGCACTAACAACCTCAGCACACCGAGTGCAAAACCAAAGAATTTGATTTTCCTTTTACTGATGCTCTGTGGCTTTGGAAAGGTTTACAGTTGCCTTGACAAGTAAAATCCAACTAGAAGTGGTGGGAAAGAAGGGAGGGGTCTAACTTCTATCAGACAAAACCCTTCCTGCTGCAAGAGATACTCAGTAAATCGGTAAGCCTTGAATTAAATTACTCCATGAACCAACTGTAGTGCCAGTGTAGCACTGTAATCCCACCAGTACCTCAAGAAAACGCAAAGTCTAGAAAACATCTGTATCTACAGGGTGCACAAAGGCTGCGCTTAAAAAATGTTATATAATAAATCTTAGACAAAGTTATAAAGCAACAATACAGAAGGAAGAAAAAAAAATCAACACTGCCTGTGGCTGCACTATGCATATTCCTTGTGGGAGATGACACCAACTCTTTTAATATGGTTTTGGGAGGTTGCACCTCAAGAGCAATGACTATTTTGAAGTCATTAACAATTTCATCAGCAAGCAGAAAATCTGGAGATGAAATATCAAATTGCACAAATCTCAGAAGAATGACTGTGGCTTTATGGGCAGCCGCGGCCCAGGAGTCGGAGGGCGGATGGGTTTTGAGAGAACTCGCACTCCTCCCGACTGGAGCTGGAGTGGGGCTTGTTGCAGCTGTGCGACCTGCCTGCCTATGCTCTCATACGTCTTTGGGTAATACATAGCCCAGCAGCACACATGCTCAAATCTTTACTGGCCAAACAGTATTCGATATCTGGAAAAAAAGCCTGCTCCAATCAGCCCTAGTTGCACCAGAAGCTGGAAAGGTCTACGAGTTTGAGCAGGTCCTGGTGAAAACGACACATTTCTGACAGAGTGAAATGGGGAGAACCACCCGCTGCAGGGAAATGGCTGCGTCCCAGGCTGCACCCTCAAAGAGCACCCCCTGGTCAGCAGCACTGCTAGGAGTGCCACCAGAGCCTCTTGCCTTCTCCCCAGCCTCGTCCCAGCACACGCCCATGCTGGCACAAGCACGTGGCCACTGACCACATGGTAGCAAATGCTCCCCACCGAATGCTAGAAAGCAACATGCAACTTTCAAATCCTCAGGCCGCCTGCCAGGCATCTTTGTCCCTTCAGTAATTTGGCCAGTCTTCCGCGAGGTACTGACTGTCCCTCTGTTATCTCCGTATGCGACATACTTGCAAAGCAGAGACTGGACTGAGCAGCACAGATGCAGGTAAGTTACTTTTGCTGCTGGGGGATGCCAATACACCCATTTCTGGGGTAAGAGTTGACAGTGCAATTCAGTAAGCTGGGCAGCATGTTTTGAGACGAGAGCAATATCCCTCTTCAAATACAGAGAAGAAGGTGTTAATAATTATGAGTGTCCCCAGCACAGAGAAGTGGGATGGGAGTGGAAAAGCTGCAGGGGGTCCAAGCAAGGTGCAAATCGGCACCCAGCTCATCCCAGATCGCATTCTAGCATCAAATCATTTGCTGCAGATGGGAAAAACGTGAGCCATGGGCAAGGATGCAGTGGACACAATGAACCAAGACAATTTACTACCCTATAAACAACTGGGAAAGTCCTTTTGCAAGACAAAGAAAGACCTAAGTGGGAATATGACTGCTGAAGCATGTCTTACTTGAGCAATAAGATACCACCTCATATCCAGTTGCTCTAGGGTAGCATTGTCAGTGATGGGAGATTCAAAAATCTCTTTGCACACCTAAATAAAAAGCAACAGAAAATCCATACCAGAGCTAGGACTGTTTTGCGGTATCCATGGCTACAGGTTTTGTAGCAAACTTAACTACCCTATTACCTAATAAAACCTTCTTCAAGAGTCACCGAAGAGCCAGTCCCACCAAGCTAAGGATAAAGCTTTAGAAGCTGTATGCTTGCAGACCACGAAGCCCATTAACCCATGTACCCACAATGGGGAAGAGTTTTCCTCAAATCCTTACAATTTGAAAGGTATATTCTTGTCTTTTTCCTAAACTTGTAATCCCTTCTCTCTTGCTTTTTCTTCTTTTGCCAGCCACATCAGAAGCGCTCAAAACGCAGGCTTGCACTTGATCCGACCACCACATCACAAACATCTTCAAACCCTCCAGCGCCTTTCTGAGCCTCACGCTGTCTGCAGGACGGTGACTGGGCTCATCTAAAAGATGTTCATCAGTGACTCCTGCATTTTGCTCCCCCTGATAATTCACATGTCATCCTGAGACACAAAGCTGGTTTCAGAAGCTTTTGCCTTCGGTGCATGGGCTGGCATTGGTGGCTGTACTGTAGCTTGCTGAGCAAGGGCACAACTCAGCAAGTCTACAAGTTAAAGCTTATGGTTGAATTACACCGGATGCTCTTTTAAAAAGCAGCTCAACTGTCACCTTAGTATCTAAGATATACACAACTGTTTGATTTGCATTTTGCTGGTGTTAATCCCCACAGGAGTTATTTTTGCATCCCAAATAAGATAAATGAAGCAAGAGGGCATGACTAGCTCCTGTCGGGAAGCCGAAGAGGTAACCACCAGGGGAAAAAGAAGAGACAGAGGAGATGACATTTCTGGGGAGCAGGTTGGATCCCATCCACAAAGTGGAAAATCAAAACTGACGCTGGCCCACACGAAGGCCCGAGCAAAGATACCTATGGCCTATACTTGTAATTGCTGTTGTGAAAATCATTGCAGGACTGAGACCGATGTCACAAAGTAGAGCATAAACACAGACTAAAAGATGCCAAGACAGTGACAGAAAAGGAAGATCCCAGTAGAAACTCCAAATCTAATACCCTGTGCTTACAGAGCACCGATTTAAAAGTTGTGGACCAGAGCATCCCCCTTTAGCCTGTATGATGGATGGAACAAAGCGGCTTGGCTGAGACCGGGCACTGGAAATTAGGAGCATTACCTGGGTCTCCCTTGTCACGTCACCACCCACTGCAGCGCATCCCCAGTGGGGATCTCGAACAAGCAGCCAGGAGGTGTCTGGCACAGATGGATTTACCCAAGAGGTTGAGAACATGTCATCAGCTGGGATCCTCAAAATGGCTACAGAAGGGAGGGATGGCCCAGGATGGGTATCCAAGACAGACCATGTGCCCAGCTCAGGGCAGTGCAGAGGAAACACTGTCCTCTATCTGGCATACCCAGAATGGCTGAGGTCCAGCCTGGCAGCACCTGGGGTGGCCAAGGTCAACTTTGCTGCCATCTTAGCAGGGGCCAGAGACCATGCCCTTGGTCATCCACACCGCCAGCTCTACTGACAATGAGATCTGGTTGGCACCCCATCCCTACTCTTGTGGCTCTCACTTGAGCACTGGGAATGAAGCCAATGCTGAACTCTGAAGCGAAGCCATCTGCAAAGCAGTGAACAGCCTGTGCAGAGCTCAACAGCCATTGGAGACACTACCCCACATCAGCAGACGGAGATCAAGTCAGGAACTGGGCAAAAGACCCCTTCATCACAGCTGTGCAGTTGGTGGCACCACAGTCCTATGAACAGAGGAGATAGAACCTTCCAGACCCTGGGCCTGGAAAATTCTACAGCATAAAAAAAACAAGGATAAAATCCTCCTCCCCACACCCTAGAAGGACTTTCCAAAACTTAGTATTATACTACGCTATTGGTGGCAATATCAAAAACATGCTACTTGGGCACACACTTAAGCAGGGAGGATACTGTGGCCCCAGTGTTCCTCAGCCTGCAAAACAGATGCATCACAGGGGATCTGAACTAGCAGAGACCGTGACAACGCACGTTTAGAATCACTCACAGTCTGCTAGAAAGCAGGTTAGGCGCAGTCCCATCGTTACCCATGCACACACGTACGATTATAGACACATAACCAAATTTCACGTGCAAGTTTCATCAGCAAGATGGTGTTTCTAAGAAATCTCTGCCCCAGTCTATAGCAACAATACTTTGATTTGAAGCATCCAGAAGGCAAAACCAGTCCCTCTTTCTTCACTCTTTACAGCAAACCAGCATTAGCAATCTGCACATGAAACCCAGACAGCTTTTAGATGTGATGGAGTTTGATGTCTCCAGCGGGACAGAGCCATTCATGATGCATATATTCAGGGCAGATTTTAGGGTCAATGGACTGGAAGGTCTCCTTTCTTCCAAGGAGTAACAATCCACCTAATTCTAACAAAGCATCATGTATTTTCACTTAAAAAAAAAAAAAAAAAAAAAAGTATTTTACCCCTAAAATTACTTACTTAGCTGCAAACTGCCATCCTCCCCCAGTGCTATGCTTCACTCCTTGCGGTGAAGGCATGGTGCCTCAGTTTACCGTGGATACCTGGCCGTGTGGCGCAGCACGGGCACAACCCGCCCGATTTCTCTACATGCAGCTGATAGCTCAGAGCCACTCCCAGAGCCCAGCACGGCCGCGACACCCACCCAGCACCCCCCGCACCAGAGCGGGCAGCGCTGTGCCACCTGCTCGCCCGGGCTCTGCCAAGTCCCTTCCACCCCCACGCTCTTTCTAATTTCAAAGTTTCGGGCTTTGTCTCTTTTGTCAAACAAACAAACAAACAAAAACCACCCAAACAAAACAAACCCCGCCAAACAACAACAACAGAAACCCCACCACTCGGGATTTTTCTGGTAACCCAGATCCTGTCTAGCACTTACGCTTGTCCCTCAGCCTGACGTGTTCGCCTCTGCGGGAACTGCAGCCACCTCTGCTGCTCCCAGGTCTTGCCTCCAGGTCTCTTTTCCTTCCAGCAACTTGGTGTTTGCTCGCTGCCTGCGTCCCTCCACACCCCCGGGACACCCTTCGCCCAGCTCGGCTGCCCCCGCATCAGCCCCCGCCGCACCGGCGCAGGCCGAGGCTCCCGGGGCCGGGCGCGGGCCCCCCCGGGCGCTTTCCCGCACCTCAGGCCACGCACAAAGCCCCGGCCTTTGCTGCGGGGGCTCCCGCCGCGCACCCGCGGCTCCGGCCCTCCCCTCTCGCTCCAACTTTGCCCAGCTCTGTCTCCCTGGTCCCCGGCCGGGCTCGCTTCTCCCCGGATTCCTCCCCCCCTCCCCGCGCTCCCTTTGTCCCCGCTCGGACTGCCCTTTCCGCCCAGGGCGGCCGGAGTTTCCATGGGAATGGAGGCGGTGGCGGGGGCTCCGCGGCGGGGAAGAGCTAGAGGGGAAGGGCAGGGCAGGGCGGCGGGGAAGGGCCGCGGCCGGGGTCTCGGCAGGCGGGCAGCCCCCTCCAAGGCGATTTACTCCCTGGGACGTGTTTGTTGGGGTTTTGTCCGCCTCCGCTGGAAGGGAAGAGCAGCAGAGACAAGCAGAACAGAACAGGGGAAGTCGCCGTCCCCAGCGCGGCGGGCAGAGGCGCGGAGGAGCGGAGCCCCCGCGGCAGAGCTGCTCTGGGCCCACAGGCTCCAGGGAAAGCAGCGACTGGCCCTGCCTGACGTGTTCGCCGTGCAGATGCTCAACAGACAGGTGGATGGGGCGTAACAAGAAGCAAAATGCGTAAGCGGTGCCCTCTGCTACAGCCATCAGCTGGGGTTTTGCTTTAATTCTTGGTTCTTGCATTATTCGCTCTTCTTTCCTTGACGAACAGAAGAATAAAAATGAAGAGGTATCTAACACAAAGGGGAGGTAAAAGGGGGGTGGGGGGATGGTTCTCTAAGGAGGTTTAGTCAAACAGCAGGACCAAACTGTGGCTGTCACCTGGCATCACTGAGCTCTCCCTAAGCAGAAAGGACCAAGTGGCCATGTCTCATCTTCACAGCCCTTATCCCTCTTCGCATTACAACCCTCTCAAATCCGTCTGCAAACAGTTCCTCTGCCTCTGTACCCGGGACTCTGGGAGTCCTGCCCTTCCTCCTCTTCCTCACAGAAAAGTTCCTTTACTTTAGAGGCCAACATGAAAATAAAATGTATATGCACATCTCTATCCAGGTAGAATAAGAGAGTTACAGAAAAGTCTTCCATTTTCAATAGAAATGAGAAAGAGAAAATTTTTAAATGGACCAGAAAGGAGCAGCGATTTCTGCTCTGTGTGATGCTCTTACACCAGAGGATGGTGAAGATGAAAAAAAAATTTTTTTTTCTTCACCCAGCACAAGCAAAGACAGTGTCAAGGATGCTCCTGAGGCCAAACAGGTTTTTGTCAGCATGTACAGATCAATCACATCCAAGATGTAATAAATAATTGGCCAACAGAACATGAAGAGAATTCAAGTTTCACTAATTCCTGAGACATTAAAAAGCAAAGAGGAAAGCTTATAAGAAAAGCCACTATTTCTGGAGACTTAATAGGATTCTCAGTCACAAGCCAGTCCATATCACACCTCACATGCAAATTGACTATAACTAGGGATAATCTTTACCGGGTTCTGAGTTTGTTTATAAAGGTGATTAACTCCGTATTTTTCCTTCTCTCTCTTACAGCCTGTTCACATCAGCTGCTTTTCATCGACTTGCGTGTAACAGCCCTGTTCTCTGCCCCACTCCTTTAGCTCTCCACTCACACACACGTGCTCCTCAGAGGGAGGCACTGATATAGCAGGGGAAATCTGAATTAGAAGCCTTGTTACAGCAAGGCTACATGCTGTAACAAGGCTTTTAATCTGGAAATGCATGTCATTCATATCAAGACACTAGAATGCATCGCGTAAAAATGAAACAAAGAGTAATTATAAATAGAAGATCATTGATTTAACAGTTATATCAACACTTCACAGTGGTTAATATTAATCTTTTAAGATTTAACTTTTCTATCAGCTATTCAAATGTAAAACCTGACTAACCACGTATAAGGTGTGCAGAGGGCATGAAAGCTGCAGGGTAGGGGGTAGCAGAGAGGATGGACCCTGAGGTGGGTCACTCTGTGTACTGGTAAACTCAAAACAGTTTGTTTCAATATGGGAAAATACAAGGATCGGTGCACAGGGTTTGTTGTTTCTAGTATGCATACAAGGGACTATATATTACCTTCCACAGGTGCTCCCCATGTAAAACAGTTTTAAAAAAATTAATAAATAAATAAAACCGGAAGTGTTCACTACCAAAATTTACTGCAACTAGACCCTCATAATATGAGCAATAGAAATTCCTCTATGTAGTTCATTAATGTTAATAATTCTGTGCAAGGCACACTCAGCCCAGTGTCTCACTGCCGCCAACAGCTGCTGAAAAAAGGCTATAAATCCCAGTAAGTGTGGAGTGCCATTTCTCCAACTGGTTTTTAGGCACCTTCTGAGTCAGTAGGTGCATTTTTGCAATTTTTTTTAAGGTTTTTTCTTTCTTTAATGTTCCCAGTCACTATGGGGAATTTTTAACATTCAGTGTAGCAAGGACCAGCTGTCCTAATGCCCAGCCTTTTCCCTTCCATTCCCACATCCTCCCATCTTAGAGTCTCACCTCACCTTAGGCTCAATCTTCCAATGGCTCACATCACCAGCTATGGCCAGGTAGCTCCATCCTGCCATGAAAGGGCTCACAAGTGACTCCTACCAGCACTTTCCCAGGAGCATGGAAAAAAAGAATGGGATGGAAGAAGCTGTTTATCGACTGAGTCAGCCCAGCTGCAGCAGTGCCTTCCCACATCAGACTCGGCACCCTCGCAGTTAATAGTAGTTAAAAGCCAGGCAAGGAGCACCTGCTTTGAGTGAGGTTGGGCTAGATGATCTATGGTGATGCTATGAAAGGTTTGATGTCAGGCTGGGAGATGCATCTCGAGGAGAGAGGAGGACCAAAACCCAGGGCAAAGCCGTGTGGCTCATCCCATCCTTTTCCTAGGAGAAGCACCTACCTGCTGTTTCCCTAAGGAGCATCTGCAGCTCAGCAACTTCCCAAGCCTGACGGCTCACTTTGAGTGCATCTGTTGCAGTAACAGAGAGAGCATGAAAAATTCCTGTGCCCTCCACATGAACTGAATGCTTCTGTTGAGTCCCAAATTGTTCTGTGGCCAGGTCCCAGGAGACTAATGTCTCTGCCTGCCAAAGTCTTCATTTCCAAATACCAGGAAACCAGGGGGGAGCAACATGGATGCAAGTATAGCAGAAGGATGACTGAAGGCAACTGCCAAAAAGGAATCGAGGGTGGCCATCAGATTTCCAAGGATGGAGAAAGCAACAGGGAGATGCACTGGTAGTAGTGGCAACACACTGACAACTCTTCACATGGGTTTCACCTGTGAAACTCATTGCTGCAGGACAGCAGTTGGCCCAAAGATCTTCAGGAGGTTGAAACAAGCCCTGGGCATTCATCTGGCTAGCAGAAATAGACACAGCCCTCCTGATGCTGAACAGGAACGTCAGGATTGCTTTCTCCTCTCATCCAGAGAGGACAAAGATCCCTACATAGAAGCTGGGATCCCAGACCTGGCAAATTAAATTACTCTGGAGGACACCAACTTCAGAAAAAAGGTGTTTAAATACTGACGCTAAAAAGACTGGAAAGAGGGTGCTCACAGGTCTCCAGAAGCTCTTGTGGCAGAACCGGAGGGTGCTCCCCACCAATGCCCTGACAGGACTCATGGGTGGACAAGAGGCCACAAGAGTGGGCACAGGTGCTGGGTGCCCCCTCTGCCAGGTCTCCATTTTACTGGGGCTCTGTCCTTTCTGCTGCTGGTGGCAAGGACCTCTACAGATGATGCTGTATCAGAAGAGGAGGAACTGCTCTTTTGCACCCCTTTTACTTTTCCTGGCACACACAAGCCATGTTGGGGGAAGAGTCTTTGGAGGTGCACAACCCAACCTCCCGTTCAGGGCTGGGCTCCCACAGGTACTAGATCGTATTGTGCGATGCTCTGACCATAAAGAGCTTTATGGCGAGTCTCAACCACATTTATTCCCTTATGCTGTGCTTAGTTGTTCTGTTCCCATATATGCCCACTTGGTGCCACTGTTACTCCATGTTTCTCCTTAATAGCAAAGCAGCAGGTGTGAGAACCCGTAGTAGAGCAGGAGAAAAAAGTCCACAGCAAGCCAAATGGAAGGAAGATTAGGAAAATAAAATAGGGTTGTCACAAGATCCGTGGAGACATTTACTGCAAAGTTTTACCACAACGAGAATGTTTCTTCACGCAATGGAGAGGCAGAGGGGTGCTGGTCCTCCAGCTAACCTTTCCAGCCATGGGAGCTCAACCGCTAAAACAACATCAGATCTAACTACTCCATCAGCTGTTCAGGGTATCCTCAGAGTGCTTGGACACCCTGGGGACAGGCAGCTGGGGGCTGAGCAAAAACTGGCACTCTCCAAGGTAGCTCAGGCAGGGACTGAGCTGAAATGGGACTCCTGGGCCCATGGGCAAATGGTGTGGGTGAGGCTGGCCAGGGCCATTAAGGCCTGTTAGTGCCTTCGAGGCCACTGCCATCAGTGTGGGACAAAAAGCAAGATCAACTGGCACCTCCAGGCCCTTTTATCTAAGCTAAGCGTGATATGAGTATCCACAAAGTCATGTGCTACCAACTTCTGCCTTCACATTTGCAGACCAAGGACCTTACTGGGCCATTCCTTCAATCAAAATGAAGGGATTGTCCCCACACCTTGTTGCAGAGGTACCCTCTGATCTGCTCAAAATGGTGCGTATTAAAGAAAGGGGACTGAGCAAGGCTTTGGGCTCAGGAGCTGGTACTTTGGCTCAGGTTCTGGTAGGTTCAGAAGCAAAATGATGAGGCTTACCTCCTTAGCCAGGGGCAAGCTGGATCAGGCAGCTGAAGAAGTCCAGAGACGGTGCAGCATAGGTAAAGGTGCTTCCTGCCTGCATAGTTCAACACTGCAGTAAGGTAGGGGTTTCACAGATGGCATCTCTGAAACCCTTTTTTGGGCCAGTTTACAGAAGATCTTCAACTGTGCAGGGAGCGGGTGGAAACTGCCCCTGCGACAGTCCTGCAGAGGCAAGCAAAGTTTATCCACAAGCAGCAGTCATTCCCCAGGGTCTTGGAGGATGTGCACCCGTTTGATCCCTTGCTCTTCACCGTCCCTTGTATTCCCCAAGTCCAGCATGAACATTGTAGGGGAAGGTCAGCGTGAGTTAGGATTTGCTGTACCCTGTAGCCTGATAGAAGCAAGGTTCTGTGTCCCAGGTTGTGTCAGGGGTGAGACCGAGCATGTGCAGCCAACAGGCACATACAGAACCACACACACAGCCAGCCACAGTAATCAACCCAGGCAGAAAACACAGTACTCCACAAACAGCACTGATGGCCTTGTGCTGTTCCTCTCTCCAGCTGATTAGGATGAAAGCCCATTAGTGGAAAATACATATACATATAAACATGTAGATCCTTTTAGTAACTTACGATGTAAATAAAACCTAAAAGAAGCTTGTGCATATAGTATGCCAACATAGTTCCCTTTATCAGACAAACTAGCACCATCTCATAACAGCAGGTGAAGCTGAACATGCAATCATATCATTGTTATAATTATATGCTTAATATTAGCAGATGCTTTTTGGGATCTTGCCTAGTTAATGTGGCAATTGAACAAATAGAAACACCGTAACAGGATGAATAAACATGAGCAACGTCTGTAGTGGCATGAAGTAACAGGGGTGAAGCACCTCTTTGTTGATAAGGTCTCAGCAGCAGCCCCAGGTCCAGACTTGACTCCACAGCAGGAACTGGCACGGTCAGTGCATGCACAGATGTGAAGGAGTCCAAATCCTCACAAGGCATTGTCCTGATCAGCAGCTTTTAACAGGCTGGACCAATATTTGCCAGCCCCAGTTCAGTGGAAAGGGGAATGATCTCCACACAGGCCTTCAAAACTGCCACCTGGACTTCACATGGTTCCTCTTTCACTGTGAATGTAAGATGACATTATTCTGCTTCTTCCTAAATACACAACTTCAACCCATCTAAGATTTTCTAGACCTTTAACAACAGTTTTAGCATCTGCAACCAGTGAGATATGCAATGCCACTTCAAGGATTCCTTTTCTTTTTGATATATGTATCTGTATAAAAACCATTCGCACCGCTAGCTCTGCTGGGTTGTATAGCTTTTCATTGGTATTTGAGCTTCCTAAACAGCAAGCCATATTTCAAAGCTTATTAATAGCTACTGCTGCCAAACTCTCCTTCCCCCATTTTGAAGAATATATGAATGCTGCTTCCCTTGCAACCCTATTGTATGGTTTGTGACTGCAGTTCTCCTGAACCACACATAAAATGTTGTGACAGTTTGCATCATCTCTGCACAGCTAATAAATCTGGTTTTAATTGTTATGAGCTGCCTCTATCTCTGTGAGTTACAAAGGTCCGTGAAAGATCAGGGCAACCAAGGAATTGACCGTTTAGCAAGCAGTCAGCCTCACCTGCTGAGCATACAGTACATCCAGTCGGACTAAGGGATGCACCAATAAAAGACCTACAAGCTAGGTTAGGACAAAGCTAGTGCATTTACTAATGTTGATTTCTAAAGGCATTGCAAGCAATTGCACCTGCTGACCTCAGAGGTCTGTGCCAACTCAATATTATGCTCCTTGTCTGCAAACTCAAGGAGTTTGGGGAAAGTGTGCTCTGGATGTGATAATCAAGCCCTGGTGACAGCTCAATTTATCGCTGGGCGAGTTTCAGCATTTTGACTCAGGAGAACATTCCCCCTTGTCATTGCTTGCTTTTTACTCCCAATGAAAAATCTCTGATGAGATTCACAGCAACAGCTCTCTTTGCATTCCTGGCGCACACTCAGCTAGCCAAGCAAGTCTGTAAATAATTGAGCACCCGTCATTCCCTTTGCAGTCCCCACCAGTGCCAGCTTAGTTTGCTCTCAACAGCAAATATTTAGTGAGGTAATCAATCCAAAAAAATCTTAATTTGGATAAGAAAATTAAATGCTTTTCCCAGATCTTGTATCTGATTATCTCTGGCATCCGTTCTGCCTTTCTTAGATGGCCTCTCTCAGGGTAGGTGCAGTACCAGGAGATAATCATGGAGGATCATAGAAGCAGTTCAATTAGCTGCAGCTAATGCTTCTTATTAGCATTTTGCTGGAGCTTGTGGAGTTTTTCAGCTGAAACAGACAAACAAGCTCAAATATTCACATACGAAAGCTCAGACAAAAACTGAAACAAAGGAACAGGCAGAATGTCAGGAAAACCACAGAACAGCACGAGCAGCAGGGGCTGGCTGCAAACATGGGTGATATCATTGCACAGCTCTCGGGACATGGATGCGATGCCTAGGCTTTGGGAGCTTCAGCTTCTGGACAGAAGCACATTGGGTCATGGGGCACAGGTGAAGCCTGCTGTCATAAGGGAGCAAGTCCTAACAGCAGATCAGACATCCAACAGGACATAAGATGTTCTTGAAGGATCTGGGGGAAACCGAGTGGCTACTGTGGTGCAGTGGCTACTGTGGTCAGGCACCCAAACTGGTCCCCTGCTGTTCTGTACAAGGTTAGCACCTCTTTTAGAAACATGAGCTCAGATGAGGATGCTCCATTTTGGATACCCACCTCCCACTCTTGAGTCCTTGGCCATCACAGACTCCACATTAGCTAATTGAACCTGATCTTCTCCTACAGTGGGTGGTTCTTCACTCTCCCAGTCCCCAGCTTTGCCTTCTGCAACTTGGGTGGTGCAGCTGGAGCACTTGTCCGTGAAGACTGAAGCAAAAGAGTCATTCAGTACCTCAGCGTTCTCAATAGCCTGGGTAAATGGGTGTCTCATTTCCTTCTGGAGAGGGACCACACTTTCCTTAGTCTTCTGTCCTGTCTGCTCAACAGGCCTGTCCCAGGGAAGGTGGGGTGTGGATCCAGGAACCAACCTCCTTCTCCAACTCCCACGTACCCCTCAACCTACTCCCCTTCTCCTGGGGCTCTGCCACTAAGCTGAAGAGTTCCTCTGCCCGGGCACACCTCCCACAGTTCTGCTCACTGCTGCCAGCCAGCACCGGTGTAGGAGTAGAGCACAGACTGCGGCCCGGGGATTAGCACAGTCCCCCTGGAGCTGTCTGCAAAACTGCAGACATAGCCTTCTGCTGGGTAGGGGCCCAGGCTCCCCAATTGGACCAGCAGAGCTACAGGCGATGCCGCTGCGCCCTGCACCAGAGCCGCTCGCCACGGCTCGCCCACCATTAGATTTCCCACCGTTAGATCTCCCGCTGTTAGATCTCATGCCAGTTTAGATCGTCTGCCATTTCAGATCTCCCACCGTTAGATTTCCCGCTGGTTTAGGTTGCCTGCCGTTACGTCTCCCACCATTCGTTGTTACGTCTCTCTCCCGCCGTTACGTCTCTCTCCCGCCGTTTTACGTCTCCCACTGTTTTACGTCTCCCACCGTTACGTCTCCGGCTGTTGCCATTGGCCCCACCCAGGTCTCGTCAGCCGCTCTCACGAGAGCTGCAGCTCACAGCTGCTGCCCCAGCGCGGGGGGTGCCCCCCAGCAGTCGGGAGCAGCGCTGCCGGAAGCTGCCTCAGGGCCAGAGGGTGGCCGCTGCCTGGGACGCAGCATTTCACGGAAAACTGCCGGTTTTCCTGTGCACGGGGAGAGCTGTGTTTGGACATCTCCATTGGCGAGCGCAGTCCCAGCCCACAGGACGGGCCTGTGAGTTCTCCCCACCACCAGGACAGCACGTCACAAAGATGGATGAGTCTGAAACCCGACTGGCCATTTCAGAGAGGAAGCAATGCTTCACCTTTGTGGTATGGGTAGAGACCTCACAGTCAGCTCACAGTCCTCTTCAGCAGAAATATCAGGGCATCTTCTAGGAAGCAGGTTCCCAGTCTCCTCAATCCTCATGGACAGCCCAGCATCACACCTTTTCTTGGTACTGCATCACTAAGCACCTTTGCCAAGCCTTTAGTGATGGCATTAAGGCAAATCAGTGTCCTGCTACTTTGAAAGACTTTGCTCAGTAAATGAGGGAGCAGCTGTGAAGGAAAGCACAAAGGCAGGATGAGATACCAAGAGTGGGAACAGCCAGAGCTGAGCACAGCATGTCAAATCAGCAACAGGAGAATTGATAAACCCCATAATAATGGACAAATTAGCCAGTACTTTGAACAGTTATGATAAAACAGGGGAGAACCAAGTAGCTTCAGAGGACAACAGCAAAAAGCTGCAGCAAAAAACAGGTTATTATGGGCAGGAAGGGTTGACTGCACTAGGGAGCTTATGTCCTGGGATGAGGAGGAGGCTAGACACACATCCAGCTGTGCATGGTAGATCTACAAGTATCTTCCACTGGAGCAAGTACCATTTTCCCAGGAACAATTGAGGTGTTTCTGACTGAGGTGAAACTTGAGGTATCCAAATTGATACCATGAGGTATCATGGCAATGCCCAGTTACTCCTTTAGCTCATGACAAGGTCTCTGTGGCTGCTGGCTGCTCCACCACTCTGGCCTCATGGGCTCCTCCTTGACCTTGTCGGGCAACATCTCAGATAAATTTGTAGCACGAGCAGCTCTAGGTCTCCCAATGGCTCTGGGATCCTGAAAACTTGCAAAAGTTCCTGTCTGCTTTGTCCTGCAGGAATATGAAGGTGTTTTGAGCACTCTCATCACTTCCAAGGATTAACCGTCTCTTGGAGACAGACTTTTTTGTTCAGAATGGATTAAAAGGATAAAGTCTGAGAGTAACATGGGCTGAGCACCTCCTTCAGAGACTCTTACATCATACTCAGTCATCAAAAATTAAATCAGAGCACTTCTCAAAAGACAGCGAACTCTTATCTCCAGATGATGGGGAACTCACTCAATGCGTAACGTAATTTTTCAAGTAGCTCATTAGCTTCTCTGGCAAAGCCTTTTTGCCAATCTTGCTTTAGCTTCTAGCTGTTAGGGTGGGACAGTGTCTCCATTGCAGCCAGCACCCATCAAAAAGCACTTGCAGCCCAACAGACTCTGATCCCGGCTTCATTGAAAGTTTGAGATAGCAGCTTTTTGCATACACAACTGCCACTTGAAACAGAGCTCTGCTCAAAGTTTGCCAGAAGAAAATTGTGGCATAGAGGCTGGAGTTTCTGAAATGAGTGTGTTGGGATATGGAATCTCACTCATCCATCTACATCCACATGGTCCATCTTGTCCATCTTTATCCACATCTATGTCCACTCACAGGGAAACTGGAGATTAGTGCAACTTCACCAAACGTTTCTTCCTAACGGGCTGTGTAACCCCTTTTATGTCCGTACAAGGCACTGATCTAAAAGGGATGGAGCACAAGGAAAGACTCACAGAAGGAGGCACAGCCATCTCCAACATCACTCCTCTCTTGGTATAAAAATGCCTCTAATCCAGAGAAAAAGAAGTGAAGGGAGCTCACCTCTCTCAGCCCTTTCAGTGCCTGGGATCAGAGGGGCTCCCCAAGGACCCGAAGAGTAGCTGGTGCTTAACTGAGAAACACCTGAAGGGTCAAGACTCATTTATCCTGGTCAGCATGTGAACTTCAACTGCTACAAGCTAACAGACATAAGAACAGGTTTCAAAGCATCAGAGATACCTTATTGGGAAGCATTCACAAATGCAGTCATTTTTTCAGAGATCTGAGATAAAACAGAAAAACAAAGGTTATTTTTAGGCAAAATAATCCCTTCTTTCTCCACCATCTCTCTCAGAAAAGAACTCGAAGGCAGAGTTTAAAGACTTTCTTGTGTAGGGGAAAGATGTTTCTGGCCTAAACTGCCACCAGTATTGCAAAGCAATGAAATGACAGTAACTTACAGATACTTACTGATAAGTTAGATCTTTTTTTTTTCAAACTTTTTCCAGTATATTAGTTTTGGCTGGGAGAGAGTTAATTTCACAGTAGCTGCAATGGTGCTATGTTTTGGACTTGTGGCCAAAACAGTGTTGATAACACAGGGATGTTTCAGTCTATTGACTAAATAGTCTATTTCTGTTTTGGAGTTGGAATGAGATGTATGTCCCCATAGCAGATCCTGAGGAGCAACGTCCAAGCCCACGAGCAATGTGATGGAGTTTCCTGGCAACTTGACATATGAAAAGTCATCTTTTCTGGTGTCTTTGAAAAGTACCAGATGGAATTCTTATGTCTGAACAATCCTGCACCATCAGTGCATCTTTTCTTCCCAGGTTCAACTTCACTTCTGACTTCTCTACCTCCTCCCTACAAGCAGCGCAGGTGACAGGGAATGCGGGGCTCATCATGCATCATCTCTGCCACTCCTTCCTCCTCATGCTCTGGTGTGGGGTCCCACCCACAGGAGACAGTCCTTCACAAACTCCTCCAATGCGTGTCCCTCCTACAGGCTGCAGTTCTTCACGAACTGCTCGAGCATGGGTCCTTTCCACAGGGTGCAGTCCTTCAGAAACACACTGCTCCAGCATGGGTCCCCTGTGGGGCCACAGGTCCTGCCACAAAAACCTGCTCCAGCTCGGGCTCTCCACCGGGTCACAGCCCCCTTTGGGCACATCCACCTGCTCCAGCATGTGGTCCCCCACGGGCTGCAGGTGGAGATCTGCTCCACCGTGGACCTCCAAGGGCTGCAGGGGGACAGCCTGTCTCACCGTGGTCTTCACCACAGGCTGCAGGGGAATCTCTGCTCTGGCACCTGGAGCACCCGCTCCCCCTCCTTCTTCGCTGACCTCGTTGTCTGCAGAGCTGTTTCTCTCACATATTCTCACTCCTCTCTTCCAGCTGCTGTTGCACAGCATGGGTTTTTTTCCCTTCTTAAATATGTTATCACAGAGGCACTATCAACATCACTGATAGGCTGAGCTTTGGCCAGCAGTGGGTCCCTCTTAGAGCTGCCTAGAATTGACTCCATCCAACGCGGGCTCAGCTTCTGGCATCTCCTCACGGGAGCCACCCCTGCAGCTCCCCCGCTACCAGAACCTTGCTACATAAAGTCATTACGTCGGCTTATTAATAACTCTGCAAAATTCTATGGCTTATTTATACTTGTGGCCAGACCCCATAATCTTGTGTTTAATACCTGATGTCTCTGCAAGCATCCAGCTCATCTCCAGTGCTGGAGGACATTAATTTTGCTCTTACAACAGGGTCATTTTCCTGCATTTGTCCACCTTTCCCTGGAGTTTCTCATTTTTCTGCCAGAGTTCAGATGTCACAGGTGCAGCAGTTTCTGCCAGTGTCTCAAAAAATCCACCTGTTTTTCCTAAAAACCTTTTGGAGAGCATCAGTCTCCCAGCCATTCACCACCTAGCTTTTAATACAAGTTGAATAGCCTCAGGCTGCATCATTGCAATGTCCCTTACTACTGGAATCACCAAAGCAATGGAAAGTCCCATGAACAGAGGCATGATGCGACAGGTTTGAGCTGATAAGCAATTGCTTTCTTCTCTTGTGGTTGGAGGAGATTGTCACCTAAGGAACATGATAGCAAGCAGGGCTGATAACGGCACAAGCTGGTTGAGGATCCAGGCAGACAGCCCCTGAAGACCAGGGTGGGATGTCCAGACAGAAACATGCGCCAATTTCTTTTCTCAGACTGAGACATCCCAGATAAAGCCCTTATCTGGCCTTTTCTCAAATCAATACGATGCTTCAGTCTCATTCTCAGAGCACCTCAGGGGCAGGCATCTAGGGAACAGCTTTGTCACATCATTCGCTACAGCCAGAGGAAGCTGGATTTTTCCATCACAGGTGAGTTTGGTAGGTGCAGTCTATATGTCCTGGCTGCATGTTGTCACTGCCAGGTTTTAGCTTTGTGCTGTGCCAACGCTGCGGGTAGTCTGAGAATGTCAGCCCAGTCAGCCAGCCTGGGCATGCCTGCAAGGGGGATGCATCGAGGCAAAGGTAAAAATGGCCTGGGCACTCTCCTGGCTGCCGGTGAAGACTTCAAACATTCCACTGCGATTCTTCCCGCTCCACCCGAAGACCTGAAAGCGTATTTACAAACGGTCCGGCGATTTTCTGCCTGCCTTTGGACAGGAGAGGGCAGCAAAACGCTCCTTTTGAACGAAGGCAAAGCATGTAGGATGCCGCGCCTGAGATCTCCATTTGGGGATGTTTTGCTGTTCGCTGTGAAAAATTGAAGCCAGAATCAACTTCTGTTGCTCTCACAAGAAGGGCTTACCGCCACCAAAATGTTTGGAGCAGCGCCCCAAACCGTGAATCTGCTCCCACCAAATACTCCCAAAAGTTGGGCCTTTTAAAAGATGTGATGTAGATGACACTTGTGTTTTGGGTGCCAGCCGAAGTCCTCGGCTCCCAGCCTGACAAAAACCACTCCCCTACTTAAAGTGCAGCCTTATGCTTCCATCTCCACTAGTAAATTAAGGAGTGCCAGATGTTCTTTGGCACAGGGACGCTGTCATCCTCGGTACTACCTCATTTGAACAGTTTCCAGCATGTTTTTGGCCATGCCATGCTGTGCCGTGCCATGCCGTGCCGTGCCACGCAAGCCAGTTCTCTCTCAACTAATTTCCAGGAGCAGGGGAGGGATTGTTCCCAAAAGACTGGTTGGGGACATCCTACTGTGAAGAGTTTCATGGTGTAGATACAAACTCTACCATTACAGTTTAGCCCCCATACCTGATAGTGGTCCCAGGCATGTTTAATTTTCTAATACAGGTGTGCTGATCCCACTGCATCTCAGCGCCCACACTCAGGAGCGTTGTGATTCCCGGTCTGCATAGAGCCAATTTCAGAGCCTCAATGCCTCTTGCCACCACTCCTGTAGGGTTGCAGAAGCTCTGCTGAGCCCTCATCACTAGGACTGTCAATCCCAGTGACGAGAGTCATCTATCCAAATTTAGACAACTGCAGAGTAGATGTCTCCAACAAGCTCATTGGTTTTTGGTTCCTTTATAGCCAATGGCAAGAAAAAGGAATGACTCACACAGCAGTAGACCCCTGTCCCAGCACGAGCTGACTCACCTTCAGGAGGTGCCCCTTGCTCTCCACTGCCCTGCACTATTCAGACTCTGGTCTCCAAGGACTGGATGCTGAAAATCAAGCAGATGCTCCATTCCCTGGAGCAACATGTCACAGGATTGCTGAATGCTCACATCCTGTCTGCGGAGTCTCGGGAACAGTCCTACGGACATCCCATTGACCCCATAGCCGGGGCTTAATTTGCCCTCCATGACCTGCTCAGATGAGCTTCCCCAATCACACACCCCATATTTGTGAATAAACCTCATTTTCTCAAGACAGGCTGAAAACTAAGGAGAAAATATAACAACCAGAAAGTTCAACTAAAAGTACTACAAAACCCGTCTTAGTTGGTGCAGCTGAAAATAGAGCTGCTTGCACACACAAGCTGCTTGTGTTTAAAAAAATCTTAACTGTCTTGAATGTATTTGTATTTATAGCTGAGAAAACACTGCTTCCCTTGCCGAAAGCCAGTGTAAATGCAACCGTTTGCTCAGACGTGTGATGGAGAGGCGCAAACCCACCAGGTGGCTGCAGCGTTGCCAGCATGTAGAGTTCATTCAACCCTCCGCATTCCTCCTGGGATTTCTGCAAGCGGGCAAGATGGAGAGCTAAGCAGCAGCAAGGGCAGGAGGGTTGTATCCAACCCTGCCGGGGACATCGCTCAAACCGGAGAAGAGCCCCGAGTTGGACTTTCAAATCCAGGGAAAAGCCAGCCTGAGATACAGAGGAGGTTGGAAACTCATTCATGAGGCCAGATCTCCTCTGACTTTAGGCTGATGATTGCAGCTGATGTCTGGATACAGATCTGTATCAATCTGCCAGCACAAAGAGCCCAGATTTTCAGATCTGCAGATGAAAATTATGGTTAGAGCTGAGACCATGCTTATCTGAGTGCTCTGGTGTTTGTAGGTAAGTGCTAGCTCTTTCAGTGTTACTGCTGTTGTCATTTTATCAGCTTGCTGCAATCTGCTTTTCTCTATATTTGACTGTTTATAATTAGACTGCTGGGTTTGCTATTCTCTCAATTTCCTTATCTGTTTCCTGACAGTTTTAGAGATGGCTCCATTTTAAATATATACTGTGCTTTAAGAAAAGAAACTCTACCCCAGCTCTCTTTGAAGCTCATCACTCTGGGGAGAGTGCCAGTAGACAGGCTTTCGGCTCAAAGAATATGTGTAATAAGGGACAATTAGGTGGCAGCAAACATTTAATTATCAAATGTATTGGTGCTTCTTACACTGCCTGAAGTTAAGCAGGTGCCTTATACACAGGATCCTTCAAATATCAAATGTGAAAAATGTTTCAGAGCAAAACCAAATGAGCTGATGAATAAATTTTAAGCTATAAATTAGGCAGAGGTTTTTAGCAAAAGCCTGGAAAAGGCTTCACATTGCATTAGCACCTGCAGGAGGACAGCTTCATAGGTTAACATGGGAGACTGCACACCCTGTCCTGGCAGAGAGGACCAGATCCTGCCTGTACCGTGTTTGGGAAATGCCTCACTCAGATGCCACTGACCTCAAGATACCAGGGTCTCGCTTGTACCGGTGGGGTTGCCCAAACCCACTTCGATTCAGCAGAGCAGACTGGCTGAGGCTGAAGCCACCAGAGGTGTCTTACCTTGTACTGGTCATCGGTGCTGCTCACTGTCTCTCACTGGGCAGTGGAAAACACACTGATTCCTGACACCCCTAAACTTGTCTCAGCTGTAAAGTGTCACAGGCTCTCTCATCAGCCTTTACCGATGACGGCACACACTCCCTTCGGCTTGATGGGTAGGGTAGGATCAAACCTGGTGGAGAAGCTCTGAGCAAATCCCCTGCAATCCTTTCAAAGCCAGTGGGAAACAAAGCTTGCTTAGGTCCTGTTCATCTGCTGGACATTACCCTGAACTGTCTGACTCTCTCCACTTGAGGGGAGAAATCCCAGCACCTGGACGGAGAGAAGCAAGACTTGGCCATCACGTGCCACAAATGCACCCCATGATTTTCAGAGACAAGGCTGACATTGCTCCCAAGGACAAGTCAAGAATGAAAACTGAAGTGTTCCAGGAAAACAAAGACATAATCCTGGATACAAAGCAGGAAACAGATTTAAGAAACTCCTTGCATCCCCATTACATGCCAAGTCTTGTAGACCTCACCACCAGAAAGAGGAGTCAGGCACCTTGCAGAGGGGCCACAGCACCACCTTGTCCTTGTCCCTCACCAGCCTGCTCACAGAACAGCTTCTGAGCCTGCAACACTGAAGGCAAGCGGGATTATTCCTAAAAGCTCTACCAAGCGCTAGGTAGGAATCCTCTGCCAAAAAAGGGGGGACTTCTCCCATTCTCTACCCTCTGCTCTCCCACTCAGCTCTGTAACTCCAGACTACTAGAAATGGCCATATGCATTTGGGCCAGTTCAGCTTTGTGAAATATTTGAAAGGAAAAAAGTGTTGATTTAAACAGACTGAGAGCTGTTAAGGTTACTTCTTAAAACAATTTCCCATACATTCTGTAGTTCATCTGGGAACTTCTGTTCTTGCATCTTACAATGACCGGCACATCCTTTGGACAGCGGGACAGGCATTACACTTACACACCCAGCCTCATTAATCTACACGGGCTCTCAGTGCTTTGTACTTTAGAAGCTTTCTGTCCCTTTCTGCACTTTCTTCTTCCAGTCTCAGGATGGAGATGCATTTCTCATGCTCCAGTTCAGGCCAATGGTCTCCTCACTCCTTGCAAAACAGCCCCCATGCCTGGGAGCCCCAGCTGGTTTGACCTGACCCCCTTCTCCGATTCTGCCTCCTTCATCATTTCAGGCTCAAAACCTGGACTGAGTGTCCAAACATGGGTGGCATGTGACAGGAGGGAGGGCATCAGGGACTGCCTGGTGTGTGCCACCTCCCCAGAGCTCTCCTGCTGCTCTGTTTCGCAGATATCAAAGCTGGAGGCCTCTTTCCAACATCAGGTCTCCTGCGCATTATGAGCCAGCAAATTGAATCATGTCCAGATCTTGTGACATTTGGAGGCAGAGCGAGGGTTTGGGTTTTTTCATTGTCACCTTGGGCTTTAAAAATCCCACCGTGGTGGGGAACACTCACCTCTCTTCTGATGGAACATGGCTGCTGCTTCCAACACCTGATCTCCCCTTCAACTTTCCAAACCTCCTTCCCAAGCAGCTTCTCTTCACACGCACCTCCTAGGAAAAAAAAACAAACACAAGCCACTGCCTCACAGGTGATCTCAAATCTTGTTTTTTAGACCTAGGTCCAAGCTGTCTGAGGCATTAAGGCAAGAATGGGCTTCTGTTCTCATGGTGCTCCCCTGGGTGCTGCATATGCCACAAAGTCTCTCCTCTGCTTGCCTTCTGCTGGTTCAGGTACACACAGTTCCCAGAGAGCAAATTCCCTTGGAGACAGTGCATAAGGGACACTAGCTTGTGGCTGGAGAGTGCAGCTAAAGCAAGCGTTAATTCCACTTGCAGGGTGAAATTGGCAAGAGAGCAACTGAATTTTCCATCCAGCTCTAAAGTGCTCTCAAAGTGATCTAATTTATCACTGCGGCAGCAGCAGCAGCCATTCAAATGCTATCCCAGCTTTCTGGCTTTGCAGTCAGGTGATAAGATGACTTAATGTTATCAGATGGATCCAAGTTCTTTGTCTACAGTTCTTTGGTCCTCACCAGATCTTGCGGTTGCACTTGGCCCTCTCAGTCTTCTGCTGTGCTGCTGCACCGCGGGAAACTCTGACAGGCAAAAACTCTGGGCTTCGTGGTTCAAACCACCATGCCTGCTTAGAGGAGACTTCTGCCCAGGGCACGTGGCTGTGGGTTTGATCTTCAAACTTCAGGGCACCTATGGATACAACCAGCCAAGGAGGGGACATGGGAGGTTGGAAGAGTACATGTAAAGTGTAGGATAGGGAGGGTAGGGGGACAAGGACTGGGTGAGGAAGAGGGAGGAGGATTTGAACACTGAAGTTTGGAAGTTTTTTGTGAATAGCGCACAGACCAAGTGTTTGTCAGTCTTTGTCCCTGGAACTCTGCTGACATCGCTTGCACACCCTTCAGTGGGATCAACTGTTCACTAAATCTAGCTTGGAGTGGGATTTAGCTGGTATAACTTCAGGTGTGGTTCAGCGATCAGATGGATAAGTCTGACTACCAAGTGAGATGACTCAACAGGTCCCACTGACTGACATCCAGCACCCATGGATGTACATTCATTTAGACATGCAAAGCTAGATTCAGTCGTGAAACATCAGCAGCTAGCCTCACTCCAGATGCCTAAGAGTACCTGAGACATCCCCACCATGACAGCAGCTGGAGGTCTGAGCTGCACCGTTCTCCCTGCTTCTGCCAATTTACACTGTGAGCTCAGAAGGAGCATACAGCTAACAGAACAGGGTGGTTCATTCCACTCTCACAGGGGACACCAGCAAAACCTACCCACCACATCCACATAACCTCAAGGCTCTCTGAGCTATGGAGTGAAGATGTGCTGGAAATCCAGTGCATAATTCCCAGCTTTCATCTTGAGTTTGCTCAGTTTTACCTGTATTTCTGCTTACATCTTTCGCGAAGGTAAATAAATGCAAAAAAAAAAAACAAAACCCCATGGAGAGACAGATGAGCATTCAGGAGCAGAAACCACCACTGATGTCTTTCTCAGGGAAGAGGTGACTGGAAGGGATACAGAGGGATGATGAGACGCATGCAGAGCAAGGAACGCATGGCTCTGACTGGGGTCACTGGGTCCCAGGATACCTCATCAACCCTCCCCATTCTCCAAACAACCTCCAACACTCTGCTGGTTTTGGCTGGGATAAAGTTAATTTTCCGCACAGTAGCTAGTAGGGTCTATGCTTTGGATTTGTGCTGAAATGTTGAATATTTGTGCTGAAGTGTTGATAATACAAAGATTTTTTCATTACTGCTGAGCTGTGCTTACACAGAGTCAAAGCCTTTTCTGCTTTTCACACCACCGAACCAGCAAGTAGACTGTGGGTGCACAAGAATTTGGGAGGGACCGCGGCTGGGACACCCAACCACAACTGGCCCAAGGGATCTTTCATACCATATGTCATGCTCAGCTGGGGGAAGAAGAGGGAAGGAAGAGGGAAGTTCAGAGTATGGTGTTTGTCTTCCCAAGTAGCTGTTACGTGTGATGGAACCCTGCTTTCCTGGAGATAGCTGAGCACCTGCCTGCCAATTGGAAGTGGTGAATTAATTCCTTGTTTTGCTCTGCTTGCACACGCGGCTTTTGGTTTACCTATTAAACTGGTTTTTATCTCAACCCATGAGTTTTCTCACTTTTTATCCTTCCAATTATCTTCCCCTATCCTGCTGGTGGGGGGGACAGTGGGCTCTGTAGTGCTTAATTGCAGGCTGGGGTTAAACCATGACAAACACAGACACACAGTTTCTTACCTAGAAGTAAGCCTGAGTGCAATTGAAATAATAGCATCCCTGCAGCCCAAGTGGAAAATGGCTTTTCATGAGCACTGAACTCAGAGAAAGGATGAGACACAAAGACTAGAGCCCTCTGGAGAAGAAGTGATCAGTGCTTCTGCCAGAAGTTACAGCAGAGATGAAGGTCCAGCACAGCCATGCTGCTCACACACAGACCACTGAAAACTAGGATTACTTTAATCATTGGATCATACCCTCTATGCAGAGCCCGAGACCGAAAGCTATCCTCCTAACTAGCAGGCAGGACACGTGGTTGCCAGCATGGGACAACCTAATATCAGTCATCAACAGAGAGGATGTGCACATCTGGCCCCAGTGCTGGGGTCCCTCCATTGTATTGCATTTCACCTTGGGATGGCAGGACTCAATGTCCCCTGCATACGTCTGTTGACTGTCACAGATGTGCAGGGCACAGATGGGGATGCCTCTTCAGTGGACAGCTGTGACTGGAGACATAAACCCACTCTTTCTGCATGCTCCATCATCCTGAGCTGTGTACACAACATCTGAAAGTTAGCTATACACAGATAAGCCTAACTCACTCATCAGCCAGAGCTTTAGCGCAATTATGAGCTGTTTAAGCCTTGGGTTTAGGCTTCAGCAACGGCTTTTGAAGGAACCAACAGTGTATAACAATATGACTAATGATGCCATGTACTTCGCATAAGCGAAGGACCTCGTTTTGGGTAGCTACCTACAGCACCTTTTGACGATGAGAAACTGTGCAGCTGGGTATCTTCTACTAAGCGGACAGTACATCTCTTATTTGTGTACCAAAAATTTTAATTTAGCCTACCTCAGAAGAGACCCACGGGAAGGGAACATTTTGCTGCCTTCAGGAAGCCAAGAAGTACCCTTTCACACTCATATGACACTGGTAAGCTCGGTGTTTGTGCAGCTCTGCATTTACCAAAGGCCAGGCCCTGTGCTTGGAGAGAAATGTCCTTTAGAGCAGTTTCTGACATGCATGTAACTCCCTCAAACACCATCTTGTGCCCTCGGGCCACATCGGCCAAAACTCCTAGTCTAATTTCTCCTCTGACAAGAAATAGATAGAGAGGGAGACACTGCTGTGATAAATCACCGCTTTAGTGAGGTCTCTGTCGCTGCCACACACAATGTCCTCATAAACAAACTAAAGGAATGAGATCCAGCCAAAGGCAACACCATTTTATGAGGTCTTCTGGATGCTTGTAACAAGGTTAACCTATCAGGGTAAGTTCAGTGGCACTAGCTCTGCTCTTCCGTTAAGATCCAAGACACAAACTGCAGCTGCTCCACAAAGATTAACAGAAATATAAGAAATATGGCATCTCCCTCAGGAAAGCAAAAATAGCTTTGCTGCAAGTCACCAGCAAAATATCCAGAGACAATGACCAGAGGCTTCCAATTGTCCTAGTCTGAAATACTTAATTGAAATGAGGAAATATATATGCAATATGAAAATGAAGGGATGTAATGAGGGGGATTTACCAGGGCATCTTCCCCAGCTGTGGACAAGGACAGCTTCTCCCAGCTGAACCATGCTTGGGAAAGGAGCAGGGAAGGAGTCCAGTCTCCAGTGGGAAGAGGTACAGGGGTGGACGAGCCTGGTGTTACTCACTCCTGACTCAGTGTCCTGGTTTCGACCAGGATGGAGTTAACTTTCACTGGAGTATTTCACACCATGTGATGTCACGCCTAGGGATAGAGGCGGCCAGGTCTCTTGGGCCAGCGATGTTGGGTCTGGTCCAGTCCGTGTTGCTGTGGGGGCGGTCACCGCGCTCGGTAAGCCACTGCTGCATTTTACAGGTTTCTTTTTGGACTCACTATTGTTACTGTTGTTCTCTTGTTATATTTAGTAAATTCTTTCTTTTTATTCAACCTACAAATTTTCTTCTTTTTGTCCCTCCCCTATTTCATCGAGGAGGGGGGAGATGAACGGCCAGCCACGTGGCATCTGCCTGCCAGCTGAGTTCAAACCTCAACACTCAGCCACAATGACAATAGAAAAAAAAAGACCCCAAAACTTAAAAAAACCCCACACGGCAAAAGCTATGACTCAAAGTGAAAGGGGAAGTTGGGGGGGTTTTGTTCAGAGGGCTGAGGAGATGGTCTTCTGTGGTGGTGCAATTCTTACCCCTCCCTGCCCTCCTTGTTGGGCTGCTTGGTGCCAGGTGTGATTCCATCCACATTCCCCCAAGCCATCCACCAATCTATGGAGATAAGGACTGATAACCTTGAGGAGCCTGGCTCCTGCCCCTCCCAATTGCTTGGAAAAGGTTATAATGGCCCATCATCTCCTGATGGCCTGACACACCTGTGCCTGGGATGTGATCAGATAGAACAATAACAGGGTTGCATGTTATTCAAATTCTTGTGCAACTGCCGGAAGGCACCAGATAGTATTTGACAAAAGTCAATTATCTTGGATCCTATAAACTGCGACCACCAGAGAGGCCCTTTGAGCTCTCCTGGATCGCAGCGGGCCTGTGACCAGCATCTCCCCTGAGCTGGGACACCTCTCAGGTACCAAAACCCTTAAGGTGTCGTCTGCTCCAGACGGAAGGCCAGGGCGAAGTTCCCCCGCTCGAGTCTCAATTATCGCCCGTTGAGGAATGCCAAGGCATTGTGAGTATTTGCTCTAAACTCGAGAGGGAATTTTTCTTTGAGCTAGCTTCTATTTCACCTGTTTATTGGTGGGTGTGTGTGGGGGGGTATGTACCCTTACCCTTGTTCCTGTGTGCTTGTCCCTTTTGTGTTCATTTTACCGAATCCAAACCCCTTTGTTTCTGTATGTATATGTCTGGTTTGTGTATGCGCGTGTACATATGTGTATAAATTAAGGTACCGTTAAGTAAGTTAGAGTGAATATTGTCATTTTAGAACCTAAGTCGCTTTTCTTTCTGAGTTATTTTGTATTGACAAATAGTTGTTAGTTATTAATAAATCTAGATTATTTTTCTAAATCATTATCGTGTCAATACTTTCATCCGCAACATCTTCATGGGATCAAAACCTACCGTGGAGGTGAGAAGCTTGAATTTGTCTAGATGTCAGTCCCAGAGCAGGGATGGAGAAATGGCCATAGAGCTGAATTTCTATGACTCGGACTAATAAAACCCAACATGGAAGTGCAAATGCCAAGGCAGTTTCCCCATTTCAGAGCCCCACAGCAGACAGAGACTGCACAAATGCCTTCTGAAGGCCACAAGCACCATAATGACATTGCACAGACATGGTATGGTGTGCTTCCGCCTGACACAAGGAAGCTGGAGGAACACACAAAAAGCAACAATAAAAGGAGAATGCTACCATCACCAATGCTCCTGTGCGAGGCCAGCTCAAAGTTACGGTGCATGATTCCAATAAGTAACTGTGACACCACAGGAGAACGCTGGAAAGTGGGAGAGACAGCCCGCCATGCAGGACCACTTCCCATGTGTCCCGTTTCTTGTGCTCCTCTCACGGGAGTGGGGAGAAGGAAAGATGAAAGCTTTGTTCAATGTATCTTGAAAGTTTGCACAAGGGGAATCCTGTATCTGAAGAGCCATGGTCAAACAAAAGCGTGGGCTGGGCTCAGAAGTAACACATAGAAACACAGAAGTGAGAAATCCTGACCTTTGCTGACTCCAGTGCTCTTCTCCATCTTCTGCTTCCTCAAGTGGTTCTCGGCACTGCAGTAGCTGGGTAAGACCTGTATGGACAGTATCTTCTCTACACTGGCGGTGTCCAAATCTCTATTTCCTGTTAAATTGCATCATCAGTGCTTTCTTCACCTTACATTTCTTCAATTTCTTCCTCTCGTTTCTGCCACTTGTCACACCCAATGTTGCTTTTGCCCATCCCCCCCTTCAAACACCCATCTAGATTATGAGCAGAGTCAGAGATTTCGTGTTCATCAGCTGGAGGTGGGAAGAGCATCCCAAGCACTGAGGGCTGGCCCTGGCTAGCAGGGAGAGGATGGCAGCTGCTGTACTCTTGAGCAGAAAGAAGGTGGACGGGGCCAGGATGGCGCCAGATGGCTGGGGCATGTTTTAGCCTCATTCTCCTCTGCGCACCATTCGCAGCAAGAGCGGGACGTAATGAAGCCCCACATAAAAGACCATAAGGGCAGCTATGTTGATGCAGAGGAAGATGACATCTCCCACCAGGGTTTCTGCACCTCTCCCAGGGAAGAGGAGCAAACCAGCCCCCCCCCCCCCCCCCCCCGCCCCGACTTTCCCAAGACCTGCAACAACACACCCGCCACAGGGTGGGTGCAGCTGCCAGCCCCCCTCCCCCTGAGACTGGAGGGGTGACTCCACCCTTGCACCCCCAAGACAGGACTTCAGAAGGGGCTGGGGGGGGTCTAGCCTCCACCTCTTACTGACGCTCTGCTACCCACCAGCACATCTCTCCCCTTTGTGTCTCCATGCTCACTTCACCAGGCACTTCCCCATGTTTCTCACCTCCCCCTACCCCACCCCCCTCCTTTGGCAGGTTTATCCGATTTTCACCGTCCTCTTCTGCAGTCTCCATTCCTCCCACACTTTCATGTGTGTTTTTTCCTCTTCTATTGCCATCTCTCTTCAGACCCTGTGACTGTCCACAGTCTCCTTCTCCTGCAGAGACCTGCCACCCCACATCCCTCCTGAGATCTGCCCCAAGATGCTCGCCCCCACGGGACACATACCAGCGTTTCTCTGCACAGAATAGGGGAAAGCTGAGGAAAGGGGGTCCCTTTCGCTCTCACTAACACCTCTCTCCTCTGACCTCCTTCAGCCCTCTGGCTGAGAGGGTCGCTGCCAGAGACCCCTGACAATTGGAAGACACGAGTGTTGGAGCAGAAGCCAGGCTGTGCCTTTCCTCAGGCACAAAGGTGGGACACGGAGACAAGGCACAAGGCTTTTTTTTACAGCAACAACACGTGGGAGAGATGCTGTGAGAGGGGGGCTGGAGTGTGAGAGCTCAAAACTTGAGATTCCATTGAGGTCCTCCACTAGAAACGTATACATCTCATGGTGATTCCTCATTTATAATTAGGGTTTTAATTACACTGAGACCTAGCAGTTCACTGGGCTTACAGTGGTATTGCTGGTGCTCCAGTTGCTCAGTCATGGGATGCCCAGGCAAGTGCCTTACGGAAATTCATCAAATCAAGCTAAAGCTTTTATCATTCAAGACTGCAATTTCAGCAAGAGAATACATGGTGGATGTCGAAGGACAACTGCACTGTCATCAGAGATGAGACACCGAGCGTAGAGCCTTTGTGAAGTTTCCCCACGTGGTGCAGATGAGACTGGATTTAATGTGGACCTCTGCTACCCTAAACCTTGTACAATGGCTTCATCCATCCAGACTAAATAAAACAGGTGCACCCCACCCTGGCTTTGATGGAGAAAGAGAGAGGTCATCCTCTTTATTCTGGAAAAATGACATAAGACCGCTAAGGTCCTGGAACATGCCACAATTTACACACTAAATATGATATGAGCTAATCCAGTGATTGACTTCCTGACCCCACTGATCACACAGTGATGACTTCATGTGTAAGTGGGTACAATCATGCCTTTTATATACACCATCACACATCATTTTTCAGCAACACCCCAACGTACAAACCCATTTTATCCCTTTATCAACTTGCAATATTGAGGTGAATGAGGCTCTTGAGCCCGGATGCAGGGTTTGGGGCACCCTCAGGTGAGGCTGGTCGCGACCATTAAAGCCTGTTGGTGCCCTCAGTCCCCAGCACAGACACATGCTTTCCAAAAACAATGGTCACACATAAATGCTGCTCAAAGGAAGACAATGGCAAACATGCATGGCCCTTCTATATGTGGCTAATGTTTTTCTGCATCACTATATTTTTTTCCAATGTATTATGAAAGCATAGCTCATCAAACGCTTTACATGTATACAGTTTTCAAAAGCCCTGTCTGGCATTCACTGTAATGAAAGGCAGGATGAATCTGCTTAAACCTATTGAAACATTTAATCACAGATTGGCTTGTCTGAGAAACTATGCAAACTAGAGAAAATGTATTTATGCCTGTGTGTATGACAGGACTGAAACTCAGGCTGGGCATGCACACTTCATTTTGCCCCTAAATTTGTAATTTCAAGCCCAGACACTTTTCATCCCTGTTCTGGGGCTGGCTACATAATCCAGACCTAGAGAAACTTCCCAAGTCACTCTTAAATCGGGCATTTAGCATGGTTCATCTGAAGCAGTTATTTTAGAGACCCCCCCCAGGGAGTGATTCAATTGGCTGTTTATAGATGCTTAAAATACAGCCACCTGTATCTCATCCAGGCACCCATAGCTCCCTTTACTGTCAGTGGAGGTAATGGGTGCAGGTCATGTCATCCTTAAGTAGGCATCTAAAATAGCTTAAATGAATCTTAAATGAACTCCATTCCCAAATGTAATTTAAAGATGCAAAAAGATAGTGAATGTATTGCTTCCTTTAGGATATGTTCTCCTGATAGTTTACCCTCCCTGTTAAATGTCTGAATCATATTTTGAGCTTGAATTGCTTAAAATCTTTCATGCCTGAGCCCTAGTACATCTCTGCCTGTTATATTAAATATTCCTGCACTCACATTTTTTGCTAGGTACATAAATAGTGCATGCAGTCAAGTAACTTCCCAACTTTTTCCTTGCGTTGCCTCCTTTCCTTCTCATCCTAACTCCTACAGAGGCAACAGTTCCTGGAAGCTCTTCTTCTAATACAATGTTTCTTTGCTTTTTATTTGTTTTCTTTGGAAAAGCCAACACTGGACATGTAAAAGAAGCAAAATTTCCAAGGAGTGGAGAACAGAGCAAACCACTAGCATTTGAACTGATTTGCCATCAAAAGAAAAAACCTGCCCCAAACCTTACAGCATAGAGACAGAAGGCCAGAGAACATCTTTCTCTGTGCAAGAAAAGGATCTGACAGTGGATATGAAGCAGGGGAGGCATAAGGGGACTTATTGCACAAGCACAGCTCTATATTCTAAGCAAGCATAAAGTCTTCTGTCCCATCTCACCTCAGCATCTCCAGGTAGATTGTATGCCCGTCAGTCCGGTGACATTTTCAGATTTTATGGTCTCTGCCCTTGGCTTGGTCTGGGTCAGCACTTGAAATTTCAACTCCAAGGCATGTGCGTTCAGAGACAAATCATGATGTTTATTTATGACACCTGGAAACAGCTGGACTGTTCCTGTTCAAAGTTCTAAAAGGCGCTTTTTTTTTCCTCCACAGAGCAATACTTCCTGTAAGTTTTGATCCACACCAAAAAAATTATCTGAATGGAAACCACTGTGCAGCTTTGGAGGAAGCAGATCCTGAGGTCGCTGCAAGATTGGCGATCTCAAGTCATCCCACCAGCCTGAGGAAAGCTGCCTCCCTCCAAAGTGTGGTTCAGCTCCTGCAGCGTTAGGAAATGGCACTGAAATAGCAGCCTAGCCCAGATGCAAACCTAACTTTGTGCCTTTAAAAAACATGTGTGAAGAGAGATCAGATGAGGAATGTGGAAGGGTTTGGAGGAGAGACAGCAAGATGTCAGACCTTCTGAGAAGCAGGTTGCCATGGAGACTGGCTCATTTAACCCAATAAGGGTCAGGCAACCCTTCATGTTCAAGCTAATTTAATTAAGGAGGTGGGAAGGATGAGCAAAATAAATTGGCTCAGACTTCACTTTGGGATGCTGTTCCTCAGGCTGGGCAGGATTCATGATGCCTGGCTTCCAGTGGGCATCTCAAGCATCACAGGGCCATTTATAACCAAAGCTGGCCGCTGGAAGGGAACAAATCAGAGAGGAAGGACCAGATGCAGAGGACATCCCCAAGGGGTGGGGGAGATGGCGTTCGCAGTGCCTTTCATCCCTCCACACCACTGCCACCGGCACACCTCTCCTAGGATGAGGGAGCGTCCAGCTGCACTAGATGCTCTTCTTGATGGGTTCCTTGCCTAAGCCATTGGTAACGTGGCTTTATCTCCTTTCTGAATTTGAAATGTGGATAAAGTAAAGCTGGCAAGGTAATTATTCCTCACTGTCAAACATTGCTCTTAGTTTGCTGTCTGCAGACAGCTGGAGAGTGATGAATCCCTTTGTGTTTGCAGCAGCCTTGGATTTGCTCCAAGAAAAGGTGCAAACAGGCAGGGAAGTTTTGCATTAACATGCCCCATCGGCACAGATTTCACTGTTACTGCATCTAAGCCTGAGAAAGGGGCTCACGTGAAGTTAGAGGGCAGATAGAGTCCAAGCCTGAAAACAGCTCGCTGCTGAAAATGCATATCGTCAGCAGAGAGCTGATTTCAGACCCTCAGAAGACATCACCCGGCACCCAAAAAATGCTGTGCCCTATTGAAAGCCTGGTCCTTAATGGCATGACTTGACAGCTTTCTCTGCTATAGCAGGGTCACTGGGAGCTTTACATATTACCACTGACCACCTCCTTGGCACACTGCCTGCAGCTCTTCACCTTCTGTCTGAAGGTGTGCTCCCCACACAAGGGGTAGAGCTGCCATCTGCTCATTCCCTCCCCTCCTCTCTCTTTATATCTCTGACTCCAATACCTGTTTCTACTCCAGTCCCTACAGTAACACACAAACCCAGAAAGGTTGAGGTTGGCAGGACACTTCTGGAGATCACCTAGTCCAATCCCCTGGCTCAAAGCAGGGTCAGCTAGAGCAATTCAAACTGTTCTTGCTCCCAGTATGTCACCAGTGCCGTCACAGGATGCAGCCACCCATGGTGGAAGGTGTTGTGCCGCAGGCTCAGGCATGGTCAAGCTGTTTCCAGTGACAGCGTGGGAGAATCACCAGAGCATCTCATTACTGTTTATGGCCTCTGTCCCTCAGCTGATGGCCAGATGGCACGAGGGGATACTGTGCTCTTGGATGAAAACATGCATATGCCCCATACCCCCAGTCAGCTGAGCTCTCAACACCTTTACACCATCAGTAACTGGAAACAGCTCACTGAGTTAGTGGCTGAGGCCAGTGTGAGCAGGTCCTTCTCCCACTCCAATACAGGTATCAGCTTCAGGCAGAAATAAACCTGCACCCTCAACCCAAAAGCAGCCATGGGCCACCCACACAGATACAGACACATTTCTAGGCAGAAAAATCCCATCCAGTACATACCTCTTCACATTCATCAACTACAGGATCTGGTTTATTGCTTAGTCCAGTCTTTTGGCAGCTCAGGACCTGTTTCTGTGGCAGGAAAGGCTCTTGTTTTTTCTGTTAAAAAAATAAAAATAAAAATCTCTTTCCCTTTTCTGAATCTTGTCCAAATTCATTCACTGGCCCTCTGCCTCTCTTCTGAATGACTCCATGGGAGTCCTTGAGTCTCAGCATTATTATATTTTATTTATACAGCACAATAAACGTACATGGCACTTTTCAACATACATCAAACAGCAAGGTCCATTTTCTGATGAGTGTACAGTTTGATTCAGGAAAACACTGTATATAAAATGCAACAGTCTCCTGGCCTGGGTAAGCTGAACTGTAGTGGTAAGGAGACTGAAGGCTCTTTGCTGTATTTCCTCAACCCCTAAAATTGAAACAGACAGAAGAAATCCCTGTCTGTAGAGAAACATTTTATTTCAAATGGCCCCAGATGACAGCACCCCCTGGAGCTGTTCAGAGTTACACTGATGTATCTCTCCTCTGCTTGTGCCAGCCACATCATTCAGGTCCTAACTGGTACGTCGGTCCTCACCAGCAGCAGCGATTCAGGGGTCCTGCTGACCAGCCATACCACATCACGTACCCAGACAACAGCCACCACCAGGAGAAAGCAGAAGAGCACAGGCAGGGCAACCAGGAGAAAGGAGAGCTGCTTTTCTTGGTGGAAACTGTTAAAAACCACCACCTTGGAAGGGCTGAGCACTCTGGGACAATTTCAGCAAAACATAAAGCACCAAGCTGGGGAGCCCCTTGAGGGAGAAATGGTGAAAGAGAGGCCAAAAACATTGCTCTGAGCACCTGAGTGCTCTCTGCTATATGCCCAGCAAATCACAGTACATTAATTAATTAGCAAATTGGATTATTTTGGGAGCAGTCTAAGAATATCTATTGATGAAGGACAAATAATTAGTTGCCAGCATCTCACAAGTTTTCCAAAGACTGCTTCCTCTGGGCACAGCTACACTTATCTAAACAAATAATGATGAGTAAATGCAAGGCTCAGATAAACAAGTAAGAAATGCAGTGCCTAGAGGCATTTGTGCTTCCCCACAGGTGCACTAGATGAGCTTAATCCAAAGTCTTTTCCTCCCTCAAACTGGTGAAATCTCTCATGGGGTTTCAGAAAACTTTAACACTAACCTGACCTCAACACAGCTCTGAAAGTGCAAGGTTGCAGGAGTCAAGTGATGAGACTGCTGTGCCTTGTTTTCCCTCGGCTATAACAAAAGCCACGGTGTCAGTGTGGTTTGCACCATCGGTAAGATGTTAATGCCGTGCAGCATCACAGAGGTGACAATGTTACAGCAGCCCTGGGATTGCCTTGCAAGGAATCATGACAATTGTTCATTTCTGTGCAGCGCTGAATATACTCTCAGAGGTTGAAATCATAAGCCTAAATCCATTTACATTTTCTCAAACGCTTTTGGGCTGGGGAATTCCATACTGTTCAAATGATCTCAAATAGCTAGGCGGATGAGGGGCGTTTTGTTTGTTTTTTACTAAGTGACCCAGTGCAGAAAGTTCGAAGATTCCCCCATGACACCGAGGATTCACACTGTTCAGGGAAACAGGCTATTGCCCTGGGCAACAAAACCACAGGGGCTCCTAATGTTTTTAAAAGGACATCACTGATTGATGACTGCACGTTACCTATAGGGGAGCAATCCACAGAGGCCATCACCTGCAGAAAAGTTATCGTGAGGCTGTTGGCACGAGGCACACGACGCTGCAGCAAGCTGCCAGAGCAAGGCGTTCCAAGCACAAATGTTCCTTGGACATGACTCGGTGGCTGCATCGTGAGGTTACCTGCACGCTTTGGGGCCTCAGGTACCCTGGGCTGGGTTCAGACTTGCACACCTCACCCATGTGCACCAGGGCATTTTACAGGGGTCCTCATGGGGGCTGGCTCCCCTCTCTCCCAGAAGCACATCCTTACCCCACTACGCACATCTCCAGTTGGGACACAAGAGCCCAGCTCACTCACCTGGCTATAAGAGACACTCTCAGAAATAGACCTCTCCTGGAGAGTTTTAGTGAAGGAAATCAGAATAACCACACTTAGGAACTGCCTTGGTTGCTAAGGGACATTCATGCAAAGCTCAATCAGGAAAACTTAATGCAGGCAGGAAGCCCACAACCTCTCTTCCCCCATCTCCTCCCATGCAGGCAGGGCACTGCTCACAGGGCAGCCACCCTCACGCCCTCCCCCAGGGAAAGATGTACCCAGCGTTCTGCCCATAGAAGCTGCCCCCACAGGTGGAGCAAGCCACCAGGACAGCATCCTCATGGATGGGGGGTGCAATTCCAAATGAGAAGACCTGGAGCAGGTTTCTAGGGTCAGCCGCAGCCCAGGGATCACCAGACAAGTCCAGCTCAGTCCAAGAAGTCAGACCACTAGTGTGAAATGGGGCAAGTATCTGAACCTTAAACCCTGTGTTCATCTGGATACCTGGACCCATGCCATCATCCAGAAGAAAAACTGCTCAGACTGCCTGGGGCTGAGACCAGAGTGGAGGTCCCTATGTCACCACGGTGGCCGTGAATTGGTGCCATCTGCTGCTACGTGAATGTGGGACTGTGGTGCTCTCAGAGCTCCAGCAGACTGAGAGTTTGAACACATACTGCCAAATTAGTTACAGAAATGTAATCACATCTATACACCAGAGAGACTGCTAACGGCTGCCGAGCACGAAGGCGGCGAGGACTGGAGGTGCGCAGGAATGCAGATGGACTGGGACAGATCTTTAAAGCCGTTCAGTGTTAATTGTTGGAAGAACTCCCCAGACGATCCTTTTACTAGCGCTGGGTTTAAAGCTATCTAATGGAGGGGGGCAGTTAGAGAAGTTCATCTTCAACAATTGCCACTTCACATCTTGCCTCCTTACTTGAGGAGGAAAAAGTATTTCATTATCTCTGTCATCAAGAAACATCTTCCTGTTGCTTTTAAAATGCAGAACAGGAATACCTATTACAATGCCTGGTTTTCCTCCGCTGAGACTGCCAGGCTAACTGCTTCCATGTGGGAGTGAGTCTATGCCAGTGCTCCTATTCCTGTTCTTCCTGATAGAAATAAATAAATAATCTCCCTTAATTCCTCCAGACAGATAACTGCTTCACAGACCTGTCAAGCTGTCACTCTCAGCAGAGGCCTCCGAAAGGGACAATGTTAAGTGGCTACATGCAGCCCCTGATACATTTTTGAGGCCAAACAGCACTATTAACCAGCCAGTCTGGGCTCCCAGGCCAGAGACAGGGATGCTCCCCATGGAAATCCTTTGTTCTTCCTACAGTCCTGGGCTTAAATGATGATGTATTAGTGACATGGCGTGCTAGAAGGAAGTCTGTGCAGGAAGAAGGTTCGCAGTGAGAACCAGAGTCTGCACTGACCTCTTTCCCATGCAACCATCATGTGTATCTCCACTCTCTTACTGTCACTGCACCATGACAGCAGGAGCTTGAGGAGGGGTACGTGTGTGTGTGTGTGTGTGTGTGTTGGTGCACTACACAACATCCGTTCAAGAAGGGCTTGACCTCAGCAAAAGAGTCATAAACAGTCAAACAGTGTCTCAGTTTCCTTTGCATGATCCTCTGCTAATAGACTTTGCACCTTGGCATCTGTTCGCAATGCTCTTTAGAAACCTGATGAAAAGCAGGGAGGGGAGCAGGAGGGTAGTGTCTGCTGGCCCAAGGCTCCAGGCTATTAGGGAACAAGACAGTGTTTAACACATTGGAGAAAAAACTGTGGGGTACACTCTGTGTAGCAGGATCGCTCTCAGGCGCATGCACACACATATCAGATGTTTTATAGGGCAGTGGAATCAGCATTCACTTTACAACTGACCTGGATTGCTAATGCAATGGAACCAAGGCCCCAGGCACTGCTCAGAGGGCATGGTAACCAGCGGGATGCACGCTCACGTCAGTCCCGTGTCCGCTCCAGTGTCTGATCTGAATGGGTTCAGACATCAGGTTTGGTGGATTTTTCTCAGTTGGCCAAATCCTTTAGAAAGCAGCTTCAGAAAAAAGAAAGGAAACAGGATCCAAAAAGTGACTCATGAGGAGGAATTAGTAACTAATTAGCTCTGGGATTTAAGGGGAGAGTTTACTGGTCCTGTGGACCAGGGTAACATGCAGCTCATACTAATCCAGCCTCTTTCGAGTGGCAAAGGAAACCATCAAAGAGAAAGAAAAAAACCCTTCCTGGATGGATTGACTCCCACCCAAGGGTGAGAGCTACAATGCTGGTAAAGCAGAAAGAGATGCTGGGCCCCGCTTCAGAGGTTTGGCGGCAGTTGTGATTGACTGAGACACTCTGAAAGGAAGAATCAATCCTTATCTTTTACCGTATCTCAAGCCCAGATGTACCATGGAAGAGCATGCTCCACCAGCTCAGAGCACCAGTCTGTCCCTGCCCATGGCAAGGGAGTTGGAACTAGATGATCTTTAAGGTCCCTTCCAACCCAAACCATTGTATGTTTCTATGATTCTATGTCTTGTATACCCTAGACTATTTCAAATGGCTCTAAATGCCTTAGCTAATGAAACTTAAGCCAGGCCCTGAATCCTCACCCCTCACCAGTGAACAAAAATCAGGTCAGGTCAAACCAGACATTGCACTTTTTGGGCTGAATCACTCTGCAGACTCTAGCAGCTTATCGACTACAGCTCCATTGACTGCAGGAGGGTGTTCGGACACCCGGCACCCGAACGGACACCTCAGCTGGGTGAGTGATTAGAGGTTTCCTCATCCGCATCTGCAAACTGAACATCTCTGCAAAGCTCCCAGTTCTGAAGGAAACTTAAGGCATCTACATTTACATTGTCCACTCTTAGCAAGATGAATCCCTCCTCCAATGCAAAATGCAAGAGCATTCACTTCTCTGCACGTACCTGCTGTATTTTTCACAAGCAGTCAGAAGAATAAAATGGGAATGAGTCATGAAGAAACTTCTTCCTGTAACACTAACACATGAGCAGGGAGATGAACATTATTCAGCTTATTTACGGGCACGTCAATGTCAAAAAAAAAAGTGCAGCCAACCACACAAGCCAGTGTCAAAGGTATTTATGACCTTCATCCAGCAAAGGCTCATGGATGATCCTCTGCAGCATCCTCTGATGGCTCAGCAGTAGGATGCTCCATGCTATGAAGCTCTCCTGACTCCACTGTTCTGTCCCCAAAATGGTAATTATCTCTTTCTGCAAAGACACCCTCTTTGGTTGCTGAAAACAGCTAGCTCTGTTATTTGGGATTTGCTTGCTGATATCTTTATCAGGCTTTCCATATATTCAGCCCTTCCAAGGGTCTGAGTGTCTCACCTGTATTCCCAGTCCTCCATTACATCCATGCAGAAACTGTGTGTCTTGTTTGGGATGCAACAAATAATAGCTGCCTGTAGGTATTCACCTTTTGCTAAGTGAGTGTCCAGACATAAAATTGCACCAGATTACATACAATAGTAAAACCATATAGCAAGACCCTACGAAAGATACATCTCAATGTTAAATCCAATCTAATTCTGTAGTTGGTGATCTACTCTAGTTTTGCAAATTGCAGTGACTCAGTGTCTGCTAGCCAGATCTAGACAGATACCTGAGACAGTTCTGTGTCGTGGCACTGTGGAACTGCCTCTTCCAGTGCCCTGTTTTATTTCTGTTTCAGTATATCAAAAATTTTTCATCCCTTTATACAGAGCTATTTGCTTTGCTGGCTGAATTCAACAGGGGGAGGGATGGAGGAGTTTGAACTACTGGGTTTTTACTCGACCCCAGTGTCCCTGAGCCCAAAGAGGGACTTCTCACAGGCTGTTATAGGCAGTGTTTCTCTTGGGTTTTAGTTCACTCTGTCTGCTGCTAAAGTTGGACATCAGCCTTCAGTCCTAAGTAGGAGAAGGAGTAGAGTTCTACCACTGAGTAGTTTTAGCAACAGTTTTAATAGGTTTTTTAATCTATCCAATGGTTTCTTTACTACATACACACTTGCAAAGCTTTCCCTTGTAATGCTTTTATAGCCAGCCCAAAGCTCCCTGATGTGTCTGTAATGAGCCCCATGTATGTATAATTTAGGATGTGTTTAATCTCTCTGCCTCTGTAATAAAAATAATACTGTTTGGGTTGATTTGGGGCTTTTTCTAAGATATCATAATTTTTGTTTTTTCCAGGCTGACCCAAGAATCCCATGTGGTTCAGTCAGACTGTTCCAGTAGGGATAGGGAGTAATTGATGTACCAGAGATTATGACCTTTGCTGGGCTGAGACTGCATGTCTCTGTTATTCCTTTCTTTTGTTTTGCTTCAAGTCCTAGCTGCATGTGGTTTGTTTGCATCCAGCCTGAGATGGATGGTGCACGGATTTAATGAGGTCATGTTTTCCCACCAGTTCCATTTGTAGACATTTAATGTTCAGCTCTGAGTAGTAGATTGAGTTAAAGGCTATTTAAAAGTCTATGATGCAGACAAGCATTCTGCCCAATTTTTATTCTTTTACATATTTGTTAATAAGCATCTCCAGGGTAAAGGTGAAGCTCATGATTCCATTATTCGAGAAGAAGCCAATTTGGTACTCCTGCATTATGCTGTCGCCGCTGAGATATTCTGAGATCTTGCTCCTGACATGCAGAGCAAATGCATATTCTGCACAAGGGTAAAAACATCATCATGGCAGTGCTAATGCTGTGAAAATTCAGGCAAACCTGCTGTTCTGCTGAAGCAGAAACATTTTACAGAGACACTGAGAATGGGACGAGCATCAGTGAAGAATTCCCTACACTGGTCATTGCACACAGGGAAAGTCTGGGCTCAGGTTCCACGATGCCAGATCTGAGATGAAAATTTCTGCTTGGTCTCTTGCACAGGATGCAACTCCCTGACTAAATGGAGGTGTCAGGAGCTGTTATGTACCTGTCCTGATAACTGCATAAAGAGAGATCTTCTAGCCAGGAGGCAGCTCTATTTGGATGAGTTTGGAGATGTCTGCATCTCCAGCATGTCAACCTGCATCAGCTGTTTTGTAACCTTAAGGCCTTTCTGTGGCTACCCTTGGAAAGCACCTAGGAAAATTAATTCCACATAGGCCTGGGGGCATAGCCTATACATGTGCTGTGTTGTTGCCCCAAACACTGGCAGTGATGGACAACACGCAGCTGACAATCTGCATGCTTCCCCAGGCTTGAAACCGTGGCTATGGCAGACACCATCCACCCTCTGATTTTGCACCACATGCCCTAGTCTCTATTACCCATGTATGCAGGCACAGTCCAGCCTCGTCTGGACTACTGTTTCACCCTGGCAAAAGCATACCAGAAGTCACCAACTCCCAACCCATGCACAGCTCTCCACCTCGATGCTAACAGCAAGCTTAGGTCTGTGGGCAAGGCACCCAGCTCTGCACCATAAGGCCCAGTTGCACAATACTTGAGCCACACACATTCTTCATCCTCCATGTGGCTCAGGAAATATTGCACCTACAAATACCCTATGTGCACCCAAAGTGCACAGCGCATGTGGAGAAATTCAAACACGGCAGCAAGTGGTCCAGTGGCACGCTGCACCACTCTGAAAATTACACCACCTGCTGCGCGGAGGCTGAAGTACAGCACCCAGCAAAACATACTGGCATCCAAGGGACAGGGCAGAGGCGCTCTGCGCGCCCAGGACACGGCATGTACACACAGTACACACCTCCAGAGGTGCACTCTTCCTGCAGGGGAGTCAGGACTGCAAAACCAGCTACCACTATCCCCAGGGGTCTTTCATTTAAAGGCACGGTAAAGGAAGAGGTCTCTGCTGCAACTCTTTAGACTAACTGTCTTTGAAGCAATTTCACTCTAGGTTCCCTCTCGGCTACTGTCAGGTTATTCGTTTTCTCTGTCAAAACCTTTTTATTCACTGGGAATCTCAGCAGGGTTCTTCACTTGTTAATATTGCTGATTAAATTTCACAGTCTCTAAAGTAAATATACAAAGAGACTTTCCCTCTTCCCACCATTTAAATAGCACAGACCATGCATTTACATACATCTCGTACAGGAATGAATTGGACGAGACTGAACCAGAGCTGCTTGCACAGGGCGCACACAGCTGAGGACAGACATGGTATCCAATATACATTCCCAAGCATGCTGTCAAGACCCCCAGAGAGCCCTGCCTGGCAATGCTGGGCTTCCCACACCCACAGGCACTGGTGACCTGCCTGCTTAGCTGCCCCTCCAGCCCCCTGCCATTGCTGCCTATCAGGAAGCATGCAGGAAGCCTTGCGTCTGTCTCCAGGACGTCCTGGCTGAAGTCCAGTCCTCGCAAATCTGTGCAGGGAGGAAGCAAGAAGGAATAAGGTGAGAAGACCCTCCTGTATATGTTGCATTTCATTACAAAGAGCAAACCTCTGTGCTTCAAATAATGGCTGCAGGGCAGGCGAGGGCACCGTGAATCAGGGCCTGGCACTTCTCCAGCCATTAGCATCTATTTCCTTTGCTGGCTCCAGGCTTGGTCTTGGTAGGAGAGACCTGGGAAAGGATTGCACCCTCTGGCCCAATGAGCTGTTCTGTGACTGAGCTGGTGATTTCAGACTGGGGCCTCCTCCCCACCATCGCCATCTGCTTATCCTTCTCCCTTTACTATTTCATCCATCTCCCTCCTGCAGTGCAAGGCTCTGGCGTGTCTTCCCTGCCCTGAAGACCTCATGTCATCTCCCTCAGACAAGAGCCAGACTGCAAGGGAGGGAGCCCTGTCCCAGCACTCGGATTGCAGGATTCATTTCTTTGAAGGCTACAGCAATAATTCCTCTCCTGCTTATAGGAAAAAGCTCACACTCCTTGAAGGGCTTTACCTCTTGTGTTAATAGGAGTTGCTTAAGGAGAGCACTTCTAATGAGAGGCATAAATCTTTGATGAGGATTCACGAACACACGGAGCAATGCCCAGGCAGCTGAGAGTTAAATGGGCAGCAAGGCTGCAAGAAGATTATTTCCTCAGCCCCATCCTACTTTGTTGTTCAAAGTGCTGGGACAACAGAGTCCAGAAAGCAAGACGTGACGTCACTGAAGTGAGCCAGAGCCTGCGCCTCTTCTTGTTCCCTTACAGTATTACGATTATCATTAGTTTATTATCACCTGATCCAGTGCGATATTTTCTCTCCTCTCCTTCACCATCAAGCCCTTCTGTCTGTTTATGGACAGAAGGAATGGCATTCTTTTCCCTGGCATATGAAAGACTATAAAACGTGGTATGTATTGATCTCAGCTTCAACATCGTCAGCCAAATACTGACATTGCTTAAACAAAGGGGAGCGCAGGCACAGTGTGTCACTCCTGCTGCTGAGGACAGCCACAGGGAGGTATGGCGAGATGGAGAAAAGCTGTTATTGATTCAGCTCCACATTGCAAAGCCCTTCCCCTTCCTGCATTAAGGGCTAATTTTAGGCGGGGATGATTTGATAATGTGATAATGTTCATCATGCTAACACATTTCATTTCCCATCCAAGGTGGGCAGACATGGGGAGCAAGGCTCCAGGGGAGCAGAGCAGCACTGGGTGCTGGGCAACTGCAGGGCCAGCACACCTGGATGCCATCACGGCTTTGTCTTGTGTTCCGCTGCTTCTCTTCTATGTCTCTCCCTCTGCCATCCTGTCCCCAGATGCTCTGGCTTCCCTCCTGCCACAAGCGAGAGGTCTGGACGCAGGAGATGACACCCCCAGCAGCACCAGCCCCTCTCCAGCAGTGTTGCCTGGTGCAGGCAAAGCCCCAAGGGGCCGTGCATCCTGGCAGAGGTTGCTCAGACCATGGGGTGAGCTGAAGTGCACTGGGGTGCTCTGCAGGTTTGTGGCCTTCAGTTTTCTTTGCACAGAAGCTAGGGCACAAGGTCAGTTATGAACCCAAGGCTTGTTCTGAAACCAAGTTGGGACCTGAATACAGAGCAAATTTTGTCATCACAGAGCTGATTCCAGTGAATCTGTCTAACCAGAACAGCATGTGCAGGAGTCTGGAGCCAAGACAACGCTCTGCACTGAGCCGTTCCCTGGATAGCTGTGGAAAAGCAGGGCAATACTTGAGACATTGCTCAGTGAGAGGATAGAGCAGCACCTGGGAGCATGCCCTTCCTTACCCCAAAAGAGATTTCACCAGTAAGATACACTGCTCAGAGCTGTGCTGAAAGTCAGCAGTCTGGGTGGCACAGACCAGGCTAGCCACGATGTCCCAGCCCATAGTAGAAGCCTTGGATATCTCTTTATCTATATCAGGAGATGAACAGGTAGTGTTTGGTCCCTCCTTCCTTCTGTCACACCACAAGCGCTGCAGAGCAAACAGCTGCGAGATATGTCAGGCCAAGAGCATCTACGCAGAGCAGAAGATTATCCTTGGCCTTTCTCTGGACTCGCAGAAACGATGTAATGCTTTATCACTGCAAGACAAATCGCAGTCCTTTCCACAGGCTGCTGGGAACAGCAGGGGAGGGCAATGCTCCCATCCCATCCCAGCATCACACCGTGGGGCCAGCAGAGCTGTAGTTGCCCTTGTCTGTATGGCTTTGCCTGATGCTGCAGCTGTGATGCCAACTGAGTCACATTCTCATCAGACCCTGACTTAAATGACGGTGCAGAGCCTTGATGCGGTCTGGTCTGAGCAGGGCGAGGCTGCTGGCACAAGCCCAGCCACTGGCCCTGCACACATCCAGCAGAAATACTGCAGATTGCCTGCAGCCAGTCAGGGGAATTAGAGATGATGGAGGAGCAGGGACTGGGCAGGAGCCAGGGGGAAGGGATGCGATGAGCTCACAGCTACCTGGTGCAGCATCCCTCTTCTTGAAGGGAAGCACCAGAAACGTGGGGAAACATGTCCCTTTCATTCTGCCATGTTCACCCCAGCCCTGCTTCCCTCCCCACCACTGTCCTGGTCACTTCCACCACCCCTCAAGGGGTGCTCATAAGCCCAGGCTTCTCCTTGCCCCAGAGGATGTGCCATGGCAGCGGTGGGGGGAAATAGCTCATAGAATAGACAATTCTCTCAAAAGTCTGTGTGAGCTCGTCTGAGGCTTTGCACACCCAGAGGTCCAGAGCAGAGCTGCACAGTCATCTCCTGGGCTGGGCTGTGGCTGTTGAGCCTACGTGACATAGGCTGCAGGCAGGCAGCAGATTGGGGTGGCTCCGCAATAGAGGGTGAGCCAGGAGCCAAGGGTGAGGACAAGGCAAGTGAGGGCAGCAGCCACACTAGCAAGGGGCGTGCTCCCGTTACAGCCCAAGCAAGAAGGGCAAACCATAGGGCTGTTTGGACAGCCTTATTCTCAGGTGCCCCAAGACCAACAGCACTCAACTTTGAGCAGTAATCTTCTTGACTCTTGGCATCTGGAGGCAGCAGTCCCAGCCAGGGGAAGGTGGAGAGGCAAAAAGACTCTGTGCACTCAGGGCAAGCTGGGAAACCACAATCTGAGCAAAACTGGTTAACCTGCAGCTAGTGCAGGCAGCAGCAAGTTGTTTGCATGAGGAGGATTTCCTGGACTCTCCCTCCCATCGCCTTCTGTGCACAGACCCCTGCTCAGGGACATCCATCAGCCCACACCACCCTGCTCTGTTCTCACTTTCCTGAGCTGCAACGAATTTTGCCCCTGCACAGTTTTCCACACACCTGCAGCTCATTGCACATGGGTTTGCAGCCCGCAGACAGACCTCAGCCAGGCCTGGCGTTATTTTCAAGATGAACCAGATTAAGCTAACAACTTCTCTTTCAGGAAACAGTACCAAATGCTTCAAGTACATTCACTATTTAATCTTCTGTCACTAATGAGCCAGAACCACTAACTTTTACTGTGCTCCGTAATTCCTTCTCCTACAAGTAGTTCCATGGAACAGCTAAGTTTTCAGTTCAATATGAGAACACTCAATTATCATTACTGATAGAGCATCATATGCTCCTAATTTGTGGAAATAACTTCAGAAACAAGCATCTTCTTCAGGGATGAAACAAATCTGCTATTCCAGCTCTTTAAACATGGTAAAGAGGAACATGCTAGAATATCTTAAAGTACATCGTTTGAGTCATGCTTCCTTTAATAACTTTCCCATTTTCAAATGCGGTCAATAATTCTCGTTGCTTACCTCCAGTGAAGTGGGGTGCAAGTTTGCAACTGTTGTGCACAATGGATCGACTTGCAGCAGGTGGCAGGAACAGAGACAAACTCTCTGGAAAACCACCCCAGTCTGTGGAAATGTGTGCCTCTTGTCAGAGGCCATTTGGAAATGCAGGTATGTGTGTCCAGACAAGCCCAGATAACATGCTCTCTTCTCTCAAATGCTCAGGGTCATTCCAGTTTTTAATCTGATCGGGGAGAATGGGGTTCCCAGCAACAGCAGAAGAAGCAGGCTAGAAGTGAACTGACCATGACAGGGGCTTCTGCAGAGACAAAATTCTGGTTTTGAAGCAGCAGTGGCTCATGGGGATTAGTAACTGACTTGAAGAATTTTAAAACAGCCATCTCTGGTCTGCCTATCACCATTTCCAACAGCAGACAGCAAGGGAAGGCTGTAAGAGCAGGGTAAGCATCCATGGCATGCTTTGTCATCCCCCAGCGACCTGTGGCTCAGGGATTTCCCAAGATTGAGATGCTATCTTCAGGTTTAATGGCCTTTGATGCATTTTTCATCCATTAATTTGTCCAGATGCTTTTTGAATCCAGGCAGACTGGTAGCATCCACAGTGTCCTCAACTAACCCTCATGCTAAGTCAAGTATTTCCTTCTGGTTGTTGACAAAACCAGGAAAACCTTGGAAACCAAAGCTCCCATCTCTCCTTAGACACACCACAGTGTGGCTCTGGCTTCCAGTTTGAGAGCAAAAGGGATGCACAAGTGATAGGAGCCAGACCCTGGCTAAGCAGAGGCAATGCAAGGAAATGCTGATGCTTTAACAGCCAGAGAGATGTGAAGTGATTGCAGACTCACCATTGCCCCTCGCCTCAGCTTCTGTTCCCTTCTGCTACAGAGCCCTCTCAGAGGTGAGATTGCCCTGGTCTCCAGCAACGCTGCTCATGCTGCATGTGCCTAGGCGTGCCGCCCTCTCACACAGCTCATCCACTCGCCTCCCTTCTCCGACCCACACAGGCTTCCCTATATCCCGCTCAGGTCTCGTTACTCCAGACTCACACACATCCCTGGAACACTTGCTTTCACTGCTGGCGATGGTCCAGGCTCCTCTTCTGGCCACGCTAGGGCCCCAAGCTGATTGTCTCTCCAGTGATTTTGTTCCATAGCAAGGCACGGTCAGGTCTGGAATGGCTCCAAGAGTCACTCCTCCTCCCATAACAGGCCTGGCTGAGTCTGCAAGAGAGGGTGTCACATAGCAGTGGACAGCAGGACCCTGGAACAAGAAGGATTCATCCCCTTCCCTGGTAGTTCCTATTGCACACTGTATCTTCCAGCTTTACAACCTCCCTGGCTCTCTATTTATATCAAAGGAGTGTGCAGGCAGGGAGCAGCAAACAGACCTATTAGTGAGAACTAGGCTGCTATAAATAGCCCTATCAGTAATTAGCTGCAGAACTATTCGTTAAATAGGAAAGCATGTAAACAAGAACTGGAAACACTAGGGCTGAGGTACACATGCCGTAGTCCATGCCCCACAAGGCTGTGGGCTCTAAGCAATTTTAGAGTTCTGCCAGGGAGCAAGAACAAGACTTGTGTCCCCAGTGGATCCCAAGGGGAACACACAGCAAAAGCCAAGCAAGGAGGAACACAGCGCACAGAGTTTGAACGTGTATCTCTGGCTAGATGTCAGATTAGGTCCACTTTCACCACCACCTCCATCCATTTCCATAGGCTGGAGAGCCCTTTTGCTCATCAGTTTTTGAGCCAATGAATAATTTCCAGCTAAAAAGCCAGCTGCCCTGCTGTGACCCAGGAGCTTCTGACTCTGGGCCCATGCCTACAGCAGGCTGGTGGTTATAATTTGTGCCTGCAGAGGAAAAAAAGGCCTTCCCTGACTGATGACCAGCAGGCAATGATCCCTCTAAGCTGCTGTGCTGTCCCAAGCAAGGAGGGATATCTGAACACAGTGTAACCGTGCCCACCATTACCAGGACATGTCCCATGCCCTGCAGCAGTGCTGTCAAGATGGGTAGTAGCAGCTGGGACTAACAGTCTGGTCCTTGCCCAGGGGCTGCCACCCCATCCTTGTTCCTAGAGTCACTTTGCTCTCATACCTTGTTAGGTTGCTCCCCAGCAAAAAACCATGCCTGCTCCCAGCCCCAGGGTGTGGGACTGTCCACATCTGCTTTATCTGCTCAGCCCTAGGTTGCAGACATCTCCTTTTAGGTATCCGCAGGAAGGTGTCTACAACCGAGCAGGTGTCTCCAGTGAGGACAGTACAGACCCTGGGGAGTGACTTCCTCTCCAGCCTCAGTAAGTCCTAGGGGAGCTCAAGTCTCATGTAGACACATTTGCTATATGCACTCACAGACTGTTGTCCACACACAAGGGCTGGATCCAGCCCACAGCTTTCACAACAGCCAGGAAAGAGCAGGCTCCCTTCATGCCTTCATCTCATCCTGAGGTGGTGTCTGGAAGAGAAGGATATGTCACACCTTAGCACAGCATGGGGAAGCAGGAGCAATTGGAAAAGTTTTAGGATTGTTCCGCAGCTGATAAGACCTGCCTGGGAGCAGGAGCAGCCCCATAAGCAGCCACCCACCCCCGAGCCTGCCAGTGCCAGCCCTAGCCAGGCAGTACATGAGAGCCCGGCTGTGCCTGGGGCGCTGCGCTCGCTCTGCTGGGCTGCCGGAGATGTACACATTGCCTACCAGATTGGCAGCAGAACTGGGTTCCTGTGTGACTCAGACTCTTCTCTGGAAGGGAAGTGGCCCCAGTCTCACATGGGACATATGGCCACAACCCAAAGACGCCCTGGTGCCATTAGTAGTGTCCCTTCTGTTCTCCCCTGCCAGCTCAGCTGCACAGCCCCTCCCTCCCACTTGTCCTTCCAAGGCAGCCACCAACCCTGAGGCCATCAGGGCAAAAATGACAGGGGAGAGACACGTTTGAGTCTTGCTTTTTACAGCCATTTCAATGGTGCAGTTATGGTCCTCAAGACAAGCAGACAAGATTAGATCCCTGGAGATGCATCACGCAAGTGTGAAGCCCCAGCATGGAGCCTCTCTGAGCCCTGGGTCTCTGCCAGCCCACCCACCACCGGGCGCTGCGCTCCGGTTTCTGCCCGCCTGTTCCAGCCACCCCCTGCCCATGTGTGCCCGGTTCTGGCCCCTGTACTTGCACCGAGAGACAGATTGCTCTGCCCCCTTCCCTGCTGTTCCCTGGGAGTGCTCCAAGCATTGGCCTGGCCTGGTGGGGCCAGCTGGTGGGCTCGGGGGTCTGCAAAGAGGGGCTCTGCAGGGGCTCCCAATTGACCCACAGGTCTCCTCCATGAGAACCAGGAGGAAATCGCTCCCATCGCCCTGTAGGAACATCACCTGAGTCAAGAATCATAGAGGAGGGATGAAAACACGTGCATTCAGGCAGGACCTGCCACCACAGCTTCTGTTAAGCCTTTAATTTCCCAGAGCTGCTCCAGAAGCTACTTAGCAGAGCAAGCAAGAGAACATTGGCCCAGCTAAGCAGTTTGTGTGCCGGCTGGCTGAGCATGGGGAGAGCTAACCTGGGCCAAACATCTGCAGGACATCATGCCAGGCGGCTCCCCACCCTGCGGGGACCACTGGAGAGGAAGAGACGGATGGAAGCTGCAGCTGGAGGAGAGCAGGCCCCTCACTGGCACTGTTTGATAGCACAAAGACTTTGGCGGAGGAGGACCTCACAGGGGCGTCTAACCAGATTCGGGCTCATTGCCTGGTGGAGTAAAGTAGCAGCAAAATTAAGGACACCAAGGGAAAGCCATGCTGTGCTACTCCCCCAGTAAACTGCCAGCAAACTTGTGTAGAGACTAAAAAAATTCCCTGTGCTAAGCAGCCTGACCTGACTGCAGCCTGTGGACCACTTTGTTGGCTACAGCAAAGGGCTCAGCCCCAGCATCTGGATAAAAAGCCAAAAGTATCCTATGTGTGATACCCAGACTTTCAAAAATGTCAGGTGTCTCCTTTGTTGGCAGGAGTGTGCAGCCCAGAAGGCTTGGAAGTACCCCTGTGCCTTTCACTGGAAGCCTCGATGTGCTTTGTAATGGCTTGTGCAGCTTGTGCTCCCATCACTGGATGGGTATCACTTGGTTCAGTGGTGCTGGATGGTGACACTTCCCTGCACGTGGGATAACTGACAGCACACACGTGGGATAACACACCAGAGCATCAGCCTGATGAAGGGACCAACAGGTCACCAAGAGCTGCTTGCTTTGCTGCTGGCTGGAGATGGTCAGGAAATGTTTCTGAGGACCACAAGAGACCCACATGTGAGCACTATGAGGCAGAGGCTGACTTGCCTGCATTTGGTAATCCTGGCCAGCAGCCTTTGCAATCTGATTTTGCCATTTGTTTTCTGCTGTCCTCTTGCTCTCTCTATAAACATGATATCCAAGAAAAGCCAATCCACAGAGGCCCTGGGGTAATCTGGCTTCCCTTTAAGGTACCTTTCAACTGAGAAAGGTTTGCAGGAAGTGCTGACCCACAAACAGTGCCAGAGAAGATGTTTAACTCCCAAATCACTTAGTTTAATGGCACACTGTGGCTGAGAGTTCCCCAGATCTCCAGCTGTGACAGGAATCATTTCACTCTCTTCATTCTGAATTTGCTCATTTGTTCTTAAGGCACACTGCTTCCCCATCATGTCAGGAGCTCACATGTTCGCTGTGTCTTAACTCCTTTCATACTCTCCCCATCTCAGGCCAGTAATTCCAGTTTCCCGGACTCTCTTCCCAGCACAGCTTTTGGGACTCCCATTCACGTGAAGAGGCATTGTCATCACCACCCTCTACAGTGCTCCCATTTTCAATTCTGCCCCCACTCTGAATTATCCCCACATGCAGCTCCCTGAAGAACTCTGCTCTGTTTGTGTGAAAGGTTTTCAGGCTCTGAGAGGGGCTCATCCATCAGCCAGAGATTTGGCAGCTTTCCTGGGACTGTCAGTTCCCAAGAACAAACAGCTGCAAAGGCACCATCCTCTTCCCGGAATCGGGGAGGAGCACACATGGCTTCAGCCCATTGCAGAAAAACAGCCAAGCACCAGAACTGCTGCCCTTGAGCCAACAAAATTGAGCTCACGAGCCACCTCTGGACCGAACTGGTCCCCTGCTCATCTCTGCTCGGCTTGGAGACAGCAGCACTCTCCAGGCAGCACCTCCAAGGCATGTTCAGACCCAGAGCTGAGCCGAGCATGGGACTGTGCACTCCCATCAGGCACAGCCAAGGACACTGGCCTTGTGTCCTAGAGGACACAAATGCTTGAAGCCACATACGCAAAAAGAGCCCACCCCTTTGTGCATCCCTGTGCACAAACCATCACTGTGAATCTGTCAGCTGCCCGCCTCCACATGGAGGAGCCTGCGTCTAAGGAGCCTGTGCTGTCCACACACTTCTCCCGTGAGTCCTCCGGCTGTGAACACACCTTGCTCCATGCAGCAGGCACCAGTCCCACACCTGCCACCAACCCTTGAACAGTGCAGCTCTACAGCTTGCCCAGCCAGGATGTCTCTTCGTACCAGTAAATTAAATGCATCCAGGACTGTTCTCCAGCACTAGTGTCAGCTGGCATCACCCAGCCCATATCCAGGCTACCAAACTCTCTTCAGCCTCCACAAGTGAGCTCAACACACAAATTGCTCCTGAGCACAGTGCCAGCCCAGCAAAACCCCCCCGTGCTCATCCAGAAACAGTCTGGGAGAGCATGATTTGGCCTGACCATCTAGAGATGCTGGCCATCCAGCAACAACCCCTTCACACCATTTAACTCACTAGAGTGGGCATTTGGCCCCATATCTGCAGGGAGACAGCAGAGTCCTCCCGGAGGGTGGAAGGGAGAGTGCTGAGCTCTGTGTCCTCGTGAGCCTCAGCAACGCTTCCTGCAGCACGGCCTGGCAGGGGAGGCAGAGTGCGTGCCCACCTCCAGGACGGGGAACGCACCCAGGGTGTCGGGGACCGGTGGCTCAGTGAGTTGCAAGCAAGAAGGTTGTGTTTACCACCTTGCCGGGAAAGAGTTGCACACCCACAGAGGTATTTAGCAGGTTCTTCTCAGGGAGGAATCATGCTTTTGCATATTATGCATTTGAGGAAAAAACGCTTGCTGTGTCCTAGAGGAATATACCACAGGGAGCACCAGTCTCCTTCATCCTCACAACAGCCTTGGTGCCTTGAAGACCCTCATTTGCTTCCCACCCCACTGCACACACTGAAAGCAGGACAGGGCCATTGCTGAGCTCCCCTTCCCAACTGCAGTTTCGTGGTTTGCCAGTCCATAAAGCAGTGGACACAGACCAGAGACCTGACATGAGCTCTGGCCTTTGGGACAGGTTGTAGCTCACAGATTCTCAACACAGCTTTGCCTCTGACCACTGGTGGGGAAGACAAGAGCTCAAGTCACCAACAAGATCCTTCCTTCACAGCACTTTGCTTCCCTCCAGCTCTTGTTGTGCCTGCCAGAATGATTGCTTTGTTATTTTTTTGCATTCAACCCTGAGAAGTCATGTTTAACAGCTCTGTTATTATTCAGAGCTTACATAACTCTTCACACAGCAGAAAACTGTGTAGCCTCTTCACTGCTGGCTCACTGTCCACCAAACACCGCAGGGCTTCTCCCTCCCAACATGAGAAGACCTCATTTACACAGACAGCTTGGCACAGTGAAAATGGATTCACAGCAACACCTTGGTCACCTCGAGTTACCACAGCCCCTGGATCTTCTGCACATTCCTGGAGGACCTCTTCCTCTAGGTCTTCCCTGCTTCCCATCATCCTCCTTCCATCATCTGGCAGAGCCATCAAGGAGAAGCCAGTCTGTGGCGCTAAGAAGACAACCAAGGGTGCTCTGGGCTCTCCAAACAGCGGGACCAGACCTCAAGTACGCTGCAGGCTGCTCTGTCGTGGTTTCCTAAGGAGCTGCACCCATGAGTGAGTCAGTCTGGATACCACTGACAGAAACAACACAGATTCTGGGGAGATGCACCATTACCTACAGGGAGAGGGAAAAGCCCACGGAGGAAATAAAGGGCTGGATCTCACTACCTGGAGTAGCTGGGATGTGCAAGTGTTCTTAGCGAAGAGCCACCACCAACTCTGAGAGCAGCCATGGAGAAGAGGTACCTGAGGCAGGGCTGGGCCTCACAAAGGGCCTCCCAGCAGGCTGGCATGGACACCGGTAAGTCAGAGCTGCTGGGCAAAGACAACCCTCACATGAAGAGCAAAAGTTCTTTCTTGGAAAGAGGGAATGCCAGCGTCAGCAGGTGGCGTGCAGGTACCCACGGCGGCGCTGACAGAATGAGCATGTTGACTAGTATCCCTTAAACACAGCAGCTAGACAAATTTCCACCCATCTTACCATACATTCAGCCTGTCCATACCTACCCAGTATGGCTATAAGGATGCTTCACGATGTCAGAAGCCTTGCCAAAAATCATTTTAAATATCCACTGCTCCCCCTTTTTCTGCACAGCCAGACATCACATCATAGGATGTAACTGGGTTGGTCAGACACACTTGGTAAATCCCTGCTGGCCGTTCCCAGACATTTTGTGTCCTTTATGTGCCTGAAAACATCCTCCAGGACGTGAAGCTGACCAGCCCGTAGCTCCCCAGACCCTCCTTGCCCTTTCTGAATCTGACCTGGGAAAGCAGTGTCTGGCTGGATGACCTGGGGGGAAGCAGACTCTCTGCACAAGCACAGGGGAGAGCCACTGAACCTCTCTGAAGGCCCATGAAAGCCCCTTCCCTTCCTCTCCATGCACATTTCGAAGAAGCCTAGACCTTTTTTCCTGGAGTCTCTCTGGTCTCTCCCCTTGGGAGCGAGGGATGCTTTGCAGTAGACCGTGTGTTACTAATTCTGGGTATGCTGCAGGGATGAAGCATCCTTCCTCAGCATCCTCACAGACGAATCTTCATTGAAGTTCTGTCCACAGTGACACAGGGAATTCAGAGCTGGCTAGGCTCAGCAGATGTGGCAGGAGGTGCTGGGACATAGGCATGGTGAGAGCGTGCAGGGAGCAGACACTACTGGAAGAGGGAGAAATGTCCCTAGACTCCAGGGAGACTGTGCAGAGTTCTCTGCACCTCAGAAAGTCAGATGACTAAAGACAAGCCTGGAGGCAATACTCTTTGCTGCAACTGGGCAGGAGAAAGTTAAATAAATCCTTTTTAGTCCTATTCGATCTGATCTGTCTCTGAGATATCTCTGTTAAGTATTTTAGCTCATATTATAATAATACTTGGCTTGTTTGAGTTTAAAAGCCTCTTGGTTCCTTTAGAAAGCTGGTTGCAAGAGCAGATCAAGACAGATCACCACAAAGCTCTGGCTGCTTCTGCCATCACATTTTCACAGGCAATTCACCTGTCAAATAAGAGGTGCCCAGAGCAAGCTAAAACACTTTTCAGTGTCCAGCAACTGTAAAAGAAGTCAAGACCTCACATTTAGCACCCATGGAGATGCCTATCCCTGCACACCTACACACAGGCAGCTTAACCCAAAGTCATGGGTCAGATCTGGGTGGCTGCAGTGCTTGAACATGAGCACCCAGGGCCGCCTGAGATGCCCTGGGGCACTCAAGACCCACCGCTGCAGGACAGGACACAAGACCGCAGCCCGCAGCGGTGGGCACAGTGTGCGCCCCCCCCCCCGTCAGAGGGGCTGAAGAGGGGAGGACAGGGAGCAACGCTGCAGTGCAGCCCGAGCCTGGCATGCCCATCACACCAGCAAGACCAGTCTGCCCCATCAGAGCTGTGCTCTGCCGGGACAGAGTAGCCTGCCCATTCGCTGCCGCACTAATCAACTCTGCCTCGTTTCTGACTCAGTTTCAGCCTGTTCATTTCTAAGAGTCCTCCTGGCTGTTAGAGCAGCCCTGGGATGACAGCAGTAAACACTTGTGTTTGGACAAGCCAGACTTCTCGTCTTCAGCACCTGCCAAGTTTTAGAGTTTAAGCTCAAATTGCCTTATTTAAAAGGATCCTCTTCTAGAATTACCACTTGGTTTCTGCCACCTCAAGCCACTGTCGCAGAAACAGACCAAGGCCAGCTGAGCTCCTGCTCCAGGGACCTGCAAATGAGCACACTACCCACATCCCATCCCCAACTCACAGCCCAGTGCTGTGTCCAGAGCCTGATACTAATTTCTACCAGCAGGCAATGGATCAGCCACCAAACAGTCATCTAGGAGTTAATATTTCATTGAGCGATTCCAGCAGGAATTATCACAAAATTTGTAGCTGGCCTAAAGTTAGAACATCAGTAAGGGGAGTAAGCACTAGAAGGGGTTCCTGATCTTGAGGTCTGGAGTAACATCAATGCAGTTTAGCAGAGGAAAGGAACAGGTGCTTGCTTAGGCGCTGATCCTAAGGATTTCTGCTCAAAAATGAGAGTCCAACAGAAATGACAGAACTCAGCTTGTTCAATGCAACAAAGCAAAGGTTAAGGAGAGGCAGAAATGCCTGCTATAAATACAACAGGGAAGTAAACACCATGGAGGGAAAAGACCTGTTTAATCCAAAGCACAAATTGGCACAAGAATAAATAAATATAAATTTGCCATGAGCACAGGCTGAAAATTAATAGGAATCTAACCACCAGAGAAGTAATGTTCTGAAACAACCTTTTGATAAGCAAGAACCATACTGACTTCAGGATGGCTTTTGAACCATTTATAGTTCATAAGAGGACAAGGACAATAGTGGACAATGCGCTTAATGTCTTAGAAATCTGTGTATACAAACATTAGAAATGGAACAAACAGGAGGAGCTCAAATTCTTCGTACAAAGCAAAATTCTGATTTAATTGGCATAACAGGCTTGTTGGGATAACTTATGTCTGGAATATTAATATCCAACTGTATAGCTTGTTCAGGAAGGGCGAAAAGGAGAAAAAGGAGGATCTCAAGAGCATATGTACATTCACTGAGTCTGAGACTACAGGAGGAAATAGTCTCTGTATAAGAATTAAAGAAGGAAAAACGGGTGCTACTAGAGCAGAGGCATACAGAAATTCTGCTAGAAAAAGAAAACAGACCGGCCATTTTAATGCGTGGTTCACAATATCATCAAAAAAACAGTATTTGGTGGTAGCAAGGGATTTCAGCTAATCAGAATTGCTTGACAGGGATCCTGTAAATCACTGATTGCTTGGCAAGTTTTATGACTGCATTGGCAAAACAGCTCTTATCCAAAAAAAAGCAAAACAGATAAACAAAAACCCTAAAGCTGAAGTTTTTCTAGATTTGATTCTGGACAAAAGGGAGGAAAAGCAAGAAAACAAACAACTGCTTCATAAACTAGCAAAAAAGGGGAATCTATGCAGATGCTGAAGAGAACTTGTGGTTACTCAGAGAAACAACAATAACTGAAAACAATTCTCATGAGGCAGCAGCAGGGCATATTTAGTAAAAGACTAACTTTTCAAAGCTAAAAACTTTGCACTGATGTCAAGCATAGGACAGAAGTGAAAAGAAAGGAAAAATACTTCAGGTTACTTGGGATGGACAATTAAGAACAGCACAGGGAATTAAGCACAAGTCAGAGGGTCAGGGCTCCAAACAAGACACAACCTCAGGAGACTCCGTAAGGCGCTGGCAGTATGCAGAGGGTGACAGCAAGGGTGGGTGGTCCAGCACTGCGGCACGCAGACATGAGGGCAAGAGGTGACACTCACAAGCACGAGTTACTCGAAGGGAGCTACTCCAGTTCGTTCCAGTGACAGAAGTGCGAAATCTTCAGTGATGCATGGGAAGGAGATAACAGATTAGGAAGTTAATTTTTGTATTAGCTGGGCTTGATGACCTTCAGCATGGAGGGCTTCTAGACTTGCAAGCACAGAGCACTCAGCAGTTTCTTCCAAGAATCCTCCTGACGTCCCAGAGAAGATGCCATGTGCAGGGATTCTCACACAGTTTTTGACACCATGTTGAATGACATTCCTATAGATGAGGTAGAGGAAGTCATCTAAGTTAAGCTTCTCTAAAATAAGTGCAAAACTGTCTACTACTAAAAAATCTACTTGGGAGATGATTTTAGCTCAAAAATGAGAAAATATATCAAGAGGAAATCTGGCCAAGGCTTAGCGTTATTCAGTGTTTCATACCTGACTTTCATGATGACATAAAGACTCTTATTAAATCTGCAGGTGGATCAACTTAGAAGACAGCATTAGAATTCAAAATAACCTTGACAAATTGTGAGAAATAGTCTAAAAAAAAAAAAAAAAGGCTACAATTTAGGGAGGACACATGCCCAGAGCAGCCCATTTCAGAAAGGCAGATTAGGGAACAAATAGCTTGATAACAGCTCTAACAGAATATGGATGAAGGTGGACGCCGTACCAATACAATCATGCCATGCTGGAGTGTATAAACTTGCTTATAAGATGGGGTTGAACAAACATCTGGGAGGACTGATCTTCTCCCGGCCCCCTGACCACTCTCCTATACAGACATTTTTTTTCTTGTTTCTAGTCTGACCTTCCCTTAATGCAGGATGTGCCCATCGCCTCTTGCCTTGTCCATTTTTCCTGGGTATCTTTTTTTCGGGGCTTCTTTTTATCTACTACTAATAATTTTTCCTTTGAACAATCCTTTGAAAGCATTTACTTATTTTTAATGGCATTAGGATGGTCTGAGCAAAGATGTGCTGCATTAACATGTAAATATCCAGCGTATTAATCTCAGCAACAAGGTGGATGTTAGGCATTTCGTAAGGATGCTTTCTCCCACCAGGATGACAAAGTGTGTTTGTTTCTCTATAATTACAAGCGGGAGTACACCTCCACACTTCACACTTCAGCTCTGCCTGTCTATTTATTGCAGTTTTGGCAAATTCATATGTCACTGAACGGGACCCTCTTGTTTGGTTTCTTGACTTTTTTTTTTTTTTCCTCAAATTTGTCTATTTTGCTGTTTTGAGGATTTTGGGTTTTTAAGCTTTCTCAAACTTTTGATCAAGCATTTGTGTCCCTTCTTGCTGCAGTCCTTCATCATTTATCTGACCAAGGATATCTTAAGGAGTCTATCTTACAGAGTCCAAATTAAGCACTCCTCCTAAGCATTAAACCTGCAACTCATTTCAAAGACTTTCTCGTGCCTCTTCCAACATCATGAAGAGGAGGAATCCCTCATCTTTAAGATCCTGGGAATAAATTCCCTAAAACACAGAGGGAAAAGGTGCAGGATGGGGGGACTGGGATGCAGTCCAAGTATCATTTGTGGTATCTATGCATCACATTTGGTCCTAGAGTACATTGCAGTAGTAAGGTGCTGACACACTTCTTGGGCTTTAAGATGTTTTAAATATGAAATGTGATAGACAAAAGGTGACTCTGTGCCCTAGAGAGAATTGTAAGCATTTATAGTTACAGCGGCAGTGCAGGAGGCCTATCCAAGGCTAGGGACAGCTCTGGGTCTGTGCACAGACCAGTGGCCCCAGGTGCTGAATCCTATCCTCAACACAAATTTAAATAGATTTAAAGATTTAATTTTTTAAAAACCGAGCATCCAGTAAGCATCAATGCACATCAGATACCCCAAGCCAATTCTGCAGCTATTGTTGAATATTGGTCCTGGCAAATTTTCTCCAGAGAAAACACGAGGAGCCCTGGAAGAGCTCAACACATGTGGTGAGGACTCAGTTTCCTACAGGCCCTTGTCTCCTTGCAGTGAATTTTTGTCCTGTGATGCTGAATTTGGGGCACTGCATGCCAGGGCATCGAGTGAGGCCAAGAACAACAAACAGCCATAAGACTTGCAGGATGTCTTTTAGAGCTTAGGATGTAGCCCAAGGACACGGGAGCTGGTGCAGGGCTGCACAGCATTAGATTTGACTATGCTAAACAATACTGCACCAATGAAAAATACTGCCACTCACAATTATCTCCTTTACTTGTGAATATGTTGAACATTGCCAGCTCCAGCACAGATCTTCACACCACTCAACACTTAATTCTCCTTCCCCATGAAAGCCAAATACTCATTCTAGTCTTTGGTCTCCATCCTTCAACATGATATTAGCCCCTGCAAGCACTCTCCCCTTAATCTGTGACTGCTAAATTTCCCTCAGAGCTGTCATAGAAGAACTTTTTCCACACTTTCTGTAAATCCAAATATCCATTATCACCCAGACCCATTAGTCAAATAGTTGCTAATACCTTCTAGGACACTGCAGCAGCATGTCAGGTAAAATCCCTGCCAACACCACAACTGCCCATGTCTTAAGGCTGGTGATGTTTTCTGGCCACCTCTTCCTTTTTGCCTTATATATGAGTTCAGGCAGCTGGAACTGCTCTGATGAGTCTTTCTGCAAGCTTTCAAATCCATCTGTTCCTGATATTCTGTGCTTCCCTTCATACCAGAGCCTTCAGAGTTGGTATTTGACACTCGTTAGCTTTTCCTGATTCCATTTTTATGTAAATACACATTTATCATGTTTGTCCAAGAAGAAAGTATCTGTGGTTTCCAATTTCCCAGTGCTGCCTAATGCTTGTGCGCACAGCATTTAAACGCTGTGACCCTTTCTGTTGGGGAGACAGCAGAGGTTTTGAGGAGGGTCTAAAGCCAATTATTTTATTTGCTGTATATGGAAGGGTAATGGGTTGGTTAAACTTGACATTTGTGCTGCTCTGATTCCTTGGTCGCATGTCCAGCAGTGGCAGGCATGGACAGGGTCTCCATTCAGCAGCAGATCTCTATGGACCTACTTGGGAAAGAGGCAGGTGAGAGGATCACTCACATGGTAAGGGAGGTGAGAAGAGTCAGCAGCCAAAGACACATGTGGGCTGGGACTTGGGCACAGACTTGGACTTGTTTATTAATCCTAACAAAGAGTTTACTAAGCTTGAAGGGAGAAAAACTTGATCCAAGAGAGCTTGAGACAGTCAGCTGGATTCCCAAGTTCCCAACTCCAGCTTTCTTGTTTCCCAAGATGATTATAACTGCAAAAACAGTCAATGAGCTGACCAGACCAAAAAACACGATGAGTGGTCATGCACGATGCACCAAAGAAACTGAGGTAAGCTTGCCAGGACTGATATGTGAGCATCAACCAGGGAACATCAGACCGTCAGCATGGATGCACACCATGTTCTGCCTGTGAGGAGGCTTGGAAAACTTCTCAGTGAGACCAAAGACCTGTTTTTCCCTCCACAAAAGATGCCACAAAATTACTGCAAGTTCCCTTCACACTGATCTAGTGACCCAGGTTTCCTTGCAAATATTGCTCTCAGTAAGGAGGTCACACCTTGTTCCATAGAAAAAGAAGAACAAACGCAGGAGTGGCTTCCCAGATTCCAGGATGGGCAGAAATGTGGCTCCCTTACAGGAAGAAATCTTGGAGATAACTGAGAGCTCCTGTCCTGACCAAAGGCAGAGACCTGTGCAGACTGTGTGGGTCTGCTAGTACGAGAGTCAGCCAAGGCAGATCTATGGGTGGAAGTGAGAACAGAGCCAGGAGGCCCAGCAGATGGGGAAAAAAGTTAATTCTGTGCCAATATTTAGAAAGGTAAATGAGAAGACTTGGGTAATTATGGGCCTGTCAGTCGGACAGGGAATAGCTGGCTGTTTTACAGGATTTCACAGAAAATAGACTTTATCAGCATAACCTGTTATCCTGATGGAATGATAAATCTGGGTGATAAATGTAAATTAATAATTTAATTATAATTAAATGTGAAGAGCATTTCATTTGGTCTCTTATAACATTACAGCTGTGAAACTCAAATGGTAAAACCAACATTACCCCTATAAAATGGACTGAAAACATCACAAGCCGCAGGTCTCAACCTGCACTGAAAACGTGCCACTACCAGGACATCCCCAAAGCGTACTGCAGAACACAGCTCTCCAACGGATACCAACAAGTAAAAGGGACACAGTCCTAAGTTCCATCTGCAAGATTCGCCTCACCTAATCATGGATAAAACCAGTGCCAGCATCACCATCTCAGCTGCCATCTCTGGCTCCATTTACAGACAGAAATCACGTTCAGCCAGGGAGAGTCAGCTGAGGGGTTCAGCTCAAATCCGGACATCTACAAGGCAGCAGGATGCACAGCTTCCTACCATGGTCAGTGGAACTGGGATTCAGCAGCACACATGTTGGCTCATAGTGCTGCTCTGGACACCTTGGGGTATCCCAGACATCCACACAGTGCTGACTGCTCAGACACAGGGTCCATGGGAGACTCATGTCCAGGTGGGACACCTGAGGAATCTAAGATGGTACTTACCCCTAGCAATCACCCATGTACCAACCCTTTTGTGTCAAATTTAATCTGGTTATTGGTTCATCTTGAGGCTGACTGTGTCCTTTATGCTAGGCCTGATAATTGGCAAAACACCGTGTCACAACTTCCATCCCTGGAGTGACTTCTCATGTACTCCAGGGCCTCTCACATCCCTGGACATCTCTCTGGGCAAGCAAGCTCCACCTCACCCCATACAGACACGCCACACCAGGTTACTGGGAGTTACACTGAAATAGCTTTGAAGTGAGCTGCCAGGGCCTGTGAAAATGCAGCTGCTGCTTCCTGCGGTGCAACCAGGTACCTCTTGTCTTGCAAGCTATGAGTTTTACAGGAAAAAACAGTTGCTAACAGCTCTGCAATGTCATCTAGTAGAGCCAGCCATGGGTTGCTCCAGCTGTACACCTCAGTACGCAGGGCTTGGATTGATGCTGGAGCATTCAGCACTGCACACTGCCCATCAGCACAACGGCATCCATGTCTGGGCCAGGCACATTTGGAGCAGGGATAGAACAAGCTGCACAGTTACCTGCAGGTATGTTCACATGGCATGATGCAGTGCCAGATGGATGTTCATGTCTCCTGTAGGCAGAAAGAGGCCTGCAGGTATCCCATTTCCCGGGCAGATATTCAAAGCTCTGAGACATTGTACACATTTATCTCAGCTTTCTGTTGCTGTGATTAGCCACGCTCCCAGGGAATCCAGCTTTTCAGGGCACAGGGTCTCCAGGCAGCCTTTTTTCTGGTTTCTATATGGCCTCAGGGAAGAAGTGGTCAGCTCATGCAAGCTCCTCCAGGCATGCTCAGTAATTAATGCAGTTACAGGCACCGGTAGAAATTTATTCTCCTGAAAGTCAGGATGCCAGGGAATACGGCCAGATGAAACTCCAGGACCCTGCGACTGCAGGCAGTGCACAATTCACACGGAGACATCAACGAAGGGACTATTGCGTAGCCAGATGAGACCCTGTCCTGGCTTCTCAGCAAGCTCAGACACAGCAGAGAAAATGCAAGGGCAAGAACAGGTGCTAGATTACCACACCACCCCTGCCCAGGTTCCTGCTATGGTCTTCAAAAGCTGTTGGCTGATGGCAGACGAACGACAAATCCAACGGCTGCTGGCAAAGCTCTCGCCCTCCAGAGTCGGCCCCAAGAGCTGCCCCCAGCACGCCCCAGCAGACCCACCCATGGGACATGACTCCTCCACAACCGTGCAGTAAGACATTCAGCAGGGAAGGCAGTGACACTGGGGACAGGGGTAAATACCTGCCCTCTAGCTTGGCTGCCAGCTCAGACCTCAAGTTAAAAGGATGGTAGTAACTGCAAACAATCTCAGAAAATAAGCAATGAAACATCCCTTTTAATTTTACCATTGATACATTTTCTGACATGATGCTCTTTCCCAATGCAGAGGCCAGAGAGAGCAGTAGATTTAGCAAGAATATAATGGGCTTGAAAGGTATTTGTCAGTGCTGGTTTCTCAGGTCAGCCTAAGTGTCTGTGCCTGAGAATTAATCCGTAAATAGGAAGTTTATAAATCAGAAGTTCATCATCAACACAAACACACTTCAGGAACTCACCAACAGTTATGCAGTCAGGATCCCTGATAAACTTTGGGCATGGGGTCTATTACCTCTTACTGGAGGTAAGGGAGGAATAAAATCTCAATTTCTAGTTAGTCACAGAGATCTGATCAACACATTTGTGTTAATGATCTGTACAGTGCAAATTGCATGAAATCCAAAGAGATGCAGAAAAGACGTTACAGACTACGGGTGCCCAGAGCCCCAGTCCCACACTTGGCCACTGAGCTGCTTTTGGGAAAAGGAGCGTTTTTGTTTCTTCGTGCAGCACCTAATATAATGAAGTCCCAAAATAATATAAACAGGGTTCTCTGGTGCTGCTAGTGTGCAGATACTAAATAGTCATAAGTAAGTGTGAGAAAACTGTAGCATATCGTTACCTGGTAGGGTCAGACTTCACATACTGAGCTTGCAAGTATACACACTGCATGCTGTGATTAGTGTAGCTTCAGCAGGGTAATTTTTCACACGTCTACAACAGAACAACAGTGCAGTTAATACACAAGATCCTGTGCAAGTGCCAGCATCAGCAATTTAACTGCAGCACCTTGACTCCATCACCACAGGGCCAGGAAGATAGTCTGACCAAGCGCCTCTCTTGATGCAGGTCCTACTGCCTTCCACAACCTTATCCTCAGTTACCAGATTTCCATGTTTTTCTCCTCTACCATGTGGCAGCTCTTGTCTGGATGTGTCCCCAGTTACCCTTCCATCTGCTCTAATGCGAACAGAATAACCTCCCTCATGGGCCTTGAGTAACTGGGGGCAGGTAAGAGTTAAATCCCATTTTATTTATGCATTAGGACATGACCAAAGAAAGCTGTGCCCCACTCTCTGTGGCTATGGCTCAAAGAGCAGCACAAGAAAGCACAGGCTCTATTACACACTTCTGCTCCAAGATCTGTCATCTCAGGAGCAGGATGGGGCCAGCATGCCAGTCCCTTTTCATGTTCCCAAACCCCTGGGTAAATCCATCAGCAGCCAAAACACCGTCCACCAAAAGTTTTATGCACAGATTCATGCAGACAGGAATTGGGAGGGAGGGGTGACCAGGGCTCTGCTGGTGCAGGACGAAGGGGAATGAGGCTGGACCCATTTACTCACCCTCACATGTAAACCTCTTCACCTCACAGCTGCTCCCCTTCCACGTCACCTCCCTCCACAGACGGTCTTATGCGGAAAATGAAGCCACATCCTCCAGTGTTTGAACAGAGGAAGAACATCACATTTGTAACAAGTCAGGCCTTCACTTTGCCACAAATTGGGCAAAACCTCCTGTTTTGCCATCACACCTGTTTTGAGGATTTGTATCTCAGACTGAGAATTAAACACAGCAGAGGTCTTTTTAAAATCTCCCCTCGCTCCATCAGAAGCGCCACTCACACCATGTTCCCAAGCAGGAACAGACAATCTCTTGTTGGGAGAGTGAATTTGAGCGCAATCTGTCCTTGTGCGTGATGGAGCCACCAGCCCTTCTCCAAAACCACCTGCCTTCAGAGCAGAGGCACCAGACCCAGCTCAGCCAGTGCTGCTTGTCTCCCTGCTGCTACCCCGTGCAGCGACCAGCCCCCTCCCCAGCGCCCATAAAACCTGATCGCTGCCAATCCCGCCTAGTGCAGTCTATTAAAACATTTTTCCCAGATGCTCTCACGGCACCAGGCTCCTCTGTAACTGCATTTTTTGCACTGACAACAGCTCTATACCCTGGCTCTGTATGTCTGGACCAAGCATACCCCTCACCCACCGCTTCCCCTGCACCTTCAGAAGGGAGAAGCTGTCTCTGGAAGCACAAATTGGTGGGATAAGCGGCTGTTAGCTGAGCCCACTGAGCTCACCTACTTATTCCAAGTGAACTGCTCACTTTGAAGGGATAAACAGTCTGATTAAACTAACAGCTCTTCCTTCCTCGCAGTGATTCTCTTTGAAGGATATAGGCAAAGCCAGAGCGAGTGCAATCTCTAGCAGCAAATCCACTGCTGACTCCTCCTGGGAGAGAGCCCTCTGTGCAGAATGGGAAGAGGAGAGCCAGAGTGGGAAAGCTGTTGGAGCTTTGCTTTATATCAAATAATCTCGTTATTGCAATTTCAGAGCTAAATGGTAAATAGGCAGGACTTCTGAGCAGTGCAGCAGGAAGCAGGCCTGGGTCACTGGGTAATTTAGCTGATATAAACAATAACCTGTGCAGGGACGGTCAGCGTCTGCTGCTGGTACAAACCTTCAGCATTGCTCAAAGTATCAGTGGAGCTGTGCAGGACAGGCAGACAGTCTTGTCGTCCCAGACCGTACCCAGAAGTGCTGGGAGGGCTAACACAGGAGAACAGCAAAAATTAACAACTAATTAATGTCAATCAGTACAGGTATACAAACATGCCTTATCAAATGGATAAGGAAACTCAGTAGGTCTGTTCTTGCTGTAACCCTCTCTTGTGTTCATCCCTGATGCAGAATGGGAACAGTGGTGGGGAGGGCGGAGCAGATACGGGGAGCAACTCCCACTGTGGCTTGGCATAAACTTGAAGCATCTTTATACAACCTGACAGGACTTAGAAACAACGAGGGTGATTTGCATTTTCCAAGGAGAGTCAGTGCTATCCAGTCAGCTGCGGGGCACAGCAGAGTCTCACACGGTCCTGTGGAGAAAGAAGAACCCCGGGTGGGTACAACCTCTGTAGCCGCGGCCAGACTGGGCCCATATGTTGCTATTAGTGTTTCGTCCCCTGTTTTTCTAGGTTTGAATACAGCATGCTGCATTCCCAGGCACAACAGACTCCTTTGATAACGTGTCAAAACTCCTTGATGCTTGCAGCTCAGACTGGAGGAGCCACTCCTGTCTGCTCTCTCGATTTGCAGCATTTCCGAGTATCTCCTTACCAACAGCTTGGCAGTTGCCGTGTCCTAGGTGGGTCTGTCTCACTGACCCCACTCCTCCCCAGGTCCCTAGCCTGCTCCCCAGCCCAGGACTTTGCAGCCAGTTTGCTCTGAGCAGTCTCTGTCCATTCCGCCACACACACCTCTCAGTCAACACTGCGGTGCTCACCAGTTTCACACTGACATGGTGCAGTGTCTGTGCTCCACATCTTTATTTCAAGACAGATTAACCAGTCTTTTCTGGACAGCTACACACTACATTGTTTTGTGCTGTGTTCCTGCACTGTTCAGTGCAGTTTGTATCTTCATCATTCAGTGTACAGCCTCGGGGCTTGTTTACTACACATCAAACCCCGCTCTGAATAGGGAACCCTTTGATTCCTTTTGCATTCCTCGGTTGTGCTCATCACCTGGAGAAATAAGTCTTGGAAATATCAAGGAGGTTGTGAATTCTCACAGTGCCCTATGACATGAGGAGACATATTCTCCCCCTTCAACCTGGGTCCCAGATGTGCCTCGCTCAAAGGCAGTCCTTGGACATGGCAGCAGCACCGAGCTTTGTGCAGCACTCACGCTGCGAATGCAGCTGTGGTCCTGCCCAACAGGACCCCCGTCGCTCACTACATGGTGCTCTGAGTGCAGCAGGTGTTCTCAGAAGAAAACCAACTGTCCAGGAAAGTACAGCTTGTTTGCCACAAGCAAAGATGACGTTATTTCTGATATTTCCTATGATCTTGTCCAAACCCTCTCAAGGTGCTCATAACAGGGTAGGGTTCTTATCAAATATCTTAGCTTTCAAAAATAAGAGGGTTGTGTCATGTCCTGATATACTCTCCACTGAAGCGCACCAAAACAACAATCACAAAAATATTTTGGTTGGTGTGATCCCAGGAATCCCTGACCAGAGCAGCGCTGACCTCCCAGCTGAAGGCCCTGTGCAGTCAAGTGTAGAATACCTCCTAAGATGGAGATCCCACCACTTTTTTGGCCCCTGTGCCACTGCTCCACCACCCTAATGGGAAAGACTGCTCCCTTATGACCAACCTTATGTCCAAACTGTGACCATTCTCTGTTGTCTTTCAAGTCTGGCTTCCTCTCTGTAAGTATCCATTAGGTAGCAGAAGGCAGCAATTAGATCCCCTTCACCTTTTCATAGCTCCTCCTCATCTGCTGATGCTTAAACCCCCAACCACCTTTGTGGCCCTGCTCTGGACTCACTCCAGTATGTTGATCTATCTCTTGAACTGGAGAGCCCAAAATGGGACACTAGATGTGGCCCCACCGGTGCTGGAGTAGAGGGACGCAGGGTCACAAAAGAAAGCCACTAGTGGCTGGGCTTTGTACTGCCGATTGCAACTCTGTGAGCTGGTGGTCCAGCCACTTTTCCACCAGAGTCATCTGTATCCTGTGAATTGAGAGACCATGTTAAACGCCGAGCTAAAGCCAAGGTATGCAATATCCATTGCCCTCATGTGTTGTCTCCTCACACAAGGCAATCAAACTGGCCAGGCACAATTTGCCGCTGGTAACTCCACACCGGAGAAAGGTCCGGTCTTCCCCAAGCAGGACAGGGTGACAATGAGTCATCAGCACCCTGAAGTCATTGCCAAGAAGAGTGTGCCATTCACAGTAGTGATTTCTTCCTCCTCAGTCTTGCGCACGCTTGGATTCATTTTCGTGTGTTTTGCTAACACTGCCTTCTCGCTGGTTCCCAGCTGAAGTTTGGAAGTTGCCCAGTAGCCTCCTCCAGCTTCACTTAACATAAAGGGCTGTTGTTTGCTACACGGCAATGCCTGGGTTCACCAGCCCTTTAGCACACGTTCACAAAGGTCAAGCTACGACAAGTCAGGCAGTAGTTACTGACCAACAGGCAGCTGTTAAATGCAGCTAAAACCAGTTGAAGTCCAAAGAAGACCTTAGACTCCACATTGTCTGGTGAATGCAAACCCCCTGGCCTTCTGCAATAAAGACAATAGAAATATTATTGGGAAACTAATAAAATCCATGCTTCCAGTTTGGTCCCTGACTGTGGAAGTGCTGTAGCTGCTTACCAGGACTAACAGCCCTGCTCTTTCACAAGACCAAATGACATCTTTGCTTCGCAGTCTTACAGTTGGTTCCCAGTGCTCCATGAGACAGCCCAGAGATGTCCCTAGATGTATGCCCTGCTCCATCATGACTCATTGTCCACGGTGTCAAGCAGCTCAGCAGGGTCAGTTCAGTGTGGACTTCTTTCTTATTGCAGGCTTTTCTAGCCTGAAACTGAGAAAAAAATGGTTCCAGAAGTAATAATAGAAGCTGTGAAGAGTTAAAATGTCCCAGGAGTGGAAGAAGCTTTGATTCATTTCTCCACATAAAAAGTTTCTAATTATACTGGGTCTTATCTCTGTGCTAGAGCATATTCATAACTCTGCCTTTGTCCTTGATGTGTTCAGCAGCAATGTTTAGATTTTGGACAGTGCAGGGATGAGAGTTTAGGAAAGAAAAGCAGTTACCAGGCATCCCTCAGGGAGGAGGGGCACTCATCCAAAGTTGTGGGAGCTCCAGAGATGGCTTTTGCGTAAAAGCACAATCCTTGATGAACGTGCCCTGACATGCATAGCTATAGCCATGGACCAGATGACCTCCTGAGGTCCCTGCCCATCCGAATTATCCCAGGAACATCCGATCTTGAGCAGAAGGGTCCATCCCTAGGAGCTCCCAGGGCTGGGCTAGCATGCTTACAGCAAGGATTAATGTGCAAACAGGAGCCCTGTCTTTTCACTGTCATCAGAGTCAATAGCAGGCCTACACACTCCAGCTCAGCACTGCATCCTGAGCTCCCAGGCGTCTCCTGAGAGCTCGCACAACAGGAGAGTGCGCAGGCACTTCTGTTAGGACAAACCAGTCAGCCAAGCACTTAAGCAGCACTCAAAATCTCCTTACGTAACTTCTGAAACAAAGGCTGCCCATGCAGCCTGTCTACTCAGGCAATCAAACGCACTCCCTCTTGCTCCCTCCCACATGGAGGGCATGTTATCATGACAGGTTTCTGCACTGCATTTCCACCTCAGGTTTCTGTAGAGCACACAGGCACATACACGCACATGCACGTAAGCTCTCTCCCTTGTTTTTATACAATGCCCAATTTGCAGTTCAACACCAAATAGAGCAGATATGAGATACGATTGAAAATGCAAGTTATACATAGCTCAAGTAGTGACAATAGCAACATTAACAATGACCAAACCTGCTGCCATAGGCCACGTAGACTGCAGGGACCCCAATACGGAATAAAAGCTCTTGCACTCAGCAGTGTCAGACCATGAGCCAACAGAAAGTCCAGTCCTCTCTCCAAGCCCTGCACCCCACACAGTCTGCCAGGTGGCAGCAAGCTGTAAAGGCTGATTCATGACGTGCTTTAGAGAGCATCTTCTCAGGAAGAACACAGTGAGCAATGTGATACGGAGAAAGATGGAGCAAATGTTGTAGGCGCTGGTGCTCGAGCTGGGCAAATATCTAAGGCCAGAAAAGCCAGTGCTACGAATGAAAGAGTTGGTCCTGCAACCGCCCTATGAACATTGATGGACAGCCCACAAAGACACTCCCCTGTGGGGAACTGGCGCAGATGAAAAGTAAGTGGCAAAAAATGGTGATTTTGCAGTGGGAGTATTTCTCAGACCACGTCACCTTGTGACCACAAACCCACTTGTGCCAGCTTCTGAGGACAGCACGTCTGTAGGGTAGGCAAGAGGGGCAGGGAGGGGTGGAGACTCGTGCTTGCAGGGACACATCAGAAAGCAGTAAAATCTACAAAGTAAATGCCATTCCTGATGTACTTCCTCCCCTCTGTCCTCTCTCTGTAGTGGTGCCCACCAAGGAGGGATGGGTTATTCCGGTAAAATCCCAGAGAAAGCCATTACACTCGCAGCAGAGAACTGCTGCTAGCACAGCGAAGGAGCCATCTCAAACACTGCAGCTGTGGTGAAAGGCTTTTTCTTGCTGGCTGTTGCTGTGCACACGGGGTAAGGTTGCAGGCAACGGTCTACTGTGTGGGGACATGCTTGGCAAACCTATTCAAGCAAAATTTTGCAGCACGAATTTATCCAAAGAGAGAAGCCAAATGTGGGAGTCGGAGAACATCCCACTCAAATGCACACACACGCACACTTGCTGCCTACACGGCTGATTTCAGCTCTGGATAAGGGCCAAATCCCCATCAGTGCTGTGAGGCCCCAGAAGACCAGAGCAAGGATGCTGCTCAGGGCTGAGCGGGTAAGGTTTTCCCTCCAGCACAGAGCAGCTCATACTGAAATCAGTACAGAAGACTGCTGCAGCTCTCCCAAATGATTTTATTTTCCCACAGAAGTTTAACATCTAAAAAGGTAGTTTTAAAATCAACTTTCAAAAAGCGAGAAGCCAAAGTTTTAGTCACTGATAAATATTTTGGTTCTAGCTTTCCAACTGTGTCTGCTCCTATGAGAAAACAATGTTGTCCTCATCTTGGGGTCAGAGTATTTTGTTAAAGGCACAGTATTTCAAAGAAATCTTAGTTTTCCTCTGTGAGAGTGGCTGAGTGGTCCCATGACAGAAATACCTGCAAGTTCTTTGGTAGGAAAGGACAAGTGGCTTTCCATGGCAGTGCTGCAACAGCCACAGAGTTCCCATTTCTCAGGCTGCGACGCTGCTCATGACACCTCCAAGAGCACGTGCTCTGCCTGATCCTCCAGCCGAGGTCGCACAACCCTGGCAGCAAACCGTGCCCGCCCTTGTGGCTCTTACAGCTCCAACCTTGGGCACTCCCCCGTGTGCCTCAGAGATGCTCACCTAGCCCAGGGGTCTGTCTTTGGCGGAAGCAAAAGCAGCTGCTCTTTAGGATGCACACAAGCCTGGACACCCTGCAGGCATCTTCCTTGCCCTTCCCCAGCATCCACAGTTGCTGTATCAGGGATGTTAGAGGAGATGTCCCTGCCTGCTGCCTTCAGTCTCTGCTGATGGACCTGTTGCCTCTAAAGTTTTCTGATCCTTTTCTGACCCTGCTGTTACTGTCTTTCCTCTGCCTTCTCCAGCAACAAGTTCCTCACTTTCACTTCCTGCTGTGTGAAGATGAACTTTCTATTATATGCTTTAAACTGCTCTCCTTCTAGATTCATCAGATGCACATACTTCTAGTATTGTGGGATTTGGTGAATGACAGCTCTGCCTTCATCTTACTCACCACCTCCATGATGTTACAAACTTCAGCCACTTTCCCTCTCTTACCACCTTCTCTGCAAACAGGAGTCTGTGTCTTTTCGGTCTCATAAGGCAGATGTTTCATTCCCTTGATCATTTTAGCTATTTCTCTGCACCTAACATGAGATGCAGAGACTGGAGCTACACAAGGAGCACGAGAGCTGCAAAATGATGCCTGGTGTCAGTTTGGAGGGAGTTAAACAGAGGAACGGTTGGTGCAACCTGCTGTGGCTGCCTCCTGGGGCAGAGACCTCACAAAGGAGTTGGACACTGCAGTGGAGAACTGTGAAACCCCTTGAAAACAGCATGCATTTGTAACGCAGCCTCCCGCCCTGCAGGTCTCCAGCTTCCTGAGCTAAGGGTCTAGCAAGCACAGGAGGCAAGAGAAAAGCACTTTGTCGCCCAGGCTAAAGTCTACCATCCTGGACCTAGATCTGGTCCCAGAAAGACCTGGGATGGTCAAGGACAAGGGGTATTTTTTATATGAAGGAGCAGATAAGACGTTGGGTAGACACAAGAGTAATTAATTACAGCAGAAGCAAATTACTTCAGCGCTACCACACATGGAAGCACAAAACCCAGATGTAACAGGAACAGTCCAAGCCTCCTCAGGCCATTTACCTCTATGGCAGATGGGGATTAGCAGACTTCTAAACCAGGCTAAGAACTCCACAGTTAAGAGTGTAGTTTGCACTCATTTATAAGCCCAATTTCACAGCCTATATTTCTCAAAAAATTTCTTTGCGTCTGAATTTCACACACATTATCTGTGGCCAGAGCAGAATTTTGGCAAAATATGAGCTGAAGGGAGGAGAGAGGGGAGAGAGAGGAGACAGGGTTTCTATTTCAAGAAATGTCTTCTCTGCAAACAGGCTGGCATCTATCGCTCGTGGAGAGCAATTCCTGATGGCCAAGGGTGAGATCAACCCAAGGCTAATGGAGAAAGAGACATATTAATCCTACCAATTTCAGGACAGCTGGGTATCTGTTAAGTAAAGCCTGCATTCATGATAGGAGAGGAAAACTAGGACCACCAGCAAGAGTTTTTGCTCTGTTCCTGGATACTAGAGTTCCAAAGGCCCAAGCTCTTCATTTAGCCCCAAGTCCAGGCCTTCAAGGACTTCAGCCAGGGATTCCCCAAGCACAGCCCACCCCTCCCAGCTGGAAGGCCACACACCTTTTAGGAACAAAGACCCCAAATGGCAGAGAACCGTCACAGCATCCCAATGGTTAATTCTCTGCACAGATGATATTTTGCACCCTCTTTCTTGTTTGAATCTATGCTTCACTTCAGTCACTTGACCTCACTCGGTCTCTAGCTGGGATTATGTAGTCTTCCACTGTGAGAAATCACAGTGAACTGCAGGAGAAAATCAGATCTTTTTTTTGGACTTTTTTGTAAAGCGCTTTGAGCTCTTGGAAATTTCTCTCAAAATCAGACTTTCTAGCCTATATGTTTTAGTTGTGGTTGTTTTCTCTGCTATTTCCAAAAAGACTTCTTAGACATGGAAGTACTGTAGCTAGATCCTGGATCCACATGATAGAGATGAATGAAAAGACAATTCCTCTTTCTGCTCCTATTCAGGGTTCCCTTGCATAAATACCTTTCTATCCTTGGCCACCAGCTCACATCTCAAGCTCACATTTCTCACTTATACCTCAGGATCCTTAGCATTCTTCTGCGTCTTCTTCTTCCAAACAATAGTCCCCACCGTGCAGTTTTTCTGAACGTCATTTTGCGGTTACCCACACTAAAATGAACACACTGTGCTCAGCAAGTCCAATTCACCAACCAGCCCGGTTGACTCCACACAACTGAGTAGTTGCTACCATTTTCTTTTTTACTGTTCCACTGTTTTTTCTCTACATGATACAGGAGAAAATAGTCCTGCAGCAATCACCCCTCATACCAGCACTCCTGGTCATTGATAATTAGAGCATCAAAATGAGACAGCAGCTGTACTGCATCAGCCCAGAAGTCTCTCTGACTTAGCAGTCTCCTTCCAGATGTGACCACAGGCAAATGCACAGGAACGATGAGAACGAGGCAGGCTTGTGTGATACCTTTCCGGATACCTTCCCGGTACCTCAGGACAGATGTTTTCTATGTATTTGCAGCCCTCAGCTCACCTCTCCTGCGTTAACCTGTCCAGTCTCTCCTTGAACCCACAGTCTTTGCAGGTCTCCAGCACACAGAAGGACTGACTATTTACTCCCATCTTGTTTCTGACCTTTCAACCAATTATTTATACTTTCCACCACTTTTCTTCTTATCCTATGGCTGCTTATTTCATTATAGCCTTTGGTGAAGGGCACCATCAAAAGCGTTTTGGGAATCCAAATACAGTCTATTAAATAAATTACTCTTGTCTGCCACATCAGAGAACTCTGCTGCCTCCTCCCCCGTGAATCACATACATCCATTTGCCTACAAAGACCATTCTGTGGTATTATGGGGTAAACATAAATCAACTGGATCTTTTCTGGAGCTCTTTTTCAATTTTTCCATACTTCGGCCTTTAGATGCAAAGACAGTTTTGAGAAAGCACTTGCACACCACCATTTCTAATTCAGCAGTCTCATTCTTGGCTTTCTTAAGAAGCCTGAAGCAATACAACCAGCCCGAATGGTTTATCACTGTCCATTTCATCAACTGGATCCATAATCTCTGGATCCAGGCTTTTCAGTTTTGAACATATCCTCTGATGAGTCCCTACGAAGGTTAATTACAGCATGGGAATCTCCATGTTTTCTTCTACAATCAACAATAATGCAAATAATTGCTTCAGCTTCTCTGCAATAGGCTCGTCTTTTCTAATTGCTCCTTTTATACTCTGATCATATGCTGGCTCTGTCAAGTCCTTGGCACACTTCTTGTTTCTGATATATTTGAGGAAAATCTACTCTCTTCTTCTTTAGCTGTGTCTCGGATTCTTTCAGCGTGCCACTCGGGCCAGGAGCTCAGTGATGCATACCCAATACAGGGATGCGGTACTACCATCATCCTATCTAGGTCTGGCCTTTGTTTCCATGAGGTTTCTCTGGTTTTCACTGGCATGGCTAGCACCAACCCTCTGGCAAACAACATCACCCGGCTTACAGTGCCCCGGGGATTGTCCGCCTTGCCCCAGTTTCCAATATGCCTGTTGTGTTCATGTCTTCATTTAGGACTTGTCAATCCACTCCCCCATTTCCAAACACTCTTGGAGATCCAGAATATACCTGAATTTTAATCCACTGCATAACTTTCTCTTAGGCTGTGCAACTGAGGCCAACTCTGTAATCAGACTGTGCAGCAAAGGAACTCAAATGCCCTACAGAAGCTTGAACATGCAGCATTAACACATTTATATATTTTCAATAGCCAGGTTTGTAATCTGGCCAAGAGATACCACTCAGGTTTGCAGGGCAGAATTTATTTTCCACAGAGCAGAACTGGCAGGCAATAATCATGCTAGCAATCTGTAATCTGCTACAATCTACTGTTTTCAGAGCTCCAGTATGACTTGGGCAGGAGGCAACCGTAGGACAACAGCTCAGATAAAGGGTAGAGCTCCGCACCCCGTGCCACGGCATGTTTCAGCACACGTATCATTTCCTGCAGTGCACCTGAGGCAGTACTGTCCTCTGGCAAGACAGCACCCTGGCCACCAGCATCACCAGGACTGGTACAGTTGGTCATTTAGACCCATAAAAGTGGAAAATTCTGAGAACATTTGTCCCCACATAGCTCTCTGTTGTCTTATTTTCTGGCAAGGTTGCTGAGGACCCTGTGTAACCACACTGCTGAGGACATAGCTGCTTTAACCATGCAGAAGATGTTGCAACAAACAGAGCTGGCATGGAAAAAAAGCATCTCGTTTCACAGGAAAGCAAAACTGAGATGCATATTTCCCTGTTCAGTGGCTTTATGTTTGTCTTGTGTCACAGACTCAGTCATTCAGCAAAAAGCATGTCATATTTCTGTTACCTGCCCCTTTGTCACCAGCCTACAGGCATGAATCCAGGCACTGTGGAGAAGGTTCCTGCCCTCACACTCAAGGGCTGATTTCCTACTCATGTAGCAAATGCCACCATTCCCTTCAGGGGCCAGAGACAAGAGAAGCTGCGAAACATGGAAAACCAGTCAGAGCAACCAGCTTTATCACCAGTCCCAATGAGATACAGCTCCAGGGACCACCTGTGCTGGCAGCAGTGAGCAGAGAGCCTCCCACATGGACATACCAAGCAACCTTCCTAGGTCCCTCCAGTCCCACCAGCTACTCACCGCATCTGTGCCTGAATTCATATCAATGATTTCACACAACTGAATTCACGCCGGTCCTTCGCCCATGGAAAGGACACACCAGGCTGTTCTGACTCACCCGTCACTGGAAATGTAGAAGTCTCCATCTTGGACTGAACTTTCTGGACCATGATTTTTTTCTGTGAACTCCTCTAATCCCATTTTGAACACACTCTGCTTTCAACCCTCAGCATCATGTGAAGGTGGATTTATAGAGAGATGTGAATGGATCCCATCCATCCATGCACCCACTTCCAGCACAGTGGGAAATGGCAAAACATTTCCTCTCCCTCTCTCTACCACAGATGTCTGCTACAGTCCCTTCAATTCACCCCATCCCAAGCCGGGCACTACCCCGTAAGCTGTCCTTTATAGAGAAGCCAGCTCTGGCCTCCTTGCCAGAATTTCTGCACCTCCTCCAGTCAGATCTGCTGCCAGCTGCAACAGATACTATCAACACCCTGTACACACCACTCTCTTTCCTCTGAATTCGGCTTCACATGTATTTGAATTGAATGTAATCTGCCATTTTATGCATGAGCATCATGGGACCCTCTTCAGCGTTCTTGCATTCAGCCCTAGATTTGGCTCTCTTCAATCATTTTTTTCCCTACAAATTTGCCAGCTCACTATTCACAGTCTTCTCTGCATCCTCTGTGAATGCACTGATCGGCACAAATACCAGCACAAACCTCTGTACGCTGCCACCGCCAGCCGCCACCACTGTGAAAATGAGCTCAATGCTCCTGTAAACAGTTATTAATCTATGGGCCTGCCTTTTCACCCCTTGAAAAGTTAGTTTTCTTGTAGGTCACTGATGCGGGAACTGACGCAAGACATGTGAACCCCCATGTCCGAGTGTACCAACTGTATATCACCCTGGCCCATCAGCTCGCTCACACCTTCAGAGAGCCTGGGTACGCTTCTGAGCTTTGACTTCCTTCTCTAAAAGCCAAATAAAACTCTTCCCCAATATACTGTATTCATTCAAGCATCTAATAAAATTATTCTACATTGTTGCTTCTAACAATTTGAGGCTGTTTGAACACTAACTGGTTCCAAAATCAGTCCAGGACTCCTTTCTCTCATTGGCACCACACTCCTACATCCCTCAGAGACTGGTTTAGGCATTAAAGCACAAGCCCGTTAGCTGTTGAACAGCTTCACTACTGCGCTCCTCCGGCACCGTTGGGTGACTGTGGTCATCCTTGGCAATATATGGATTTGCTCCAAAACCTCTTTGCCAGCACTTCAGTTTGAGAGAGTCCCTCAGCACCATCTGCCTCTGCACAGCAAATAAAGGGGGCGCCACTGCAGCGAGCAGTACCACAGGGAACTCATTTGCTTCTGCGTGATAGCTTTGTTTTCTTCAAGTGTCCTCCCTGCTCCTGATGTGCACACCTCAGGACAGAGCTGCCTGGATGTCTTCCTGAAAATCAGCCTTGTAAAAGGACTTTTAATCTCTAAATATATATAGTGTCGGAATACAAATGAGAACAAAACGTCTCCTGAAACAGGGGAAACTCAGACCATTGTCCCTGCAGAGTGAATTTGTCCTTCAACCTCAATTCAGCAACTTTGGGTGGCTCCCTAGCTTCTCAGAAACCTGAGTCCCTCCTGCAGCTCTGCAAAGGCTCCTTCTCCACTGCCAAAGCCTGGCTGTGCCTCAGGTCCCCGGTCCCCTCAGTCTCTCCTGGTCCCTCGCCGCAGAGCTCGCTCTGCCTGCGCTGCTCGACCCTCCGCTGCCGCGGCTGAGGGTCCCCGACCCGCCGCTCACCCCCCGAGGCCATGCGGTACGTCTGTGACAGGAGGGACTCAAGACCTTTGCACAGCCGCTTTAAATATTCTTCGTGGCAGAGTTAAGGATTTTACTCATTTAGCTGCTCCCTTTAACTTCTGTTTAACTGGCTTCCCCTTTGTCTGTCCTTTAAAGATTTTTCAAATTCCTGTTGCTGCAGTCAACTTTTTTGGCTTTCCCCTCATAAGGATGTTGAATTTGAGTACATTACAGTCAGTATAAAGAAAGTGTACCTTCGATGGTGATATATTGATCCAGGTTCTGTGCATTACTCCGGAATAAATCAAAAGTTAGTTCTCCCCTTGTGAGGTCTTTCACCGGTTGCTTCATGGATTGTCATTTATGGTGTCTAAAACTCATTTTCTCCCCCAAACAGAAGCAGTTTCTCCAGTCTCGAATTTTGCTCAGTTGTTCAAGGCGTTTCCCCATAATAACAAAAATCTCATTTTCTGTAGCTGAGGATTGCCAAGCTGGATCTATAAAATGTCAGTGTTTCATGGATTAAGCCATTTTAACCAACAATTTCTTTCACTTTTTACATGCTCAGGTGACTAACTAGTTCCCAGTAACAGAGGAGTTTCTGGAGCTGGTGTTACCCTCCTATTATGGAGATTTTGAATTCTGCTCTGAAGTTTGAGAGTTACCAAGGAGAAAGTTCTGTTCCATTCGTTTTTTTCTGTTAATTTTTATGCCATCTTTTCAAAGAACATTTTCTTTTTTGACTGGCATTTTGTATTGGTTTGTTTGTAGCTATTTAAATGCATTGTTTTGACATCATGAGCATTTATACTCTATACATCATTAATTGGGGCAAATTTCATTCCTTTGCAAAAATAAAATCCTCCAGAATAAATTCCTACACTATTTGCAAGGTTTTCTATGCTAAATCTATGCAAACCCACTGTTCAGACTGCAGTGGAGACTACAGGGGGATCTCAGAGAGGACCCAAAGCTCTGCTGTACCTGTCCTACCCATGCTCGAGAACAGCCGGCACAACCCACGAAAAGCGAACTGCCAGCCAGGAACTGGAGGCAGCTTCGAGCTGCGCTGCAAGCCAGGAGCTAATAAATGTCACCGAGCCCGCACAGAGTAGATTAGAAATGGCCATTTGGATTTTGGCCATCAGCCTGTGCAGTGCAGCCACGACACCTCTCTGAATTCCTGCTGAACGTGAATGGACTATGGGAAAAGCTCATCTGCAATTTAAAAATCCCCTGAGTGGGTTAACCTGCCTTGGGAAGTCACTCCAATGGTCAGAACCTTATTCCAAATCCCAACTGTCCTCTGCCAGCTTTCAGCTACTGGATCCTGCTCCAGTTACTGCTGTCCTCCAGATTGGAAGACCTGTTACCAGAGCAGGATTTTTTTCTGAGACACTTAGGTACCATGGCTAAGCAAGCCCTTAATGCTCTTAGAAATTCAATGGTTAAAGTAGATAAAGGATATCTGGTACTCCAGCGACCTCCAAGCCTTCTCTGGTCACTGTTACTCAGACCAGCACCATCCATCATTTGTTCCTCAATAGCTGATGCTACATTCAGCCTTTATTAAAGAATCTGTATAGTTCCAACTTAGCAAATTACTCTCCAGCCATTTTGTCATCTGCGCAGTGCATCAGAGACATTTCTACTTTTTTTCTGCCAGGCTTTTGGTAAAAATGTTGAATGTAGCCAGACCACAATACAGGTCATTCTAAGACTTTGCACTTTGAATAAAGTGCGAGGTCTAGAAGTTACAGAAGCAAAGGACAGTGCTGGAAAATCTGTTAGTTGGATAAAGGAGATGTTGAGGGCTCACTGCAACACAACAGACTATGCAGCTGAAGGAAGTCAGGTTGAATCCACCACACAACCCTGTCACGTTTGGGGTTTTGTATTCACTCCCCACTCGTCTTCTCTGCTACTCTGGGCTCGCTGCAGTCAGCCATGAATAAACCCTGCCTTGATGAAAATTGGTTTAAATGAAACAGCCCCTAAATGTACAAACCCCAAGCTCTGGGAGTAATCCCCAAGCACAGCCATCGGGTTCTGGTTCCTGACACACAGCAGAGCTGTGATCTGACTCACAGCAACGTGACTCAGGAGAAACTACCCAAGTCTTAACAGAAGCAAATCAAGGACAAGATATTTCTGTATAGAATAGTTCTGTAACATCAGCTTGGTTGCACGTTAACGAGTTTGATAAAAGCCTGCACTGGTCTGGAACAAGCGTTACAAATACCTGGGCAGTATGCAACATAGATGAATTGCCCAGACCTTGATCTTGATATAAAAGGCTTCAAAGAAATACCAAAACATCTGGCTATAAGCTCTGCAGGACAGCTCAAGTAAGCTGCAAGGAGCAGCAGTCAAACACCCAGATGCAAGCACATCCTCCACAGGACTCAATCTCCCCACCCAGACGGTAGCAGAGAAGTGGCAGGCTCACTTCTTTGATGAGAGAGATCAAAATGGCATGAGGCTCCAGCAAAGGTGCAATGACAGCGGATGATAGTAAGGGACTTGAACCACCCACAGACAAACACGTGGCACAGTGGGACACAGTTCACAGACAATCTCCACGTTCGACACACTGCTGCTCTGTGCAGTCGCTCACTCGGAGCAAGGAGAGGAGCAGGAAGAAGCGCGGAGGGCATTCTTAGTTTTAAGTGGCACACAGGAGCAAATTCATAACACAATAGGAGCTGAGATGCTGCATAATAGCAGCCCCAGTGCTGCGCAGTTCAGCACTGCACAGCAAAGCCAGACCAAACGGCCGCGAGGGACACTAAACGGAAGCAAATGCTAAAAATCGGTGTGGGACTAATTAAGCAAAACTTAAAGGGGTTTAAAAGAGCAAATCAGTAAAGGTATAAAAACAAACAACAGGGCTGAGCATGTCAAAAAGCCATCGGGAAAACACGGGGCCATTAAGGCTGTCCGAGGTTAAAGGAAGTAATTACGGTAGATGAGGATATCACAGAAATGCTGAATGACTCTTGTCCTTCCACCCTTCACACCTTCTCTGGAGATTTCTATGCTTCTGCAGAGCCTCCAGGGAGACACTATCCATGGCTGGGGCAACAGCAAACATGGGCTAGGAAACGATTGCTGAAATATGTTATCGAGCCCATTTGATGATTTAGAAGGCTTCATTCTCACTCCATCCTCCAACTCCCTTCCAGAGAGAGTATCCATTGGAGGGAGTACAAAGGAAAGGCAGAAGTTCTGGTCTGATCCTAAAAGTTGGGACACAGGCAGCAAGACACCATAAAAGGCCAAGTTCGGATAATCAGAGGGGAAAATCTTCTCTAGAGGTGTGATAAGAGAGTGGTCGAACAGACTAGATTTTTAGATTGGTGGGGGGGGAAGGGGGGGGCAGAAATTATAAGTAGCATCGCTAAGATATGTTGGAAAGGGGTTTAGCTCTACATTCCAGCTGGTCCCTCGGTGTGGAAAGGTAACACCGGGGTGGTTTATTCTTCCTGTGTAGCATTAGTATTAGCTGCAGCCAGGACACAGGGCTGGAAGGTTTTCACAGATGATCAGGGCTGGCAGCTCTTAAACCAATGTCACTGAGAGATGAATGTGATCTGGTTGCCTCTGTCCAAGGGTGCTACACCTAAGTGGCAGAGCTGAAGAAAACAGTCCTACACCCGCAGCCTGTACGCCCGTACCTTGCACAGTCCTTTACACTTGGCTGAAGGGTGCTGCCAGACCACTGCTGGCACACATGGGAAGCTCTGGAGGACTCGAACAGCCCAGTTCAAGAGAGGCACGTGCTCCCAGAGAGCAAGGAGACCCGGAGGCCAACGCTGCGTGAACGTAACACCCACCTTCGCAGCCCCTCTCAGCAAGAGAGAACCAGAAAGATTGAGGCCAGCAGGGACTTCTGGGGGTCTCTCGGGCAAAGCAGAGTTGAGGAGCATCATCCTCCCCAAGCATGGCAGAGTGAATCCGTGCAGGGGAGCTCCAGTTTCGGGGGGCTCTGGGACGCCTCGGCAGAGGCGGCTGCGTGACATCAGCCGCCTCTGCTGTTTGTTGCCGTTTGTTAACATTCGGTCCCGTCGGTGGCAGATGCTCTGGGGCTGAATCACGGGGATTTGTTGTGGCGAGCGTTGCCTCGGCACCTGCTGCACACTGAATCCCTCCTCTTCCTCTGCCTCCAGCCGCCCTGCCCTTCACCAGCCATCACCTCTCAGGAGCCACCCATGTGATAAGAGCGTGGGTGCTGCACCCACAGAGGCAGGGGACAGCTGTCTGCTGGCAGCCAGTCTCTCTGCAACACACCTGCCTTGCAGAAGACTGAGAAAGGGTTAAAAACACCGCCTGGAGATACGAAGCCTCCAGCCTGCCGCAGGGAGAAGGGACAGGCGGAGGGGAGCGGGCTGGGGAGGTTGCGGGGTGAAGGGCTCCATGCACTGCGATCCTCTCCCGTGAGGAAGCCCTGCCACGCTGCAGCCCGTGCTGCGACAGGCAGGCAGCATGCCCTCCCAGCCTCGCTCCTCCATCAGCCTCCCCCCTCAGTCGAGGGAACTGCGGCACAGCCCCGAGGGCCGTCCTCCTCCAGCAGATATCTGGGGAGAGGCTGGGGGATCGCAGAAGGCCCTGAGAGACCCAGTGTCATCCAAGTCCCTCCTCTCGGGAGGAAACTGCCCCCCCCACCCCCCAACTGCTGCGTGCAGTGCCAGGAGCCACCCACACCCTCCCAGGACCCAACCCAGCACGGTTCCCTTCCAGGGCCATCCCACGAGACTCCCTCCAGCTTCCCGGCCCCATCTCACCCTCCCACCGGAGCCTCTCTCGCCCACGAGGCCACGCTCACACCTCAGAGAGGATCCATGCTTGTATTCACTCTGTTCCTGGGGGAAGACCTCATGTGAGCTGTTCTCACGTTCCCGACTTGCCAGAGCCATTTGCCAAAGGCAGTCCCTTCTCCAGCTAAAGACCTGGGGACATCCTCCCTGTGCCCCACGCTGACCCCAGATCTGCCCCATGGGCCGTGGCTGTGCCCTGAGCACTGAAGTCACAGCTGGGACCAGCTGCAGCTCTGCTAAGCGTAACAGAAGCAGCATCACCTTTAGGGCCATCCAGACACAGGATGAAAATTGAGGCAGAGCAGGGATCTGATCTGACCACCAGAAAGCTGTTCCTCCCACAGCCCCTTCCCACAGAGATTATGACTAACGCAGACATCCCTCTTGCACAGCATTTGTGCAGGAGATCATCAGGGTGTGGAAAAGCTCAGCATAAAAGCACGTGAGGAGGAGTTTACACTGACGTGTGAAATGAATGTATGCGTTTGTTTCAGACCTACTAAAGCAAAAAGGGTTAATTTCTCCTCTAGGGCTGCAGGAGGGAGTCCAAGCTAGAAATATTTGGGCCGGCATGAGCTAGCTCTCGGCTGTTACCATCTAATGGATGATAACATGGACGGGTAACAGTGGATAAAGGAGTTGCCCGGGAGATGCCATGGGACAGCAAGGGCTGGACGCTGACTTTTAAGGACTGGCAGCCAAGGACTGGAACAAACGCAGACTTCACCCCAAATGGGATTCAGCTGCAAGGCTGAACGAGGACCCGTCACGAGACCGGGTGGTCTGTGGGCTGCTGCAGAGCAAGAGGAAGCCCTTCAGCCCTGAGGACCCTGATGGGCACGGGTGACCCCCCAGCATTCCAGCTGCAGTCCGTCTGACCCCGCAAAGCACTGAGGGGACCATCCCTGCACCCATCAAGCTGCACACGCTGTCTGCTCGCCCGTGCTCAGCAGGTTGGCCGCGGGGCCGACTGGAAAGCCAAAGCCGGGCCTTCAGCGGCGAGAGCCACGGGAGATGCTTTGCAAACGGGCAGATGCCGAGCACGAGGCACCAAGGACAGCGATGCCAGACCGAGCAGGGCCAGCGACCCTCGACGGCAGCGGCACCCCCGCCTCCCGCCGCCCCCAGCCCACCGGGGCTCGGCCCAGGGCTCTGCCAGAGCCCAGACCCACCCGGAGGGTCCCCGCGGAGCGGCCCGGGCCGGCCTGCCCCGGGGGACACCGCCGGACTGTGCTCCCGCGCGTGGGGCCCAGCGGCTGCCCGCGGCCCAACCCGGGCGCCCGGCGGGGGCCCGGCGGGGGCAGGCGGGATGCGGTGGGCCCCGACGGGGACAGGGCCGGGCCCCGAGGGAGTGCCCGGGCCCGCCGAGCCCCGGGGCCGCCGCTCCGGGAGGAGCCCTCCGGGGTCCGGGCGAGGCTGCGAGGCGCTCCGCGGCGGGGCCGGGGCCGGGAGCGGGTCACTCCGTCGGACCGGCACCGCCTCAGGGCGGGACCCCCGCGGCCGAGGATCGGGACCCGGGGGCGACACCCTGACAAATCGCGACTCCGCTCGGAGCGGACCCGCTCAGCCCGGGGGCAGGGCGGGGCCACCGGGACCCCCCCGCCCGCCGCCGCCCCGCGCCCACCTGCCTCCCGCGGGGAGCCGCGCATGTGGAGCGCACCACCGCGCCCGGGGCGCGCGGGGGGGCCGGCGGCCGGAGCGGGCATGTTTACACGGGGGCCGAGGGGGGCGGCACCGGCGCGGCCCCCCCGCCCCCCCCGCCGCCGCGGCACGAATGGTCTCTTCCTCGCGCTCTATTTAATCCCCGCCACTGCCGCACCGCCGGCTCCAGACCGGAGAGCAGCGCCGCGCCCGGTGCCGCCGCCTCCGCGCTGCGGCTCGGCTCGCCCCGGCCCCGCGGGCACCCGCCGCCGCCGCCACCATGCTGCCCCTCGGCCTCCTCCTGCTGCTCCTCGCCTGCCTCGGCGCCGCCCGGGGAAACCTCTCCCGCGACGGTGAGTGGCGGGGCCGGGCAAGCCCCCTCGCCATCGCCCAGCGCCTCCCGGCGGGAACCGGCGGGGCGCGCCCCTCCCTCACCGGCCGCGCGCGGGGCGGGTGGTGGGGACGCACCGGGACACCGGCGGGGGGCGGCGGGGCCGGGCCGCCCGTTATGTGGGTCAGGGCGCGGTGCTCGACAGGTGCCGCGCGCCCCGCCCCGGCCCTCGGGGCCCGCCCGCGCTGCCACCGGCCCCGGCAGGGCTCAAGGTCACGGCGTCGCCGGTGCTGCCCGCCGTGTCCCCCCCGCCGCCGCGTACCGCCTGGGGCGGGGCCGCAGCCGGGGCGGCGGAAGGTTCCAGACAGGCCCCGGCGGGCGGCGGCGGAGCCTGGCCCCTCCCGGCGCTGCCCGCGGCGGGGCGGGTGGAGTCGCGGTGCGGGAGGCGGCGGCGGTGGATGGAGACTCCCCGGTGGGGAAGAGCCTTCCCCCCCGCGGAGGATGGCGGGGTCGGTGGTAGCCCCGGGGGGGGGCGGGGGTGGAGCCCCCGGGCGATGGCTGTGATCTCCCCGGGCGGGGTCTGCCCTTCCCCGGGATGGGGCGGGTCTCCGCTTCGCCCAGGCAGAGAGGGAGCGCTCGGTGGGAGTCCCGGCCCCCCCCCCGGGGCGGTGGGCTCGGGGAAGGGCGGCTGCTCCCCATCCCGCCGGGATCCCGCCGCTGTCGGGATGTCGAGTGGCATCCCAGCGCCCGGCCGGTCCTCGGCGTCGGGAGGGCGCGGGGCTCGGCTGGAGCATCGGCCCCGGAGACAAAGGGTGTTCACCCGCCATAGCCGCGGCGGCGCGGGCGAGGCAGCCGGTAACGACGAGCCGCCAAGCAAATGTCATTTTGGTGGGGGCCCCTCGGTGGCGGCACCTTGTTTTCCGTAACCGTTCGACTGCGGAGCCCTTGCTGGATTGCCAGCGCTCGCTGCTCGGGGCCTGCGATTCTTGTCAGGCAGCTGGCGGCTGCATCCGCCGCGCCGGGAGTTGCTGGTTGTGATAAAATCGCTGCTCTGTGTGTTTGGATGGGGGCAGGTCGTGGGGAGACGCCGGAGCTGTCCGGGGCCCGGCCTCTGCCCCAGCCTGCGTGTTGTGCCTCGGTGGGTGTTGCGGAGGCTGGCAGCGGGAGGGGGTCCGGTCGCCTTCCGAGTCCCTGCCCTGGCTCCTCGGCAGCAGGGGGTGATTCTGGTGCAAGCACGTGGCCCTGGGATCGGGGCTCCCAAGGGCTGCTGCAGCGCGGGGGGTACGAGGCCTGGACGTGGCAGCCCCCTGCCCACGGCTGGGGCCGCCCGTGCTGGCGCGGGGAGCGATTCTCCCCCCGCAGGTGCCTCCCCTGCGTCCTGGCCCTTTGCTGGAGGAGGCTGCTGTCACAGGCAGAGCTGCTCTGGGGGATGGTGTGGGTTGGTGGCTGCATTCCCATCCACGAATCCTGGGATTTATTCTGGTTATGGCCACGGTCCTCCCACAAGAGCCTGAAAGAGTCACTTGGGTGTGGGTGACGCTCAGTCCCACGGCACAGGGATGTCCTGGCATCCTGTGTGCGGCGATGCTCAGCGTGTGGGTCGGAGCAGGTGGGAGGGGGTGGCTGAGCAGCCTGCAAGTGCTCACATGAGGGGGATGGCCATGACCTGAAGTTGTGTGTAGTCCTAGGGCAGGATGCAGCCTGGATGATGACGTTGCAAGATTTCTTCCAGGGCTGGCTTGCTGCTCTTGCCCAGCCCTGGCCATGAGCTGCCAGGCTCTCCATTGTCCAATGCAGCGAGACAAATGGACCCCAAAAACCTTTGGGAGCAGAGGAGACGAGTGGCTGGAAGATGCATGAAAGAAGCTGCTGGCACGGCTTTGTGATCAGTGCCTCATGCTCGTGCCCCTCAGCCACCAGCTCCCAGCGTGTCCTGGGGCAGGGACGGAGGAGCTCTCTCCTCTCCTTGAAGAACTGCTCCTCCAGCGTTCTGGTTTTCAAAACTACATCAGCGACAGGGCCCAGCAGAGCCCCTTGAAGCCGCCTGGGCACTGGAAGTGCTGGTGCTTTACACCGGGGCCGTGTTTGTGCACTTGGCTGCTGTTGTGCTGCTGTCGGCAGATTTCTGGATGTTTGGGCTGGATGCGTGGTTGTCCTTGCTGCGAGGATTATTCCCCCTGCGGAGTTATTCCACTCTAGAGTTGTGTAACCCTTTTGTTTGAACAGTGCCCTACTGTTGTCCCATGGGAAGCCACAACATGCCAAAACCAGACTTCATGGGGCTGTTTTTCTCTGTGCTCGGTAGCAACCTCATCCTGCTGTGGCACCGGCATTACGGGGTCTGAGCAACCCTCAGTGCGCAGCACCAGGAGCACCATCGTCCCGCAGCGGCGAGGGGGGAAGCTGGGCAGCTTCAGTGACACAGCAGGGAGCTGAGCTCAGGTCTCGCATCCAGTTACTTCCCACTGTACCAGAGCTGCTCCACTCATCGTGTGCATTTCTCTTGCTGGGAGAAGCCTCAGGGTCTTAGAACTGGGTCTGCCTGGCCAGGTGTAGATGCCACAGCAGAGGGGCCCAGCATTGCTCTGTCTCCTGTAGGTGCTGAGGCTGGTGAGGTGGCTTGTGCTCACACCTCCTCGTTGGCTGAGGAGAGCCTGGAGACCATCTTGAGATGTCTGAAGCCAGGCAAGATGAGCTCCCTGCCTGGTGTTTGGAAAAGAGGCAGGTTCAGGAGACTTCCTGGCAGGTGGCTTCATCTTTCTGAAGCTGATGGAAGTGTCCACTTGGCCAGAGCACACAGGAGGAGTTTTCTTTGTCTTGGGGAAATGCCCTGTGCTTCCAGCTGGTGTCCTTTCTGTAGGAAGTCATCCACCCTGCCTTGCCTGTGTGGGAACAGTGTCCAGTGGCAGGAGCATGCGGCTGGGAGAGAGGCTTGGACTCACACAGGGTTCTTGCCACCTCCAGCCCTGGAGCGGATGGCGGCTGCAGGTCCTGTAGCCCTGCTCGCTTGGGAGAAGCTTTGGGGAGATGTCAGCACCGGTCCCGAGCCAGGCTGCAGGAGGCTGCGTGCGACCTCCAGCCTGTAGCAGCAGCGCTGGGCCCGTGGCAAGGAGGCCCTGGGGAGGGAGCCCCAGTGTGCAGGCGCGGCACGGTGGAAGCCTGGTAGTTGTCTGAAGGTAATGTAATCCTTTGCTGCTTACAGCAGTGCTTTTACCCAGCTAACGTGTGCAAATGCCCTGCTCTTGCATGTCATTAGGGTTCACCATATGCTACAAGTCTCTTTCTGTGCCAGCACAAGCCCTTGGCAGTAGAGTAGAGGAAGCAGTGACATCCCTGATGAGGTGGTGGTGTGCAGACATGAGAGGAGGGAGTGCGACCTATCTGCATCACTCGATACCTGGATGGCCTGATTTTGGATGACTCTGATCAGCTGCCTGGGGGAAGTGAGCTGTTCTTGCAGCGGCGATGCAGCTGGGATCAGCACGTCAGTTAGAGGCGAGCATCCTTCTGTGAGCAGCCAGGCGGCGGGAGCTGGATGGGGACTGTGAAAACCACCACTCAGCTGTCTGGCATAACGTGTTAGGCTCAACAGGCAGTGCTGGATTTTAAGACAATACATGGGATCAAGTGCTGCAGAGCTGCCCCGCCACATACCCAGACGGTGAGGGGATGTGCTGGCACTGCCACTGTGGGACAGGAATTTTGCCACTGTCCTGATAATGCCTCAGGTTTTGGCATGGTCTGCGACACCGAGGCTGGGGTGTTTGCTGGAAGTGTGGTGGCTTGGTCTGCTGGCCAGAGGAGAAATCCCCAACAGGCTGGGGTGTGGCTGCTGCAGCACAAGTTGAGCACCTCCCAAGTGTGGGTACCTTGCCTTCTCTGGAAGGAGATGGAGGGAAGCACTCTACTTGCCCAGGATTCCCTGCTTGTGAGGTCTCCTGCATGCAAGACGCTGCCTCTTCTCCCTCTGCCTGACGTTCTCGCCTTTCCAGGGGTGTTGGAATCGCTGGAGTGGCTGGAGGCGTCTACATCTGGGTAGTCACCCTGGTGCTGGCACGGCCAGGCACTTAGCCAGATGGAGGAATCTGCATTAAAGATAACATTCTTGTTTGTTTTCACTAGGTTGGTTTTAACCTAGTTTTACCCCAATCCAGGGTGTCACGTGACAGGTCCTCGCAGGAGAGGAGCAGAGTGAGGGAGGAGGTGGTGCAGGAGGTGAACACGTGTCCAAGATGCCTTTGCTGGTGGCAGTGCCAGTGTGGTGGCCTTGGAGCTTGGTGGGCTCTGCTTTTGTGCTGCTGGGCTTGTTCTCCTGGGTCCCACATGTTTCCTGCTGTTAGAGCCACTGCAGAGCATGGTCTGATTGTGCTCTGCTCCCTGTGCTGGCATTTGGCATGGTACCCCCGCTGCCCAGCCTTGTCTCCATCTGAACTGCTCTCTGGGCTCCCTTTACAACCCAGGCAATGGCTTGGCCATGCAGGTCATCTGCTGCTGTGCCTGCACAGATTGAATTGCCTCCTCATTGTCTGGCTCTTCAGTGATGCCATGGGACCTTGCAGGTGATGCCAGTGCTGTAACACCCATGTAGTTAGAGGTACCTGATCCTCCTCCTCTGAATTACTGGGTCAGCTCAGCTTGAACCATCTGGTCCAGTTCTCTCCCCTCTGCTCTTGGTCAGGCACTGGCAGCCATGAATCAATGCAGCAGCAGAGCCTTCATCATGGAGTGATGGTGAGGTGTGTTGGTCTCCCCGGTGCCCTGGCTCCTCCATCTGCCTGCAAGGGCAGGTGGGGAATGAGCCTTCCATCCCACTCTGAAAAGGCTCCTGCTTTCACCTGGGGCCCTGTGTCGCAGCCAGCTCTGGGCCGGGCTGTGCAGTCACTGTGGCAGACGGAGGGCTGTGCTGGCTGGGGGTGAAAAAGATAGGAGCCAGGCAGGAGTCAGACAGTAATGCTGTGTGTTGTCTGGGCAGCCCTGATGGCAGAAGCACTAACCCAGACAAGGCTACCTAAAGCGAGCAGTCAATAACATCGGAGAGGGGCGGAGAAGCTGAGATATGTGATGAGGGCTGGGCGGGAATGTGCTTAACCATTCCAGTCACCTGCCTGGCGTCATGCTCTGCCTCCCCTTTAATGCAGGCTGAGGGCACAGGGACCGGTGTGCGCACGGGCAGGCGTCGGACGCTGCAGCTCCCTCCGCTCGGGGACTGCGGAGGCTCCCCAGTGTCACAGGGGCGTGCTGGAGGGCAGCAGTGCTTGCCGCGGAGCCGGATGGCTGCATCTTTCCAGGTGACCCTGGAGTTTGCCTGTGGCTGTGGAGCAGTAGAGCTGTGAGCTTCCCCTTGTTGCCGCAGGGTCTTGCTCAAGGGGGCCTGCCCCTTTCTCAGGTGATGCTCCAGGCAGTACTCTGTCTGCAGATGCTCTTCCTCACCTTACAGTGCTCCAGATGATGTTTTCTGGCAAGCCCCATGTGGAGCAATAGCTTCTCCAGACCACCGCTTTTGCGGCTGCTTTCAAGCCATCGTTTCCAGGGAAAGCGAGTTCTGACACCTCTGGTCTGAGTGGCCAGCGGTGCAGAGAGCAGCAGGCTTGCTGGACCACCCGCTGCACGGGGGCCAGGTTCACTTTCTCAGTCTGGAGGCAAGCGCAGGGCTGGCCATGCAGGAGACAGGGCTCCTTGGGACCCCTTTACCCCGGGCACCCTGGGGACCTGTTTGGTGGTGCCTGCCAGCACTGTGCCCAGGGCACTCACAGAATCACAGGATGCTTTGGGTTGGAAGGGATCTTAAAGCCCATCCAGTCCCACATTCCTGCCCCGGGTGGGGACACCTTCCGCTAGCCCAGGTTGCCCAAAGCACCGTCAACCTGGCCTTGAACCCTTCCAGAGAGGGGGCAGCCACAGCTGCTCTGGGCTCACCCCCCTCACAGGGAAGAATTTCTTCCTTATGTCTAATCTAAATCTGCCCTCTTTCAGTTTAAGACTGTTACCCCTCATCCTATTACTACACTCCCTTACAAAGAGTCCTTTGCCATCTTTCTTGTAGGCCCCCTTTAAGTACTGGAAGGCTGCTGTGAGGTCTCCCTGGAGCCTTCTTGTGCTCCTTTCTGCTGCAATCAGGCTCATGCTCTGCTCTTCCCCCCAGTCTGTGTGGTGGAAGCTGTGGGGAGATGGGCCCAGTGGTGCAGCGTGCTGTAGGGCTCTGCTCTTAGCTTGTCTTTGGACACCTTCACCCCGAGCAGATAAACACAGTAATAGGGCAGCATTATGGCATTTTCCTGGGGGGCTCTGCTTTGCCTTTCCACATCTCACCAGCTTTGGTTTCTGGCTTCTTTTTTGTCTCCCTGTGATGCTGTGGACTTCATCTCCAAAAGGGACAGACCATGCAACAACAGAGATGACCTGGTGGGCCACAGCCAAAGCTGGGAGCACTTGGTGCTCCCTGGGCGTCCACTGGGATGTGGGGATGCCCTGCTGCAGCTGGGCACAACAGAGCATCCACTGCAGTCACTTGAAAGACCCGCAGGGTTGAACCTGTATTTAATCTTTTGAAATTACTCTTGCCTCCTGCCTTCCCAGGAAGTGTGTGGTGCCCATCGGCAGGCATGCTGTCCCCTAGGAGAGGAGCAGAGCTGCCAGGGTTTCCCCATTTCTTATTTCTGTTATAAATATCCTCTTACACAACCTTTTGTGTTTAATCCTTGGACAGTTGGGAGTGACGGTTCCTCATGCCAGCTTGGGCAAAGCTCTGCTGCAAGTGTTTAGATGCCTGCAAAGCAACAAGCGCTGTACCAGGGCATCCGAAGCAACCATTTCCAAGACACCTCACTGGGCAGGCGGGAGATCCTTAAAACAGAACTGTCAAAGCAAAGAGCTCGTTCCCTTGGCAACAGTCATGTTGGAGATTGGCCTTAGGGTAGGAGCTAAAAAACATGCTCAAAAAAGTAGTTATCAGCCGTTTGCTGTCAAACTGGAGGAGGGCCCTCAGAGAGGGGTCACCCTGCCTGGCTCTGCTTGCTGCTGCCCTGTGCTGGAGGGAGGCCTGGGATGGGAGGGTCCGGGCGAGCTTGCTGCTTGTTGGCAATGGCATTAGTCCCCTTCTGCAGGGTCCCAGGAGAGCTCCGACACTGGGGGGTATCACGGTGCTTGGATGATTTGTGGTGGCCCAGAACGGGGCTTTGCCCCCATCTCTGTCCTGCCTCCTCTAGCACTTGCCTGTACTTGCCAGGCTTGCGTGCGGCCTGTGCCCCGCTGGGCGCTCGGCTCTCCTCGGCCAGGCTGCAGCTTCGGGCTTTGGCCAGTGCTTACAGGTTGGGGTGGCAACAGATCTCAGCCCTGGGATCGCCGGTGGCCTTGGAAGGAGGCAATCACCGTGCCCGGCACCAGGATTCCCCGACAATGCTGCTGCCTTTTGCTGAGCTAATTGGCCACCAGACCGGTGTGAATGTGCAAACACGAATGAGCAGAGCTGCCAGCGGCAGCCTGCGTTTGTGCGGCTGCCAGAGCTGCAGGCAGGAGCTGCTGCCGCTGCCATCAGAGGGGTTCCCCAGCTCCCTGGTCCCCCGACCAGCCTGCTCCCGTCCTGGCTCTCTGCAGGGGCTCCTCTGGCCCTGGGGCAACTGGAAGAGCCGTCGATGTCTGGAGGACTGGGCTGTGTGCTTGGGCAGGGCAGAAAGCAGAGTCCCGCTGGTTCCCGAGGAGAGGATGCTTCCCATCTCATCCCGATGCGTGGTGGCGGATGAGGGCGAGTGGTGAGGACGTACCGAAGGTGTGCGGGAGGGACTCTGTCAGTTTACTCTAAAAGCAGCTGTCCGGGGCTGGAGGAGGTGGGCATCCTGTGATCTGAGAGCTTCGGTGGCACTTGTGAACAGCCTCTCTCTTCAGCTGCTTCTCTTTCTTGGCTGCTCTTGGCTGCTGATTGATTGCTAATTGCTGGCCATGTTTCAGTTGCTTAACCCTGGTCAGGTGTCAGAGGCAGACGTTGGCTTCCACTGTACCCTCTGCCAGGGAGGTTACCGCATTCCCACACCCTGGGAGAAGGATGCAGCTCTGTAATTTGCCGGTGGTGCTCAGGGCCGAGCATCAGTGCATGTTGGACCAGGACTCTGCTGCTCTCGCCTGTAGAGGGCTCAGAGCTGCCGGGGAAGACTGATGAAATCCTGGAGGCCGTGACCAAGGTCACAGTCCAAAGTCTCTTGTGTGGTCTTGGGAGAACCCCAGCAAAGGCCCAGGGTTCAGAGCACGCTGTGATGAGGAGCTGGGTCCTCTTACTTTGCCCCTTCCCAGAGAACGTTTATGTACACGTCTGCTTTCAGAGAAATACAGAACTTGGTGTTTAGGGTGGGCAGTTGGGGTTTTTCATGTGGACCGTACTTGAATGCATGGAGCCCTGCACCTGGCTGACCGCTTCGCTTGCAAGAAGCAAGTTCCCTTCACGTCGGGAGCTTGGGCAGCAGGTCCCCTTGTCACTCCCCTGCTAACCTCTGCGTCTCACCTTCACGTCATAAGCCCCACAGTGGAGGGCTTGGCTGTTGCAGAGCCAGCTGTTTGAGTGGCATGTCACAGCATCCCTGTATATCAGAGTTCAGTGCAGACTCTTAGGGGTTGTGTGTTTTCCCCTTCTAGTGAGCATTTGTGTTAATGTGACAGTCCTTTGTCACCCTGAGATCTAATCCCTTGCTTTGTGGGAAGGATGGGTCAGAGAGGCTGGCTGGTTTGTCCTGGAGGTACAGGGGTGGGAGCTGGTAGAGAGGGGCCAGAGGAAGGTTCTGGCACCAGAGGGTGCAAATGAGGATCCTGGATGGATTTTTCCCTGTGAGGGTGAGGAAAACCTGGGAAACTTCCCAAAGCACCTGGATGCCACAGCCCCTGTGGCTTTGCTGTGCCAGGGAGAATCGCCTGCCTAGTGGGGTAACCCTGCTCGCCAGGAGAGCAGCTGAGTGATGGCACACAGGGATGTCCACACTTCTAGTGCTCTCCCAGATCAGCCTGGCTTCTTGCATCCCTCCCACCACCACCTTTTGATCTGAGCCTGCAGCCTGGCCCTCCATCTGCTCTCTTCACCTCCTGCTGCCCATATCCTCCTCTGCCTTGCTCTTGCTTGTCTGGCACAGAGCTGTCCCATCTTGCTAGCTGCCTCTTGGCAACAGCGCTCGGCAAAGCCTCGCAGCCATGAGAGATGTCTCCATGCCACAGGACTGGACAAGGAGCTGGCCCTGGAGGTGTTGCAGGAGGGCCCCTTGCCCTGCGTCTCCCAGAGGGGTGCGTCCTCTGAGGGCTGGACCACACTGGCAAGACTGGTTTCTGCAGGCAGGCGTGCGGGAAGTGGAGCATGGGGTAGCATTGAACAGATGCACTGAAACAGGAGCAGGTTTTCCCCCTCTAACAAAATCTGGAGCAAGTCAGCTGCTGGTGAGGAGGAGCCTGGAAGTTGGGCTCTGGGTATCCCAGACTGTGGATTCACACACTGCTCAAATCAGCTTGCAAGCAAGCTCGCACAGCAGATGTCTGAGCCCGCTTGGCCAGGTTCACAACCCACTGAGTTCAAAACTGCCACCTTGGCCGGGCTGCTCTGGTGTCACCGCACGGGAAGGATGCCTGCGGCTGGAAATGGAGCTTTGCAGTTCATGGCTGCTGAGTGAATTATTAAAATACAGTCCTCAGAGAGGAGATAACTCGCCTTAGAAAATGTCTGTGTCAACAGAGATAAATTGGATCTTTATGATGACAAAACTAGACTAAATAGAAAAGAATGAGGAAAATTACAGGAGTTGGGTTTTGGACTGCAGACTGGAGGCATTTGAGCAGTGGGTGTTTTCCTCTGGGGCTGCTAGTGCCCCAACAGAAATGTTTTTGCAGCCTGGAGGCAGGCTCAGATGGGCGCAGGGTGGGCATTGCCTGGCAGAGGGTCCTGGCAGCTCCGGCTCCTGCCTGCTTTGACTGTGGTTGCCGCTGGGAATGCCTCCAGCTTTTGCCAGGCCTCGGTGAATGCTCTGCCTCTCCGAGGTTGGTGTGGGCAGCAGGGCCTCTTCCAGATGCACCGTGAAGACTGCTGGGCTGCCCGCTGCTTCCCCGAGGATGCTCCAGGGAAACGGCTCCTGGACACGTCGTGGCGTTTTGTTGCAAAGGCCCCCAGAGGTGCGGCGCTGCGCTGCAAGGATCCGCATGTCTGTACACGGAGTGTCCAGGGCTGGACACAGCAGAGCTGCAAACCTCTGAGAAGGGTCTGTGCTGGAAGGCAACGTGTGTACTGGCAGGTCCTGCTGCTGGGTTCAGGGAGCCAGGAGAGACATGCACATCATTTGTCCCTCAAATATGAATGCAGCCCCCTGCAAAAGTGCACAGGTTTAACGAATTTTCTAGAGTTGTTAATGATTTTTCTAGAGTGCGGTGCTTCTCTAATTGTACTGTGCCAACTGGGACCTGAAGTAAACACAAGCGGCAGCCAAAAAGAGGGGGCCCGGCAAAGCCTTTGTTGTGTGTTTTGTGGGGTGCCTGAGGTTGCTCTGTCCCTGGGTCTGAGGCAGTAACTGAGCCTGTGGCAGGTCCGGCCTCCTCCAGGAGAGTCCTGTGGAGGGAGAGCTGGGTCCTCTGCCTGCCAGGAGATCTTGCTGCTGGCTTGCCATCTGCAAAATAACTTTTCACCCTCTTGCAGGATGGTTGCAGGGGCCTGAGGTGGCCAGTGAGTCTTGGGTGGTCCCTGGGAGCTGTAGATCTGAGGGATCCGCTTCCCCTTCCTGGAGAGGCGAGCCATGAGCACAGGAGGGCTTTGGCTGTGCGGGGGTCCTGGGCTGGCTGCACCTGCCTGAGCCCAGCGCGGTGCAGGGAGGGCTGGATCCAAACGCTGCGGGCTCCTGCCTCGCCTCGGCCCTGCAGAGCAGTGCTGGCAGCCCCGGGGCTGAGCGCTTGCCTCCTTTACCCCGCTGCGAGAGCAGAAGCCGTCGGCTCGGGCTGCGCAGCCCTTGGCCCGCGGTGGCGGGGCGGCCCCGGGGGCGGCTGTGGCCGTCGCAGTGTGGCCAGACGGGCTGAGGGGACTGTGCCAGCCCTGGCTGTCAGGTGGCAGCGGCTCCGCGCTGGCAGCAGTCACTGGCATGGTGAGGGCGGATGCTTCCCTGAGTGCCCGGCACCTGTCCCCAGGCTCACGAGGCTGTTCTGACAGACGTGCCAGGAAGGCCTGAAAGCTTTTGCTGCATCCAGCTTTCCAGAGCATTTTCACTCTGCTCCCCCTCGTGCCTCTGAGCCCCCAGGGTGCTGCCCAGGGCCCCCCAGGGGCTGGGACCTACCTTCTGGTAGCAGCACCCTTTGCGATGCTGTTGAAGGGCCATTGTGATGCGTGAGCAGGGTGGCCTAGGCTGCCCTTTGTCTTGCTTGGGACCCCCCAGGACCTGACCGGGAGGATGCGCGGGGCCGCCCCCAGGGCTGGAGCTGCTGGATTTGGGAGTGGTCACAGCTCGTGAGGCATCTTCCTCCTCCGTGTGCCCCTGTCCCCAGCCGTGGGATGGCAGCTCTGCCCCTTGTGCCCCACCGCCTGCCCTGCCAGAGGGGGTCTTGCCTGCGAGGGCGGCGGCGGGGCTGCAGAGGGTTGGCGATGCCTTGGTCCCTGCAGCTGGAGCAGGAGGGGGCAAAGCTCCCTGGTGTGGGACTCGCTGCTGCTGGGGTCCTGCCGCCCCTCCTCTCCTGGCCCCACGGCAGCTTCCACAGCGGCTCTGCCCCTATTCTGTCAAGGGCCAGCAGGTTACAGCCGCGGCGGTTTTTAATTAAATCAAGCCGCAGTGGCGCAGCGGCCCAGCCGTGCCCATCTGTTCCTCCAAGCTGTCAGGCGCGTGGCACGGAGGCGAACCGAGTATCTAGGTCGTGTCGGGGGGCTCTGCTGCAGGGGCCGGTGTGGGGCCGTGTCCCCCGGCCATGCACAAGCCGCCGGCCCGCGGGCGATACGGCCGGCCGCAGCACTGCAGCTCCCACAGGAGCGTGGCCTCCGGGGCTGGGACACCCGTCTTGGCGGTCCCGGCTGCGCAGCCATGAGCCGGGGAGGGAGAAGGGAGGTTCTCGGCAAGGCTGAGCGTCCTAGTGCCCTGTGTGTCCCAGTGCCCCAGGGGCATCCCCTGGCCCCTGCCCCAGGGAAACACACCTTTCTCTGTTTAACCTTCCCGCACACTAATACCTTAATGAGGCCAGTGCTGTGGCTGTGATGGTAATTGTGTTAATTAGAGATCAGGTCTGTTCTGTGTGGGTTTTAGACCTTGTCCTCAATTGCATCCAACTTGGAGTGTTTTGAGTTTGGACAACAGCAGCTTGCAACAGCCTAATCTCCTAATTACAGTAGTAGTAGCAGCACAAAGGCATCATTAACCAAATTAAAATAAGCCAACAGACAGATCTCCCCAGTCAGGAGGAGTGGACGAAGAGCCACGGCCTCGATCCCCAGCTGAGCTGCAGACCCCAGCGTGTGACACGGCAGAGATGTGTCCCCCATGGGGGGGGTGTTGTCCTGCTCACCTGCTGCTGTCCCCAGCATCAGGGGTCCTGGTGGTCCTCTCCAGAGTTCCCACCGTGCCCAGGCCGTGAGCAAGCTGGAGATGGGTCAGGGAAGAGCCTGGGTTGTGATCAGCAGCTGGGAACAGGCTGTGGAGCGAGGCTTGGGCTCTGACCGGCTGGTGTGTGGGGAAGGCTTGATCAGCGCCTGTAAATGTCTGCAGGGAGGGAGATGTGAACCTCTTCAGCTGACTGAGCAGGAGTGTAGCGACGGCTGAGGGCTGGCCATCAAACCCAGGCAGGTGGAGAGGAGCAAAATTTCAATAGCAAACATGAAACATTGGCATTAGTGATGGGGAGTTTCCTGGGGCTGGAGAGAGAGTCTTTACCCTGGGGATATTTTTAATCTGAATTTGATGCATCTCTGGTAATCATGGCTGCTGGGAGTGGGCAGGGAAGGATTCATGTGCTTTCCAGCCCGGGCTTTCCTGGAGTTTAACTTTTCTTCCAAAACCTTCACTCCTTCCTGCTCCCTGCAGTAGCTTTGAGGAATTTGCATTGTGAGCGAAAGAAAATATTTCCTTTCACCATTCTGAGTGGAAAATGGGGAAATTCAGCTGAAGGTGCTTCCACCCCTCTCCTTCCAATAACTGGAGCTTCTCCCAGGCAGTGAGAATCACGCAGGAAAGCAACACCTGATATCAGGGCTGCGCTGCAGGCTGCGTGGGCACACAGGCAGGATCCCCCAGGGCCTGGGGGTCCCGAGGCCGAGTCCCTGCCTAAACATCAGTAACTTGGGCAGAGGTGGAAGACGACGCTTTGTGAGGCCCAGCACATGAGCAAAGTGCAAACGGCAGCAGCATCTGTGTTCGTCCCTCTTGTCCGTGTGTCTGCCTGTGGACCCAGCTGGGTGAGGAGGGTGTGCAGCCCCCAGGCTGGGAGAGCCAGCGTTGTCCTCCTCCTCCCTGTGCTGCTCAGGTCGGTGGCACATCAGCTTTCCCGAAATAGCTGTCCTTGGGACAGGCGGGGTGGTTATCTGATCCTGTTGCTGCTCTTCTCTGCCCTTGGGCTGCTTGGCAGCATGGAGCCCTGCAAGGAGCCTGAAGGAAGTGAAGGACGATGTCTTAGCTGGGGAAACGCAGTCTGGGAAGGGACTTGCACAGTCCAGGAGCAGCAGGAGCAAGAGGAAATCCCCTTAAGGAACGACATGGAGAGCTGGTCACTGGCTGCACCCCACAGGCCACACTCAGTGGGTCACAGATGCTTTTGCTGGAGGCAGGGGTGGAGGTGGCTGGCAGAGCATCCAGTTGTGTGGGGTGCTTGGCACAGACACACCCCGGGTGCAAGCCCCGGCTTGCTGGCATGGCCAGGGCAGCGGAGCAGAGCTTGCTGCCTCCCCAGGTGCCTTCAGCCCGTGTCTGTGCCAGTCTCCTGCTGCCTCTTGGCATAGCCCTACTTCTGCCTGGATCCGCTCACACCTGCGGGCACCGGCTGCCTGTATCTTCCAGCAGCCCCATGGGCTGTGCTCGGAGCCAGGCCTGACGCTGGTGTCTCTGTGCAGGTTGGCATGGAGCTACTGCCTGGGGACAGCAGGGTCTGGCGAGTGCTGCAGGTTGGGTGGCAGGACGGATCCTGCCCACTGGTCCTTGCCTCGGCAGCTGTAGTGGGGCCATTCCCTGCTGGGAAGTGGGATTGCAGTGGGAGACCCAGGCTGACATGTGCCCTTGAGCAGGTCCCCTTTGTCCCCAGGATGGCTCCACTCCAAGCCTGGTGCCTGTGTGATAGAAACCCCTTGTCCCTGGAGAGGGGCCGCAGCCCCAAGCAGATGCTCAAGGGGCTGTGCAGATGCTCCTGGATATGCACACGTGCACCCTGGCACGCGCCGGCGGTCTCCCTGGTCCAGCCAGACCTCTGACAACGCCTGATCCTCTTTCCTGTGCCCCTCCGTGCTGTGCCCAGAGCAGCTGAGCCAGGTGACCCAGCCTGTGTAGCCGTCCAGGTCATGGGCTCAGCTGGAAAAAATGTTTGTCCCAAGCAAGCTGTATTGAGCCCAGCCCTGAAGCCCTACTTGTCCCAGGGGTTTTGGTGTGTTCCTCCCTCCCTTCCCTTGGTTGCTCAGTCGTGCTTGTGCGTACCTGGGGAAAGGTGATGCCCAGGGCCCACGCTAAACTCTCCTGTCCGTGTCCAGAGAGCCAGCCCACGACATCAGACGAGACTGTGGTGGCTGGTGGTACCGTGGTGCTCAAGTGCCAGGTGGAGGATCCTGATGACTCCTCGCTGCAGTGGTCCAACCCTGCCCAGCAGACCCTCTACTTCGGGGAGAAACGAGGTACATGCGCAGGCACTGGGGATGGGAGAGGAGCCAGCTCGGGGTCAGGGCGGTGGCAGGCAGAGGGGAAGTGGACCAGGGCCAGCGGTGCCCCAGAGGGTGATGTTCCCTCCTGCTCCCCACCTACACGGATGCCACTGGGCAAAGCAGGAGCTAGTGGAGGAGCGTGGTGGTACTGATCCTGTCACTCACCCTGTTGCCCCTTTTCCCCCAGCCCTGCGAGATAACAGGATCCAGCTGGAGAGGTCCACACCCAACGAGCTGACCATCAGCATCAGTGACGTGGTGCTGTCAGACGAGGGGGAATACACCTGCTCCATCTTCACCATGCCCGTGCGGACTGCGAAGGCCCTGGTCACCGTGCTGGGTAAGCCACCGGCGGCAGCCCCCCACGTGCTCCTGATCTAGCTGCAGGATGCTGTCGTACAGCCGTTCATCCTGCTGCTCCTCTATCCCTGCCCATTAACTCACCCTTGCCGTGTTTACTGACGTGTCTTCGTGTGTCTGTCTGTCTCTGGCTGGTAGCACACACATAGCTAATAGGCTGTTGTATTTCTTGTCTCCTCCTCTACCAGGAATCCCCCAGAAACCCCAAATCTTTGGCCACGAACAGCCCATAGATGAGGAGAAGATAGCCCGGCTGACCTGTCGGTCCTCTGGCAGCAAGCCCGCGGCCCAGCTCCGGTGGAAGAAGGGCAACAAGGAGCTGACGGGTGGGTGCCCAAGCAGTGGGGCTCTGCCCTGAGAGACCGGGATGACTGAGAAACACCTCAGAGGCAGGTGGGGCAGGGGTTGCAGGTGCGCCTGGTGCTGGACCGCACTGGTGTCCTATGCTACCGCCAACAAGGGGATGGGAATAGGGTGTCCCCTGCTCAACACACGTGTCGGCCTCATGCCTCTGCTGGTGTACTGTGTCCATCAGCTCTAACGACCCTGTCCCCACAGATGAGGGCACCGAGGTGGTGGAGGACCCCAATGGAAAGACCTTCACCGTGAGCAGTCGGGTGGAGTTTCGTGTCACCAAGGAGGACAACGAAGCTGAGGTGACCTGCACTGTGGACCACGAGTCTCTGCAGAACTCCGAGAGGTCGACCACACAGAAGCTGCAGGTCCACTGTATGTATCACATGGGGACAATGGCACAGGGCTGTGGCGGGGTGGGAGAGGTGGAGGAGGCCTCAGCACCACCACAGTTCAGCAGAGATCCCACACACGGCCCATTTACACGTGCATACAGCCATGACACGTACCTGCCCACAGGCTCACCAGCCTGCATGCGCAGGGGTCCCATCACACGCAGGGGCACTGCACGGTGATGCTTCCCCTGTGCACGCACACCCGCGGCTTCTCCTGCCTGTCCCTGTCCCCATCTCCCTGAGACTTGTCTGTGCCACCCCCTTGTCTTGCACGGCCCCTGTGATGACAGGGTGAGGGATGTGGGAGCTGCACTGTGCGCTCCCAGAGTGCCGACGCCCACCCCGGTCCGCCCGACCACCCGCAGGTGCACTCACGCAGAGATGGGGCTGAGGCGGGGGTTTGGGGTGCCTGCAGGCCCCTGATCACGCAGAGATGGGGCAGGGACAGGCGGTCACCCAGCTGTGCCTCTCCTTTTCCAGACAAGCCAACAGCGAAGATTGAGCCGCATCCCCAGTACCCACGGGAAGGCGAGAAGCTCCAGCTGCAGTGTGACGGGCAGGGCAACCCCATGTAAGCCCTCCTTGCCTTCCTCCTGCTCAGCCCTGCCAGGCCCTGCCCTGCTCATCCCCCGCTGCCAGGCTCCCAAACCCACCGCTCAGCCCTCCCCAGAGCCCGGGCAGGGCGCTGCCGGCAGCACTGTGTGCGCTCAGGGCCAGGCACTGGCCTTGCATCCATGTCAGGTAGGGCCAGGCACCCTGTGAACAGGTGAAGCCCCTGTCCTCTCCCTGGAGCAGCCGATCCATCCCAGCTCATCTCTAAATGGGATATTTTCCTCCTGCTTAAACACTCCTGCACGTTTACTGCTCCCTTTGCTGCCTGGCTAGGGCCCCCACTCTGCCCCAGCTCCCCCCCGGGTGCTGGGGAGAACGGCGGTGCCTCACCCCATCCTGCTCCGCAGCCCCCAGGAGTTCCTGTGGGAGAAGGAGGGCAGCGACGCACCCCTGCAGCTGAGCTCCGACAGCGTCCTCATCTTCCCTTTCCTCAACAAGAGCGACAGCGGCACCTACGTCTGCACGGCCACCAGCTCCATGGGCAGTGTCGTGGCCAAGTACAACCTCGACGTCAGCGGTAAGCGGGGCTGCAGGGCACCCGGCGTCACCTGGCTTCTCTCGGCGGCTGCTGGCTGGCACAGCTGCCTCTGTCTCGGCTGCATCTCCCCATGAAGGGGCTCACGGACCCGGGGGGGCTGCAGTGGGAGGGGGCTCCGACGCAGGGCGGGAGTGTGCATGCAGCCGGGTCCTGGCGCACTCGCTGGCATCCCCAGCTCCTCCGGCCACCTCCGCCCCCCCGTCCTTCCCTGCGCTGTGCGGGGCTGCTGCCTGCGGCCCAGACGGGCAGAGAGCAGTCGGGGGGTGTCAGGGCAGGGACACGCGTGGCCCAGGCTGAGCTTGGTCCCTGTTGCCTCCAAGGGGGCGTGGGAGAGGGTGCGATGGGGGAACTGCAGGGGCTGCAGACAGGATTCTGCTGGAGTCTCTGGGACAGGAGGCAAGGCCAGTGCTCCTGCACCTGTCGCGGGCAGGAAGCCTCTGTGTGTCGCCGCCACGAGCCAAAGAGGATTTCCAGATGGCGGCAACCCCTCCAAACCACGAGGTGCCCCCACAGCCCTGTCCCAAGCTTCTGGAGATGGGTCCTGTGGCTTCCCCTGAGCCGGTGGAGCTGCAGGCTTGCACTGCGTCCCGTGTCCCCAGAGCGTGTCGCCTCTCGACACCTGTCCTCCCGTGGGAAGGGTCAGCACCCGCTGCCTCCCCGCGGGGCACCGTCCTCTCGCTGCCTCTCCCCATCCTGGCCGTGCTCTGCCGCCATGTTTGCTGTTGCTGTGCCCTGCTGCGCCCAAGCGCCATGTGTCGTGCGTGGAGAAGCGCTAGCGGAGCCGTGCACTGCGAGGGGCTGCCAGCACCTCCCCAGCCCCTCCCTGGCTGGTGACACTGCTGCCCCAGCTGCTGTGCTCGGCACCCAGCCCCTTGTCCAGCAGCTTTCCTGTGTTCGTAGGAGCCTGTTTTCCCATGTCTTTGGCCTTGGATTTGGAGTTCTCTTCTGCCAGACCTCTTACCATCTCTCTCCTCTCCACCAGCCTTGGACTTTCCATCTTCCAGCATTCCTACATGCTCCAGCTCCCCCCTTTCCTGTCCCCTTTCCCTCCCCTCCTGTTTTGGGCGCTCTCGGCATCCTTCCCCTCCAATGTGGCTGTGGGTAGAGGGAGCACATGGCAGCAATGGCACCTCAGGCACCCTGTCCCTCTGAGTCCCTCTCTGCCTGCCCAGGATGCCCAACCCTGTGCAGTCGTTCCTCCATCACCCTTTGTGTCTCCCCGTCTGCCTGGGTGCAGGATCTGCACAGGGAGCTGGTTCCTGAGCCTGGCTGTGAGCACACGGCAGCACCCAGAGCCCTCTACACCCATCCAGGAGCACCAAGGCCCTCAGGGTGCTCAGCACCCATCCACGGGCCCACCACAGCGTCTGGGATGCTCGACACCATCCACAAGCACACAGCACCCAGAACACCAGCGTTTCTCACCTACTTGGTGTCACAGCCCCTGGCAGAGGAGCTCCACATCTAGCCTTGGTTCCCCTTGTCCAATCAGTCCTCTTTTTCTCCAGAGCCACTCGGGTCTTGGGCAGCATCACTGGAGCAGCCACCTTGCCCAACCGAGCCCTCGAGCCTGCCCACCACAGCAGCCACCGGGCTCCACAGTGAGGGAGAGCGGGGACGGAGCAGTCCCTGAGGGTGCACCTAGGAAGGTGTAGGTGGCACCTCACGGTGGGTGACACCTTCCAGACACTGCAGTTCCAGGGCTCCCAGGCAGGAGGGTCCCGGTGGGGACCCTCACAAAGGAAGGGGTGTCCGGGGGAGCTGGCAGGAGAGGAGATGGGGGAGATGTTCACAGCAGTGTGTCCCAGAGGACGGTGTCAGTAGAAGAGGAGCGGGACCTATGGCCAAGAAAGGGGTCGTGGAATGAGCTGCTGAGAAGAATGGGTCCCATCAGGCTGGGGGGAGGAGCCAGGGTCCCCTCCAATGAGCTCTCTCACACCTCACTGGCATCTCCTGGGGTTGATTCGTGTCCCTGTGTTTTTGTTGTCCTCCCCAGATCTTTCCCAGCTCCCCACCCCACACGTTCACTCCACTCCAGCCCCTCCGCCGGGCCCTTCCCAGCCCATCTCTCATGCTTCCATGGCCACCGCTTCATCCTTCACTCCAGCTCCCATCCAAGGTACCGTAAGCTCCTTTTCTCTCTCTTTACGGACCCGCTGCTCCCCAGCCCAGCGGGAGAAGCTCCACAGGAGGATGGTGGCCCAGCCCTGGGCCAGGGACACCCTTGCCACGTCCCAGGTGCTCAGCCAGGCTCCGGTCCCTGTGCAGCTGCTTGTTGGTGTGTGTGGACTCTGCAGCCACCATCTCAGCACTTCAGGGTGGTGGCAACACAGCAGAAAGAGCCGAGGCTCCGGAGCCTGGGCTGCATAATGGTCCTTCCAGCTCTTCCTGGCAGGTTGTGTCAGCTGCTGCCTGTGAGCTGCAGCCTGTGCCTTGTGTCATGTGAGAAGCTGTCCCTCTGTCCTGTCGTGTGTCCCCCCCCCCCCCCCATTGTCTTTCCCACCCTATCCTGTCCCAATGCCTTCTCTGAACATTTCTGTGGCTCTGTCCTCCCCGAGCTAATGGGGCACAGTGAGAGTGGAGTGGGAGGAGGATCTGTCCTTGTGTACCAGAGCTACTGCAGGATCCCAGCACAGGCCGTGCTACAAGATGCAGCTGACTTGGGACTGACCTTGGGGTCTCGCCTTCCTTGGGGTGCCCTCACCTCCTGGGGAGCAGCGTGTGGCCATGCCAGCCTGTGCGTCACCTTCCTCCTAGCACAGCACAGGGGAGGAGTGAGCCAAGCCTGGCTCCACCACATGCTCAGCCTCCCCTTTCGGGGAAAAAAATCCCGGTGCGAAGGATGGGGCGGTGGGACTGTGGCTGTGCCTGAAGGCAAAGGTACCACAGGCTGTAGAAAGCGTGTTGGCGGTGCTGCTCCCTGGGGCACATCGCAAGCAGCTGGGTGCAGGGATGGGATGGGCTGTCGCAGCTCTTCTCAGCTGCCCTCTTGCCCAGGGGGGGCTCCCAGCGCAACCGTCAGGGCTTCTCTCGACTGACTCCCTGCAGGAGCTGGCACCGATGGCCGCTGCTCTCCCCTCTTTGTGCTTCTCCCGCTGCCTTCCCTTTCACTGCTCCCACCTCAACAGTTCTCATCTGCAGCAGGATTGATGGCACCAAGCCGGGCAGGATCGGGCCCTCCAAGGCACCTGCCTGCAGCCCTGAGCGGTCCGTGGGACAAGCAGCCACCTCTGCTGCGCTGCAGGGTCCGCAGCATCTCCTTCTCTCTGTTTTCTCTCCCTTTGCCATCTGGGCAGATGCCAGCCCGGTGCCCTCGACTTCCAGCACATACCACGCAGTGATCGGTGGGGTGGTTGCCGTCATTGTCTTCCTCCTGCTCAGTCTTCTCATCGTGTTGGGACACTACCTGATCAGACACAAAGGTACGGGGCGGGGGAGCTGCACGGGGAGGGCGTGGAGCCAAGACCCCTGAGCCACGTCGGAGCAGGCTGCACAGCGCGTGCCCCCTCCTCGGTGGGTCTCTGGGAGCAGGACTACATCCCTGAAGCAAACGGGCAGTGTGGGGCAGGGGTGAAGGGAGCAGCTCCCTGTCCTGCCAACCTGCCCCGTGTCCGGAGAAGCCTAGTGCAGCCAACAGAGCCCTTCCTGGGAGCAGGGGCTGCTGCCCAGGCCTGTGCTGGCACCCACCCCCGTGAGTCCTTGAAGCTGGGCAGCGCCAGGTGGAGGCAGCTCCTACCCCGTTTCTTCATTTCTCCTTTATGACTTGGTACTCACTGCCCCAGGACTACCCATGCCACTGTCCCTGTCTGTGCCTGACCCCGCCTCCTCCTGTCCCTGCCCTCCTCGCCATCCCTCGAGCCCTCAGCCTTCCTCTTCCTCCTTCCCCTCACCATTTCCATCTCCCCATCCCTGGACTTTTCATCCGCCCGGCAGGTATGTGCATAAGACACGGGGAGACGGTCACATCCAGACATCGGCAAAACCCAGCAGAGGTGATGTGTGAGTAAGAGTCCCCCATTCCTGCCCTCCGAGCCCAGCAGAGCCGCTGCCTCCACCCCACACCATGCCGGCTCCAGGGCAACTGGGGGCTGGAGCATCCTTGCAGATGGCAGTTTTGCAGAGAAACCCTCCAGTTTTCTGAGGGGGAACAGGGATGGGGATGCAGGGAAGAGCAGATGGCGGGGAGGGTAGGAGACAGGCCTGGATGCAGGCGAGGGCTGCTGCTTGCAAAGGGGGAGGCAGTTTCACCCTCTGGCCAGAGAAGACCGCGAAAGCCCAGGCAAGCCTCGGTCCCTGGGCAGGGCTTGCCTCAGGGAAACCAGTGACTTTTCCATTTCAGGCTAAACCTAAAGGACTTTCCTCTTGCTTCTGCTTTCCAGCCAGCCCTCAGGCTCTGCCACTGGGGCCCCTCCAGGCAGCCCAGCCTGCCCCTGCTTGCGTGGGAGCGGGGTGCCGGCAGGGCCCCCTGTGACACCCCTTCTCCCCACCCAGGTACATATCTGACCCATGAGGCCAAGGGCTCGGATGATGCCCCGGACGCCGACACAGCCATTATCAATGCAGAGGGCGGCCAAGCTGGCGGCGACGACAAGAAGGAGTATTTCATCTAGGGCTGTCAGAGAGAGTGAGAAATGGAGCCAACAGACCCCGAATGAAATGGAAACCAGACCACAAACCCCACTCAACCCAACCGATTTTCTCTCGCGCCCAGCATGGGCAGACAGACGGACAGAGGGATGGCGGGACAGAGAGCAGAGAGCGACCGGCCTGAGACAAGATGATGCTTCTTGAACTTGTACAAAACGTTATTACTACGAACAGCGAAAGCCCCGGCCCCGTTTGCTTGCTTGCACCTCCATCCCTGCGACCGGCGCTCGCGCAAAACACAGACCAACCAGTGAGTGAGCGACTTTCCTTCTTCCTTTGGACGTTTGCTTTGGTTTTGTGGCTGCTCTTTGCTTTGGGCCCTTGGTTGGGATGTTGGGCTGGGGTTGATGTAGCTCTTTCCTTTGTTTCTCTCCATTTTGGTTTCTTTGACATCCAAGGATAAAATCAGCTCCAGGCCCTGGTGCAAGCTCGGGGCAGCTCCCCTGTCACAAACACTCGCCTCATGCCTCCCACCGAGAGCCGGGACCCACGTTCCCACTGCTCCCCCCAGCCTCAGCTGCTACGTGATGGCCCCAGCCCCAGCTGGGACAGGGAGCGCAGCCGGCGGGATGGGAGTGGGATGCCGACGGGCAGCGCCTCTGCTTCCGAGGGCTTGGCACGTGGCTGGGGTCGAGCAGGGAGGGACCCCAGGCCCCTGCCCTGATTTTATCCTTGGTGGTTCTTGTCGAACAGTGTCCATTCGGGAGGAGAGCTGTCCTCGTGTGGTAGATGTGTGAGGGGGGGTGAGCTTCCAGGGTGGGAACCGCTGAGGCCCCCAGAGAGACTGGGAGCTGCTGGGCACTGTGGCTCCCCGGTCCCACCCCAGCGGGAGGGGGGAGGGCAGAGGTTTGGGGGTGAATCCAGAGAAAAAGCCCCATCTTTACAAATTCTCAGATTGGAAATGCAAATTTAAACCATCTATTGAGATGTTCAGTGCAGGAGGCCGCCTGCGCTGGGAGCACCGGGAGAGCCTGTGGGCCTGCAGCCATCGCCACTTTCCTCTTCACTGGGCTGGCTCTGAGGCCCCTGGAGCCTCTGGAAAGGTAGTTGAGACCCCGAGGGTGGCTCCAACCAGAGCTGGCACAGGTGGTGGCACCACGGGAGCTGAGCTGAGCTAGAGATGACCTGCTCCTGGGCTCAAACAGCCCAGAGCAGCATGAGGCCTGGGACTGCTCTGACTGAGGAGATGTGCAGAGACGGGCTTCACTGGGGTCTGCTTCTCAGAGCTGTCTGTCCCCCTTCTCTCCCCGGCCCCTTCCCAGGGCTAGTGTGAGCTTGGAAAAGGCTGTTTCCCTCTCGGCTCCACAGACTGCAGCCAACAGCAGCCGAAACGCCCAGGTTTAGTGTCTTGGTGGTTTGGGGGTCTCCAAGGAGGCTGGGGGGGTGCTTGCCCTATCTCCTACCCATTTCACTATCTCTTCTGAGACAAAAACAAGCTTTTCCAAGCTCTCCAGCATGTCCCCAGGGTCCCTTGGCCCACCCCAGCCACACACACCCAGGGGCTCTGTACTCCAGCATCTGCAGGACACCCCTCAGCCCTGGGGAGCCAGGCCCCATCCCTCACCCTTGAGATGGGGGTTCCCAAGTCCTCAGGATCCCAACATCTCGTGGTCTGAACACAAGGGGTTTGCAGGAGCTGCCCTTCGGCTGGGCACCCCTTCAGTTTGGGGTTGTCTGGAGGAGGAGAGCCCTTTGGGAAGGAGCAAAAGCCCTCGGTGGTGGAGGAAGAGCTTGTGTCCTCTGCTGTGGGGTACCAGGCACACATGGGGCAGGTACTGTTGCTCACCGCCAGACCCCGCGAGCGCGTGGCACGAGGAGGACGCCCGTGGGGAAGCCATTGCAGAGCGAGTGGGGCTGGAAGGGGGCTGGGGCCAGGCGGATGAGGAAGAAGAGTCACGGCTCAGTGGCAGACACAGGGTGTGAATGAGCGATGCGCTTGTGGCATGTGCACAGATGCGTATGGGTTCACCGTGGCTAAATCGTGTGTCAGGAGCACACAGGCAGCAGGGCATTAGCACCTCGAGAGAGAAGTGCACAAAGCCTGCGTCGTACACGGCAAAGAAAACCTGCAGTTTTCTCGATGTTGTTCCTCCTTTCCCATCTCTCTGGAGGACGTTGGCCTGGAGTCCCAGTGGTAGCTCCGAGCTCATTTCAAGGGATGCAACCACTGCTGCCGGAGATAACACTGCAGATGTCGATGCTGTTAACTACTCCACTGCACACTGAGCATGTATGAATGTGCGATCTGATGCTTTGCTGAGGATCTTTAACATCCACTATCAAATAGACGTAATTCCTTCAAATAAAAATGCGAAGATGTGTTTTCAAGTACAATTTAATCTCATTGTAAGTCTACGTGCTGTAGATGGTTACAAAGAAAGCCCCAACCAAGGGGTCTGGGAGGGAAGGGGGTTAACTGGTCCCTAGGGAAAGGGATGTGGGAGCAGAGGCCGGACAGGGCGGTTTATGCCCCTTCCAGGTAGCATGGGCACGGCCATGGCTGTTGTCTCCCCAGTGCTGCTGCTCCAAAGCTGCTTCAGGGGCTGGTGCTGGTTGCTGCCACTATGTCCTCGTGAGGATTTGGCCTTTTTGCTATGCCGCATGGTCTGGGATGTGGCAGGATGCAGCACAGGGAGGACTGGGCACAGGCAGGGCCTTGGGGCAGATGTCGGCAAAGGATGGGGCCAGGTCTCACCCCAGGCTGGTCCGTTGTCCTGCTGGGGCCACGGCAAGAGGCTGAGCCCCAGGCACGGCAGGTCCTGACAGTGCTGGAAGCGCAAACACGAGGCTGCCTCTGCGAGCAAGAGCCTAAGGGCTTTGGTAGATGCAAGGGAGCAGCAGATCCACTGCTATGGGCGCGAGGGCGATGAAGACCCCGTGTCAGGATGGAGACACGCTATATTGCGAGTGTGGTGGAGGAACCACTTTGCGAGTTTGAGGCCTGATGAATAGATGGTGTCATGGGTGTGAAGGGAGCCCGGGGGCATGGTGGGGTGCATCGTGTGCTGAGTCTCTTGGGGTGATGAATACACCGTGTCACAGGTGTGCAGAGGAACAGCTACACAGCACGATGGGTGTCAGTCGTGAGCTGCACCACGCGAGTGTGTCAGGGTGATGGGAGGGAGGGGTGATGGGGTACACCCTGCGTCGGGACTGGGGCACGTCCTGTTGTATGTGTGCGCGGTGCCGTGGTACGCCAGGTCTGGGCTGTGGAGGAGGGTTAGGTACACTGTGTCATAAGCACAAGGGGTGATGTGGGTTGTGTGAGGGGATGAGATGCTAGCAGGTGGTGACACCCCACACCAGCAGCGGCACGGGCAGGTACGTGGTGTCTCTGATGTGTCCGATGGTGGATGCACTGTGCTGCAGAATGGAGAAGGGATGGGGCAGGCGGTGCTGCTGGGGCGGTGACATGAGGGACACGCTGTCACAGGGGAGGGGGGATACCAGGCCCCCGTTCCTCCCTGTCAGCACCAGCAGAGCCGTGCGGTGTCACCATGTGGCAGGGCAAGCCCAGGGCACCCGACACCTCCCTGGGCCTCGGTGGCCCCTCGGGAGCCAGGGGTCCTTGTTGACCGTGTGGGCAGGGGACTTCCAGCCCCACGTCCAGCCTGTGCCACCGCAGTTACATGCTGGGCCCAGGGCGTCTGAACCGGGACATGGCCAGGCCCGGCACTGGGGGAGCGAGGAGGATTTGGGACACTGTGGCCCTTGTTTGCAGACAGGCCTGTTCGCTCCCGCTCACCAGCCCCAGTGAGACTCCGGCCGCTTCCCAGCTGGCACTGAACTCTCAATAGACACGAAAGCCATATTTGTAGGGAGCTCTGGAGACGCCGTGGGGCGGCAGCGGGGCAGGGCAGAGGATGGTCTGTGTTGTTGTGCTGTGTTCTTGTATGTACATAAAAGGGAGACAACGAACGTCGATGTGACTTTATAACCTTTCTAATATCCTGTGCTAATCTCGGAAAATAATCCTATAAATATATCTGGATTACACACGTTACCTGAGTGCGCGTCTCTGCTTCTGCCTGCGTGCGCCGGATGCTGCCAGGGCCTGGGAGGTGTCCTGGCTGTGACCCCCCCGGGAGTGAGGGGGAGCAAGGGGCTCTGAGGCCAGGGGCATGGGCAGAGCTCAGGCTGCTGGAGGGACGTGGCTCACCCCAGTGCACAGCAGGGACGTAGCTCAGCCCGCTTCAAGCCCTCAGCCCCCCAAACCACAGTCTCCATCAGCTGCCTGTCCCCTGAGCCCCAGCCCTTTCACCCCCAAATCCCCTCACCCGGTCCCCCAGACACCCACCACAGGCACCCAGACCCTGACCCTCAGCTTCCCCCAAATCACCAGCCCCCCCAAACGACAGGAGCCCTCAAGTCCCAACCCCCTGAGCACCCCGCAGCTGCACCGCCCTGTGGGGATTCTCCCACCAGGCGCGATGGCCACCAAGTGCCACTGGCCCCTGCCAGTCCTCCAAGCTGGATTTGCTGCCACTGCAGCCCAGGGAGCCTGTGACTCAGCCCCGGTGCCACAGGGTGACCTCTCAGGGTCCAGCCTTCCAGCAGAGCCTCCCGAGGAAGAGCTGTGGATTTCCTTGCTGCCGGGAGCTGGAAAGCACCGTGTGCCCAGACTGCTCTGCTGTAGGGTCCCCTAAGCAGTCACCTGTACCCGCAGCACCCACCCTACACCCCGGAGCCCCACTTGTGTGCAGCCAGAATCCCTGGGATGAAACTCCACACGTGCCTGAGTCCAGGCCAGCAATAGGAGCATCCACACAGCCAGGGCGCCTGCAAATACAATCCGCAATTAATTTAAGGTCTTCTGCCAAGAAGCAATTGTTTCCTGCTCGAGAAATTGCAGGCTTGAGCTGGCAGCTCACTGGCTTTACCGGCAGCAATGGCCCACCCGTTTCCGTCAGGCCAAGGCAAAGGGGATTGCCAGGCCAGGAGGGCTGCTGTGAAGGAGGAAGCTCTTATCTCGTTACTGCAGTCCCTCGCCTCCCTTTCGAGCAGGAGGAGCAGAGCCTGAAGGAGAGCAAGCGGAGCAGGCCCCTCCGTGCACGGCGGCTCTTGGAGCGCGTGCGGCACCGTGCGTGGTGCCCATCCGAGCAGATTGCCGCTGGGCACAGAGCACGTGTGGCTGAGCAGCGGCTGCCACACGCAGCACCCCTTCGAGACCCCAAACGCAGAGGAGCCGTCCTGGACACGCGCCATGGGCAACTGCATCCCGGTGGTGAGTGCTTCTCCCCAGAGGTTTCCCATCCTGCTGCACGCGAGAGCTGGGGCCGCATGGGTGCACAGGGGCAAGCAGGGCTACAGCTCGCAGTGGCTCCTGCTGGCCAGCACTCATTTGCAGACAACCCACCCACTGAGGGTTTGCAACCCTCCTTTAGGGCTGTAAGTAGATACATACTCCCACGAGCAACAGGGCCAGCCTGGGACAATCCCACACTCCCAAGGTATCAGCTGCAGGCGCCTCCCCTCACCCTGCAGCGTGTCCCTCCCTGATAAACCACCCTGCTCAGCCTGCACCAACCCCCCAGCACCAGCGGGGCAGCAGGTCCGTGGTGGGAGCCCATCGGAGGGGACGTCTCAAGCGTTGCCGTGGGATGTGGCCACCTGCAGTCGGCCAGGTACGTCCCTGCCTGACGCCCACCGGTCTCATTCACAGAGCCCCAGGGTCCTGGAGAGCAGCATCTCCCTGGACCTGTCAGAGATCATGGGCAACTTCTCCTACGACAGCAGCACGACCTTCCCGGACTACGACGCCGCTCCCTGCCACAACAAGTACTGTCCGCTTTTCCAGCGTGTGGCCCCCACCTTCCTGGCCATCACCTGCGCCATGGCTGCCCTGAGCACTGGGTCACTGCTGGTGGCACTGGCCAAGCGGCCCCACGCCTGGGGCTGGCCCCAGAGCCAGGCGCTGGTAGCCCAGCTGGCCGTGGGGACGGGTCTCTTTGCGGCCCTGCTGCCATCGGTGGCAGTGGGCATCGGGCAGGGCTGGCGGCTGGGCACAGGGTTATGCCGACTCACCCATCTGCTGTGGCACTGGAGCCTCTTCGCGCAGGGGCTGCTCGTGTGCAGTGGCTCCTGCAGCACCGTCTGGTGCCGCTGGGACCCCCGGAGCCGGCGGCTGGCCGTGGCTGTGTGGGCTGGGGCCTTGTTGCTGTCCATACCAGCAGCTCTCGCCAGCGGCACGGTGGTGGGCCCCGAGACGAGCTGCATCCGCCAGAATGTGGACATCCTCTCCCCAGTGTACCTGCTGCACCTTGGCCTCTGCCTCTGCCTCTTCTTGCTGCTGCCGGTGGGGCTGCTGGTGGCCATGGTGGCTGTGCCGCAGCTAAGGGCGCGCTGGGAGCCAGGCATCAGCGTGAGCTGGCTCTTCTTTGGGCTCTGGGTGCCCTATGGCGTGGGGCTGGCCGTGGATTTCCTCCTGCACACCCGGCTGCTGCAGCCCACCTGTGGCACCTTCGAGCACTTTGACCACGTGCTGGGGCTGAGTGAGGGGCTGGGGGTGCTGCACTGCTGCCTGGGGCCTGCAGCACTGCTTGCCGCCCGGCTCTGCCGGCACAGGGCAGGCACCAGTGGCAGCTGCTGAGCTCCTGGCGCTGCAGCTGAGAGCCTCTCGCCAGCTCCAGGCCCTCCAGCACCATCCCCTCTCCCCACAGCGTCCCCACCAGCCCCACGGCTTCTTCCCCACAGGCAAATGCTCCCCAGGACCCAGGGGAGGGTAACGTGGGCCCATTATGTGCCGGGCTTGGTGTCTCTCCTTCCCCCATCCCCTTCCTTGGGGTCTCAGCCCACTGTTTGGGGCCAGACACCCTGATTTGCTCGACGGAGATAGCCCTGGGATGCCGCAAACATCCCCCCACGCCCCAGCGGGGTGTCAGCCCCAGGCTCCTGGACATCCACGGGGACTCCCAAGGCTCAGCCCCAGCCCCTCCAGCTCCACGGGGGATTTCAGCAGGCAGAAAGGGCAGTGGTGATGTGAAGCAACAGTGGATTTTTTCACTCCCTCCTGACAAGCCAAGTGTCACATCTGAGATCAGCCAGTGGGAATTACAAACAATACATACGTCTGTCAGCTGCTCACCAAGTTCCGTTAATGGCAGGGGCGGGGGGGCCGGGGGGAACGTCCACCACCTCCGGCCAGGCTCCTGTGGGCCAAAGGACGGGAAGTGGGAAGGGTGTGCTCTTTGTGCCTCCAAATTAGCAGGAAAAGTTCATAATGAAGCTCTGCTGTCTATTAGCGAGAAGTGGGGTGATTTATATCCAGCGCTGGAGGCATCAGCCACCGTCCATGAGGAACGGCCACGTGCGGTCACAAGGCACAGGGGAGGCGGAACGGGTGTGGATGGAGAGCTGGAGGGGGGTGATGGAGGGGCACGAGCCCGTGGCCAGGACCTGCCCACCCACAGGGTCCAGGGCCCAGCACGGCGGTACACAGGGAGCTTCCCCGGCTGAGCCCAGCCCTGCGGGACCCGGGGGCTCCTCCGCAGTAAACGGAAGGACTGACTCAGCCTACACCATCCCCGAAAAGCGGGCAGCTGCCCGCTGCTGCCCTGCCACCCATCCCCCCGCAGCTGCCCCGCACCCCGGCCTGGACCCCAGCACCCAGCCCGGCACCGGCATCACGGAGCCCCGAGCAGAAAATCCTCCCCCTTCCTGACCGGGTCATACCCGGGCAGGGGACGCAGCGCACTGTGTGTGGCCGCATCTGCTCTCAGGACACAGCCAGACCCTCGGACATTTTGCTGCAGTTTCTTCTGCCACCTGGCACCCACGGCTCCAGCTTTGGGCTCCGTCCCCTTGGCCAGGACGGGATGAACAGAGTCCTGGGACGTGCCAAGAGCTGCGGGTTGGGGTGCGGGGGCCGGGGGCAGCTTCCCCTGTGCTTCTCGGACAAGCCAGGATCAAGGCAGGTCAACCCTGCGGGGGTTTCCCTGGGGTGTGGGGCGAGAGGAGTGAGGTGCAGCGTGGCTGAGTGCCCCCGCTGCCGGGGTGAGCACGCGCCTGGGGCGCAGCTCCAAGGGGAGCCCCGTGCAAGCGGGTGACAGGGTCTTGTGGCACATCCGCGTGACAGCATGAAATCTCCGTCCCCGTGCATGCCAGGCTGCTGGGCACAGGATTGGGGGGACGCGGCTCCCCTCCCACCCTCTGGCCCATAAACCCAGTGGGCAGCAGCCTGGCACCAAGTCGCCCGCTGGCACTGACTGCAGCGCCCGGGACCATGGGCCAGCTGCAGCTCTGGCTTGCCGTCCTGGCCGGGCTCTCGGAGATGGTGGCCCAGGAAGGTAGGGGCAACGCTGGGGGACAGGAGCCGGAGGGGACATGGCAGCAGCTCTTGGAGCCCTCTGCTTCATGCCAGAGCCCGGACAGCGGGACTGGAGGCTGCTGGAGCAAGTCTGGGGTCAGCAGAGGGGACATCAGGGATGAAGGGTCACCCGGGGGGGTGGAGAAAGGCTCAGAGGCAGTCAGAGGGGGCTGCAGGACACCCCAACCTCCTGCCACGTCCCCCCTCTCATCCCCCAGACCTGTACCGAAAGGTGTTCGTCTTCCGCAAGGACCCCAGCGATGCCTACGTGGTGCTGAGGGCCAAGCTTGAGCAGCCGCTGCAGAACTTCACGGTGTGCTTGCGGTCCTACACTGACCTGACCCGGCCCTACAGCCTCTTCTCCTACGCCACCAAGGCGCAGGACAATGAGATCCTCCTCTTAAAGCCCAAGCCCGGCGAGTACCGGTTCTACGTGGGGGGCAGGTTCGTCACCTTCCGCGTCCCCGAGGGTCGCGGGGACTGGGAGCACGTCTGCGCCAGCTGGGAGTCGGCCACCGGCATCGCCGAGTTTTGGCTCAACGGGAAGCCCTGGCCCCGCAAGGGGCTGCAGAGGGGCTACACGGTGGGGGTGCAGGCGGCCATCCTGCTGGGGCAGGAGCAGGACGCCTTCGGGGGCGGCTTCGATGTCTACAACTCTTTCTCGGGCGAGCTGGCCGACGTCTACCTGTGGGACGCGGGGCTGTCCCCGGACAAGATGCGAGCCGCCTACCAGTCCCTGCGCCTGCCACCCGCTGTCCTGGCCTGGAAGAGCCTGAGCTACGAAGTGAAAGGCGACGTGGTGGTGAAACCCCGGCTCCGGGAGGTGTTGGGGCCGTGAGAGCCGGCCGGATCCGGGGCTGGGGAGGCCTCAGCCCCCGCTCTCCCCTCCCCGCCCCATCACCCCTTGGCTTCTACAACCCCCCAAGAAGAAGGTGCCATCTGTGTGCCCCAGCCAGGGAGCCGCGCTCAGGACAGGGCTGGGACGGAACTGGGAAGGGCTGGGGGCACCACTCAGCCTGGCAGGGTGCTCCTGAGTGCCGTCCCCGGGCTCCCTGCCAGCCCGCTGGGTCTGCAGGCTCCCAGGCAGGCAAACCGGCCCCGGGCCTCCCACAGATTGTCAAACAGCCCCGCGGGTCAGTGCCCCCGGCACCTGGGGATGAAGGTCACTGTTGTGTAGCCACACAGACCCTGAGAAGCCCCGGGGCTGTGGCGCGGTGACTCTGCGGTTCCCCCTCACCACGGAGGTGCCGGCGGCCGGGCCTGGCAGCACCATGGGGCAGCTGCGGCTCTGCCTCCTCGCCTTCGTGGCCCTTTTTGACCTTGCTGCCCCACAAGGTAGGGCCGGAGGGGCTGCGCCAGCACCCCCTCTGGGTCCTGTGGGGAGCGCGGGAGGTGCAGCGGGTGCAGGGGTCCATGCGGCAGTGGTGGCGGTGGGGAGCAGTGGGGCACCCTGACTACCGCGGAGGGGTGCAGGGGTGCAGGGGGAGGCGTGGGGGTCACACAGTAGCCGTGCAGTGAGGGGGCACCCAGAGCTCTGCAGAGGGGTGCGGTGGGCACAGCGCAGCGCGCCGGGGGTGCGGGGGGTGCATCAGGGGTGGGGGGAGGAGGTGTGATGGCAGCGTAGCAAGAGCCTGAGGGGGCTCCCTGAGCGCCACAGCAGGGACAGCGGCGGGGGGCAGCAGGGACACAACACCCGGCACCACAACAGTGCCGCAGGGCTGTGGTGGGGGCAGCGGCAGGGACACAGGGCTCCCAGGGGTGGGATAGGGACACCGCCACCCCCAGTCTGGCCCTTCCCTCTGGCTGCTGCAGAAAAACTGACCGCCCAGATCCAGGCTCACCCACTGGCACCCACCCTGTACCACCAGCTGATGCTCTCCTGCGAGGTCACGGGGGACCCTGGATAAGGCACTCCCCACCCTCCCACGGCCTCTGGCACGGCACCAGCGTGGGGCAGGCAGCTCCAGCATCCCTGGACCCGTGGGCAGTGGGAGAAGTGTCTGGGGAGGGAGCACAGTGGTCCATGGCATGGGCACCCGGGGGTGTCCGCCTGCCTGAGTGACACCCGGCCTGGCTCAGCCCCCAGGAGTTCCTGTGGGAGAAGGCAGGCAACCATGACCCTCTGCAGAAAGGCCCCAACAGCATCCTCCTCTTCCCCTCCTTCAAAAAGACCCACTTGGGCACCTACGTCTGCACGGCCACGGGCTAGCTGGACACTGCCGTGGCCACCTACAACCTGTGGATACAGGGTAGGGAGGGGACAGCTGGGGACAAGGGCTCGTCCCCTCCTTCCCCCTTGTCCTCACCACCCTGTGCACTTGCCCCCCCGTACCACAGCCTCCACACGGCTGGTCTCAGTGGTGGAAGTCACCTCTGGGTCTGACCTGGAGGCCACCTCCAGGTGGCTGGTGGCTTCCTCCCTGGCACACTGCAGCCATTTCCCCCGGGGGACTTGTGGGACGTCTTCGTCGTGGCAGGAGCAGCCACCTCTGTCTCGCCTCCCCCAGACCTGGAGTACCACGTGTTTGTGTATCCCCATGAGACCAAAAACTCCCACGTGCTGGTGAGGGCGAAGCCAGAGCAGCCGCTGCCGAACTTCACCGTGTGCCTGCAGTCCTACACCGACCTGACCCGGCCCTACAGCCTCTTCTCCTACGCCACCAAGGCGCAGGACAACGAGATCCTCCTCTTAAAGCCCAAGCCCGGCGAGTACCGGTTCTACGTGGGGGGCAAGTTCGTCACCTTCCACGTCCCCCAGAGCATCGCGGCAAGCGAGCACATCTGCGCCAGCTGGGAGTCAGCCACCGGCATCGTGGGCTTCTGGTTCAACGGGAAGCCCTGGCCTCGCAAGGGGCTGCAGAGGGGCTACACGGTGGGGGCGGAGGCGGCCATCGTGCTGGGGCAGGAGCAGGACGCCTTCGGGGGCGGCTTCAATGCCCAGCAGTCCTTCACGGGGGAGCTCTCGGCTGTGTACATGTGGGGCACGGGGATCTCCACCTCGGAGGTGATGGAGGCCATGTACAACAGGCCCAGCAAAGCCCCCATCTTCGGCTGGAGGAACTTCCCCTACAAGATCGTGGGCGAGGTGTACCTGAAGCCCTGAGAGCCACTGCCGGGCCAGTGCGGTCCCCCGGTGGCCGGCAAGAGCTGGGTGAGCCCTGATTGCCACGGGGGCTGTGTCATCCCCCTTCCCTGCTCTGTAACCCCCCCCCCAAAGCCACCCAGCGTCACATAAATGAACAAATAGGTTTGAAAAGCCGCAGCGGTCTTTGCTGTCCAGACTGGAGCCCCCCAGAGCTGAGCGTGGCTCAGGGAATTAATCCGGGCTCGGAAAACTTGTCAGGGAGAGGAGGGAGGGGACGGGGCTGCCGCCAGCCCAGGGGCCCCGCTCCCATCCCGGGACACGGGGCCGGGGCGGGGGGACAGGTCCGGGCACTCCCTTGCGCAGTGCTCGGGGGGCGCAGTCCCGCGCCCCGGTGCCCCCGGGCAGTTGCATTCCCGGAGCCCGGGGGGCGCTGCCCCGTATCCCGGCGGCCGCCGCGGCCGCGCCGCTGGTAGAAGGTCCCGGCCCTTCGCAGACGCTCGGCGGGCTCCGCTCCGCTCCGCTCCGCCGCCGCGCGGCCTCCCCGGTACTGCGGGGCGGGCGAGGCGCGGGGCTGCGCGGGGCGGCCTACGGGGATCGGCCGGGCCGGTGCGGGGCCCCGCTCGGGGCAGGCCGCGGGGGCCGGGCCTGCGCGGGGCGGCCTACGGGAGGGCTCCGGCCGGTGCAGGACTGCCGGGGGGACGGGCCCGGGGATCTCGGGGGTCCTGAACTGGGGGGTCCGGGGGGGTCCGGCCGTGGTGTCCCGGGGGTCCGCGGGGGAATGCAGCGGCGCGGCCCCACGGTGCTGGTCCCTGCAGGCGATGGCGGCGTCCGAGCCCCCCAACTTCTCGTGGGTGGCGGAGGGGCGGCTGGCGGGCCTGGCCATGCCGCGGGAGCCGGGGCACTACCGGTTCCTGCAGGGCCAGGGTGTGCGGCACCTGGTATCGCTGTCGGAGCGGGCGCCCCCGCACCACGGCTGCTGCCCCGCCGTCCGGCTCCATCGGCTCCGCGTGCCCGACTTCAGCCCCCCGACGCCCGCGCAGATCCAGAGCTTCCTGCGGCTGGTGGAGGAGGCCAACGCCCGCGGCGAGGTATGGGGGCCGTGACGGTGGGGGGGGGGCACCGCTGGGGTGTGACAATGCTGGGGAGCGCGGGGCGGCCGCAGCAGGGACGTGACGGTGACGGTGCGGTGCTGCCGGCCAGGCCGTGGCCGTGCACTGCCTGCTGGGGCACGGCCGCACCGGCACTATGCTGGCCTGCTACCTGGCGAAGGCGCGGAAGATGGACGGCGGCGACGCCATCCGGGAGATCCGGCGGCTGCGGCCTGGCTCCATCGAGACGCGGGAGCAGGAGCAAGCCGTGATCCAGTTCTGCCAGCGCGATGGGTAGGTGCAGCCCCGCGGCAAGGAGTCCTGGCTCTCTCCGGAGGGGCTCCCCGTGGTGCGCGGGGTCGCGGCTGCCAGTGTGCCAGGCGCGGGGGGAGCTGTGCTCCCAAAGCCGGGCTCACCAGTGGGATCTGCCCCACCCCAGCGCTGGAGGAGACAGCGAGGAGGCCTGAGCACGACCGTCTCCCCTGGGCAGCGTGTGCCGGATGCGTTCAGTGGAGACTCTCTCTGAAACAGCGGGGGGCCTTTCCCAGCGTCAAGGCACTGCCGTCTGCCCCCTCCCACATTAAAGGACTCTCCTGTGGCTTCTCTCCAGGCCTGTGAGGGGGAACCGCCGGGCAGCACACGCGTGTGTGGCTCTGCCGGGCTCGCCGCCACCCTGCCACACTACCTGCGGGGCTCCTGGCTCCTGGGTCTCTGCCCGGCCGCAGCCTTCAGGAATTACGAGCGGCTGCGCTTCAGGCACCGGTGGGCAAGCCCCAGAGCTGGTTGTCCCCAAAGCGGTGATGCCACGTGGAGGGTGGCAGCCACGTCAGTGCATGGCCGCTGGCCCGGGGATGTTGACGCGTAAAGTTGAGTTTAGGTGGAATTCAGGCATCTTTGTCTAAAAGTGCAATCCTGAAAATCTCCTCAGCTGCTCCTAACCTTGGTGGCATTTAAATCTTAAGTGCAAGAAGTGTCGCTGTCCCCATTCCTGGGGGTGTGGCACATGGCCGGGAGTGCCTGGTGTTCACTGGGCACGAGCATCGTGTCCGTGGCCCAGGCTGGTGGGGCTGTCGCCTCTCCCAGGCAGCTCCATGGCCCCCAGATGTTGCTTTAAAATACCAAAATGTCATCATCTTCCCTTGGGAACAAAGCACCAGGGTGGTGGACTGGGCACAGCTGTTTTGTCAGCTCAGAGCCAGGACTGGTGGCAACTGAGTGTCTCAGGGTGGCTGCAGCACCCCAGCGTCCCCTCTCCTGGACCCAGCTCCTCCCGCAGGAGCTGGGCTGGGACCAGCAGGGACAGTGGTGACCAGGGGGTCTTCACTGCAGGGTGCAGGGCACCCCAGAAGGCAGGGGGAAGATGACAGTCCATGGTTCTGCCCAGTGCCCCATGGCCCTTCCTGGTGGGGATTCGGGAAGTGCCTGTGCCCATGAGTGATGCCGTGGCCCTGATGGGCTGTGACGCCACGTCGGGGCGTGGGGCCGTCTGGGGGTGCTGCACTCTGCCCACACCCTTCGCCTGGGGCACGAGCGGCTGTGGGGGGCCAGGGATGACGGGAACGCCGGGGCAGCGCTGTCCAGCCGCAGCACCTAAGCCCGTGGGAGCCACAGGACTCACATGGGCCCGTGAGATGCAGGAAAGCAGCTTAACTGCAGAATTACTCACTTTAACTCCTCTTATTTAGCTCTGTCCTTAATAGTCTCTCAGGCTCAGAGGGCCAGGCCAGGCCGGGCTGGTGGGGGAGACCGCGGGCCCCCTGCCCCTGGGAAGGGGGCCAGGACAGGGGGCTCTGCCCCGGCCTCCCCGCCCCAGTGCTTGGCCAAGACTCGGCGGCGCCGCAGAGCGGGGCCCGGCCCGCGCAGGCTGGCACAGCCGTGCTCGGCCCTCGAGGCCGGGCTTTGTCGTGGCGACAGGCTGCGGGGCCGTCCCCTCGCCGCTCAGCCCCTGACCCCGTGGGCGGCTCAGCGCCGGCTCAGCCTGGCAGGACGGGGGCACCGCAGTGGTGGCCGCCCCCAGCCGGGGACACATTTCGGGTGGGACGAGTGAGGGGGCAGCCGGGGCGGGCCGGGGGCCTCGGCGCGACGCAGGCGACAGCCTGGCACGGCGCGTGGGGCCGGCGCTCCCGACCCGGCAGCGCGCGGGTGTCGGTGCTGCGTCACGCGCTCAAGCCTCCCTCCAGCGTCTCCCTCCGCTCCCGCCGGAACTAAAAGTCCCAGCAGCCGTCGCGGCTCGCCCCGCCCCGCTCCGCCATTGGTCGCCGCGGGAGCGTCGGGGCGCCGATTGGCTGTCGCCGTGGCAACGGGCGGCGCGGGGCGCCGGGGGCGTGGCCGGAGGCGCGGCCCGGGGCGGCCCCTCGGGTTTGTCTGCGGCCGCCCGGCGGCGGCGGCCGGAGCGGAGCGGAGCCGGGACCAGCCCCCGTGGGACGGGCATGAGGAGCGGCGGGACGCGGAGTTGCCAGCGTCCCCCGCCCGGGGCCGGTGCGCCGTGGGCAGCGCGGCGGAGCCCGCCGGTCTGCGGGCCCTGAGGCGCTGGCCCCCGGTGGCCGACCGCTGGCCCCCAGCCCCGTCCCGGCGGGGCCGCTGCGGGAGCCGCCTGAGGGGGCGCCTGGGCTATGCGGTGGTGGCTGCGCGCCGCCCTCCTCAGCCTGCTCGCCGGTGCCGGTGCTGAGGGTAAGGGGACGCCGACCCGCCCCGCGGCGGAGGGGACGGGAGCCCGGGGCAGGGGCGGGAGCGGCCGCGTTGCCGGTGGGGCCGGTCTGGCCGGTGCCGGGGCGGGGCGGCGGTGGGGGCAGCGCACGTGGTGCCGGGCCGGGGGGGGCTCGGTCCCGGTTCCGTCCCGCCGTGGGGTCACGCCTCCCGCCTTGGTCCCGGTAGGCAGCGGCCAGAGCGAGTCCCAGGCCGTGGTGGGGCGAGTCGGGGGGAGCACGGTGCTGGGCTGCGGCCTCCTGGGCGCCCACGAGGCCCGTCCCCCTCTCTACGTGATCGAGTGGGTCCGATTCGGCTTCGTCCTCCCCATCTTCATCAAGTTCGGGCTCTACTCGCCGCGGGTGGACCCGGAGTACGTCGGTAGGTCCTGCGGCGTGGGTGGTGATGGGGTCCGGGGGGGCCCTCCTGGCCCCGGCCTCGGAGCTGGGACCCGGCTGGCCCTGGCGTCCCTGCTGGCCTTGGCCGGGCCCCAGCCGCTGTCAGACCGCGTTAATCACGCTCCCGGGCGCGGTGCAGCGCCGGACTCTCCCTCTGGTCCCGGGCGGCGGGAGGGGGTGTTGTGGGCCCCCGGGGAGTCCCCTCCTCGTGCAGCAGCCGCAGGGACGACTGGAGCGGGAGGCGCAGGGGATGCAGGTACCAGCGCGCAGGGGAGAGGCGGCTCCTGGCCCAGCTCGGCAGCGGGAGGGGTCCCCGCTGGGGCGGAGAGTGGGAGAGGCCGCCCGGGGAAGGTGGGTCCCATCGGTGGCCTCTGGCTGCTGGGGCTCCCCCAGCACCACCCGCTTGGGAACGGGGCAACCCCACGCCTGCCTGCCTGTGCCCGGGCTCCGGGTCCCCGGTGCTGCCAGGCTGCTGCCTCGGCCCCAGCGGGTCGCTTGAAGGTTGAGCCTGGGAAGGGGATTTTGGTGAAGCTGCTAATTGGTATCGCTGGGCTGACTGGGATTTGGAGCAAAGCTGTGCTGGGAAGGGCTGCGGCGTGGGAGGGGGATATTCTCCTCTTTCCGGGATATTTAAAGTGAAGCGGTGTCAGACCTTGAGAGATCCCTGCGTGCAGGGAGATGAAGACAACAGGAGCGTTCCTCGAGGATGGGGAAGCTAGGGAGGAGGGAGAGGGCTGGCAGCTGGCTGGAGTTTTGGGCTGAGCCTGACCCCAACAGCCTGTGGCAGCAATGCACCGAAATCCTCCCTCCAGTCCTCCCATGGGATCACGGGGAGGGCTGGAGCACCGGCCTGCGCCTGGGTTGGGAGCCCGTCCCTGCTGCCGAAACCAGCCCTTGCCTAAGCCACTGCCTGGCTGCTGCTGCCGGGGCTGTGCAGGAGGAGACTGATCTGGGGGCACTACTGGGTCTGTCCCCGCTGCCAGCCCAGGGACCCCCTCGCTCTGCAGCCAGCCCCGAGCTGGCACTGTAGGAGCGGCGGTGACCGCAAACCCTCTGGTGACAACAAGGCACCTGCTTTCCTGGGAGGCCCAGGCTGGGCTCCTGTTACCTGAGCCCGGCATCGTGGGGCCCCTCAGCTGCAGGAGTTCGGGTTACCCCGAAGGGGCCTTGCAACATCCAGCCTGCTCCTGCCTGCGCTGCCCTCAGTCCTCTCCCTGTCCCTGCCGCCAGCACGGCCCTGGGGGGCTGGGGGGGCAGGGGATCAGCGCTGGGGGAAGGGGGCTGGCAGCTATAATGAGGGCGAGGTCGGTGGGCAGGGGGGCTGGTGGCCGTCACCATGGCAGCGGGACGGCTGGTTTACAGTCCTCTGGGGGGCTGGGAAGGGGTGGAGGGAAGGGCAGGGGCTGTGGGTGCAGGGGAAGGGCGAGGACAGCCCCTCCTCCAGCCCTTCCCAGGCAGAGCAGATCAGGGTCACCCCGAGGGGCCGGGGGGCTGCTGCTGTCACCCACATCCCTCGTGGGGCAGTTGGGGGCATCCTGGGGACAGGGTGTTCGCAGCCACCTCTGGGAGCCCCTGGGGGGATGGGGGCAGCCCTCCCCCATGTGCCACTGTCCCCACGGTGTCACAGGTCCTGTCCCCTGCCGTCTGCTGGCCTGGAGCAGGGCCGATGATGCTGGTCAGGCCGCCTGCGCAGGCACCCCATCCCCGACGGCAAGCACGGCGGCTGGGGCTACAGCCCCTTTGTGTCCCTCTGAATGACGGTTGCCAGGCACCGGGGGATGCTGGTCCGGAGGGCAGCAGAGGTTTTGTTATCGGCACGGTGGTGGAAGAGGAGGAGGGGGATGGGGCCGGCACGGGGGATTAGGGGGAGGCTGAGGGGCGTTCCCCAGGGCACTCTGATCCCTTCCAAAGGGACCTTTGTTCAGGAGCCTGCTGCTCCCACCGGCTCCTGGGGGCTGTGAGCTGGCAGCTGCAGGCAGGGATGGGGTTTCCTGGAGCTCTCTGGAGCTACCCTGTTTCCCAGGGCTCGGCGTGGGAGCGGGCTCGGGGCCGAGGGGGGGGAGGACCCCGCTTCCCGTGGCTGTTTGGCTGTTGCTGCCACCCCTCTCACTGCTCCCGCCACCCCCCTCGTGTTCCAGGTTTGCCTGGGGTGTTGCTCCATGCTCCGGGTGAGGGGCGCCGCCGGAGGCACCCGCATATGTCCGTCTGTCCCCGCGCGTCCTGCGGCAGGAGATGCCGTGGGTCTGGGTCAGAGCTGGCCTGGGGAGAAGCAGGAGGGGTGGGGGATGCGGCGGTGGCTGCAGCGGCTGGAGGAAGCTCCGGGTGCTGTTGGGAGAGGTTCGCACGTGTTTGTGCGCTGGGTGAGCACGGGGTTGCGTGGCCCCAGCACTCAGCATGGGATCCTGTCCCTCGGCCACCAAGCCTCTGTGCTCCAACCAGCCGGCCGGGCCCCGCCGCTCCTCCTCCTCCTCACCAGGCTGGTCTGGCGGGCTGCAGCCTCCTGCTGCCGGTGGCACCCACGCAGTGCCCGGCCTGGGCTCCAGTGGCTCAGGCAGCGCGTGGAGACTGCCTGTGGCACCAAGCTTCTGCACAGAGCTGACGGCGGGGTTTGGCACAACCTGCTTTGTTGGAAACGTGTCCGGAAGCGGCTGGTCCCAGGGAGCTCTGGGGAGTCACTGGGAGCATCATGGACCACTCCGGTGCCAGGAGCTGTGTGTAGCGCTGCTAGCACAGCGGCTGGAGCCCTGCCCTCGTGTGCTGGCAGCAAGGCCACCCCAGGCCATGCCACACCTGGTGCTAAACCCACATCCTGGCCTGGAGCTGCTCTCTGAGCCGTGGAGGCCGGCAGCGGGGTCAGGGGCACAGAGCCGGGGGTGCCGGGGCAGCGGGTGCTGCAGGCTGTGCGCCCCGGCCGGGGCTGAGCCAACTGCCTGCTGCACGCCTGAGCCGATTATGGCTCTGATAATAGCCCGGGGGATTAAAGGGCTGTGCTCGTTGTCGCTTTGCGCCCTTCTCCTCCTCCTCATCAAAGAGGCCGTGGAGCACAGGGCTGCTGCCTGCTCGGGGTGAGGGTCCCACGGCCCCAGAGCGCCCCTGCTGCCATGTGCCCCTCGAGGGGTCTGTGCCCCTGCGGGGCAGGCAGGGGTTCAGCCAGACCCCCCTGTGCCGTGGGGAGAGGGGACAGTGCAGGGTGCCTGGAGCTTAGCGGGGCTCCTGGGGGAAAGGGTGGCCGAGGCTGCAGGGGAAGGGTCCCCAAAAGGCAATGGGGAAGTGTGCGGGGAGGGATTTTGCAGACAGGCTGGCAGCTTGAGGAGGGGGCAGTGGGACCAGCTGCTGGGAGCAATGCTCGAGGTGGACAGACCCACCTGGCATCCCCGCCAAGACCACCCTTGGCGGGGGTGGGCAGCAGAGCCCATTGCCAGTCCTGTCCCGTTTCCCCGAGAGCAGGATGAGGTGTGGTGCTAAATGTCGATGTGACCAACCTCCACTGTGGCACGGCTGCCCTGGCTTTTGTCCCACGGCCGTTCCCAGCCCCTCATTGCGCCAGCCAAGGTGGAAGAAGCCCGAGCATGGCCTGGCTGCACGGGCAGGCCCTGCCGCTGCCCAGGGAAGCCGCTGAGCCTGCAACGAGGGCGAGTGCTGCTGGCAGGCCCCGGGGGGGCAGGTGGCTGGGGAACGCAGCAGTGACGGCCGCTCCTGGGTGTGCAGGTCGCGTGCGGATCGAGGAAGGCGCCTCGCTGCGCATTGACCTCCTGCGTGCCGAGGACCAAGGCTGGTACGAGTGCCGTGTGCTCTTCCTCGACGGGCACAGCACCGACGCCGACTTCCAGAACGGCACCTGGATCCACCTCACTGTCAACGGTACTGGTGATCCCACCCCCGGGCGCTGCTCTGCCCGCCACTGGCCAAGATCTCGCAGGGCTGGGACTGAATCTGCTGCTCTTCCGAGGGCAGTTCATCTGGAGCTGCGGCTGAGGGTCTGGGCTTGTCTTTACAGCACCCCCCACCTTCCTGGAGACCCCCCCTGCGTTCGTGGAGGTGCGGGACCAGGATGCACTGAGCCTTACCTGCACAGCTGCCGGCAACCCCAAGCCTGTTGTCATCTGGAAGAGGAGCGACCTGGCTGTCCAGAGCGGGGACACAGTGCAGGTGAGGGTGGAAATCAGCAGTTAACACTCGCCAGGGTCTCGTGGGGCAGCCAGATGTGCAGAGCAATGCAACTCTGCTTGGCTGGAGCACGAGCAACTGTCCCCACTGCGGTGGCACCCCCCTCCTGCCCCTGGCCCTGCCCACAGCACCACAGTCCTGAGTTCCTGTCCCTTGGCCGTGCCACACGCCCGCTGCCTTTGCAGGTGAGGAACGGGACGCTGAGCATCGCCGTCGTGGAGCGCACCAGTGCCGGCACCTACACCTGCCACGCATCCAGCAAGGAGGGCACCATCACCCACACCACCCGTGTGCTCGTGCAGGGTAGGAGCCGCTGCTCTCCCAGCGCTGGCCACATGGGCCACCCCGCTGGGTGCTGCCACAGAGCATGGAGGGAGACACGTCATGGGGGTTGGGTTTGGGGCAGATGTGGGTGTGATGGGCTTTGGGAGCAGGTGGGGCCATCCCCCGCCCTCACCGTCCCCTCTGCTCCACGCTGCAGGGCCACCCGTCATTGTGGTGCCACCCCAGAATGTCACCGTCAACGTCTCCCAGGATGTCTTTCTGGCGTGCCAGGCTGAGGCGTACCCAGGAAACCTCACCTACACCTGGTTCCAGGGCAGCAGCAATGTCTTCCACCTCAGGTACAGTGGGGACGGGGCTGGCACCAAGGCGGCCGCGGGCTCCTGCTGGTGGTGCTGGGGCGGGCAGGGGTTTCTGTGCCATGTGAAGCCGGGATCTGAGTGCGGTGGGCGGGCGGGATGCACGGCGGGGGCTTCGCTCACCGCAGGGTTCTGAAGACAGACAGTCTCAGAGGCACCTCTCACCACTGCCCTCCCCTCCCCTTGCAGCCACCTCCAGGATCGGGTCCGTGTCCTGGTGGACGGGAGTCTGCTGCTCCAGCGAGTGACCCCGGACGACGCTGGCAAATACACCTGCATCCCCAGCAACGGGCTGTGGAAGCCACCCTCTGCCTCGGCCTTTGTCACAGTGCTGTGTAAGAGTCCCACAGCCCCTTGCAAGCCCAGGCCGTGCTGTCACCAGCTCCGCTCAGAGAAAGGCCCTGCTGGGCTGGCCCGTGGGGGTCCCTGCGGGCCATGGTGGGAAGGGGCTGCCCCTTCAGCAGCCATGGGGACCTGGCCCCCTGCCACCCTCGCTCAGGCCCTGGCACCCTGCCTGTCCTTGCAGATCCGGCACAGGTGACCACCATGCTCCCAGAGACCCCCCTGCCCAAGGGGATGCAGGGTGTGATCCGCTGCCCCGCCAGGGCCAACCCCCCCCTGCTCTCTGTCAGCTGGACGAGGGACGGACGCCCGCTGGAGCTGGACAAGGTGCCACCGGTCGCGCCCTCCCCGCCTCCCCACACCCCTGAGCCCCTCGTCCTGACCCCACGCCCCCCTCTCCCAGCTCCCTGGCTGGTCCATGAGACCGGACGGCTCCATTGTCATTGCGACGGGGAACGACGATGCGCTGGGAGTGTACACGTGTACCCCGTACAACAGCTACGGCACCACCGGCACCTCCCGGCCCACGCGTGTCCTGCTGAAGGTGAGGCTGGGTGGTGGGCACGCTGCCCACGCCCAGGCTGCTCCCAGCCTGCCGTGCCCATCGCCTGGCCCACCACGGGTCTGCACCCTGTCCCGCCTGCTGCCAAGTCCTGCCTGTCTTCCAGGACCCCCCTGCCTTTACAGCGCGCCCCAAGGAGGAATACTTCCAGGAGGTGGGCCGGGAGCTGGTGATCCCCTGCGTGGCCCACGGGGATCCCCCGCCCACCGTTGCCTGGCTGAAGGTAGGAGCTGCTGCTCTGGGGAACCAGCAGAGCCCTCCCGGGAGGCAGACGCTGCCCTTGACCTCTGGGGCATCGCTCCTGGGGCCGTCCCCGCAGACACAGCAGGGTTATCTCTCTCCTGGCTCCTGTGGGAGAAGAGGCCCAGGGCACTTTGCTTGTGTTGCCCTCTAAGAAACCAGGGCAAGATCCTGCACCTGTTCCTAACCCAGCCCCAGGGTGGTGGATCATGTCAGGTTCTGTTCTCCCCGAGGCCCCGATGCTGCAGGGTCGCTGCAGAGCAGCTGCCCGGCCCTGCGGTGCGGTGGGCTGGGTGGTCGGCCGCCGTCAGCCTGCCCGTGCCTTATCACGCAGGTGGGCAGTGCGGGGAAGAGCGGCGCCCAGGTGGATGGCAACAGCAGCCTTGTCTTCCGCCCGCTTGTCAAGGAGCAGCACGGGGTCTGGGAGTGCGTGGCCACCAACCAGGTAGCCAGTGTCAGCACCGCCACCTCCGTCCATGTCCTGGGTGAGTCGCCGGTCCCTGGCGGGGCCGGCATCGCCCGCGTCTGCCCTGGGGTGGAAGTGCCCCTGCATGGCTGCTGCCCGGTCTGACACGTCTTTGCGTCCCCCGCCAGGTACCAGCCCTCACGCTGTCACCAACGTCTCCGTGCTCCCGCTGCTGCTGGCAGCCAACATCTCCTGGGAGCCGGGGTTCGATGGAGGCTATTTCCAGAGGTTCAGCGTCTGGTACACGCCGCTGTGAGTCCCCACAGGCAGAGCCTGGTGTCCCCCCCCTGCCTCAGTCCCACCAGGGCTGTTGGCTCCAGATTCACAGGTCCCACATCTCCTCAGAGTGAAGCATCCGCCCCGAGCTCACCGTGACTGGGTGTCACTCTCGGTGCCGGTGGGGGCTCAGCACCTCGTGGTGGAGAATCTGCAGCCAGACATGAGCTACCAGTTCAGCGTTCTGGCCCAGAACAAGCTGGGCAGTGGCCCCTTCAGCCAGATTGTCACCTCTGTGCCCAGGGGTAAGAGGGGGCCCGTGCGCTCTCCAGAGCAGCCCCCGTGTCCCCCCCCCAGCCAAGCCCTCAAGCACCTGAGAGGTTCCTGATTCTGCCCTGCTGCCCCCCGGGATCAGCTCCCACACCAATGTCTCCTTTCTCCTCAGGCTTCCCAGTGACCACAGTGCCTCCAGAGCCGCCGGCCATGACCATGCGCATCTTCCTGTCCCCGCCGCGGGCTCTGACGGCCAACGAGACCGTGCGTGGGGTCCTGCTGCAGTGGGAGCCCCCGGCTCAGTTCTCAGTGGTGCTGAGCGGCTACGCGCTGGAGCTGCGGCAGGACAAGGGCGGCTGGGAGGTGCTGGACCGCTCCATCCCCAGCACAGAGACCCAGATCCTGGTGCCGGGACTCATCAAGGTGGGAACCTCACCGGGTGCTCCCTGGCTGTGGGGCAGCTCTGAGGGGATACAGAAAGGGAGGGGGTCAGATCTGCTTTGCTGCTACCCGGAGATGGGGCATCTGGCAGTGCCGCAGAGCTGCTTGGCTCTGCCTCCGTGTGGGCTGAAGCTTGGCTGGCCACCATTCCAACAAGGCTAATGGCCCTCTGCTCCCCCAGGACGCCTTCTACGAGTTCCGACTGGTGGCCTTTGCTGGCAGCTACATCAGCGATCCCAGCAACACGGTGAACGTCTCCACAGCAGGTGAGGCCTGGGCTACCTCCCACTTGCTCTTCCTGCCCCGAGGATAGAAACCAGAGGTGTAAAGTGCCCAGTGTGGTCTAGGATCTTCCCAAACAGAAACCCCTTCACCCTGCTCCCACCCCGAGTGTCCCTGCTGCTAGACCAGGGGATGCAGAGCATCCCTGCTCCTGGTGGAGGGCACAGGTCTGCCCAAAGACAGACCAGCCCTGAGGGCTGGGAGCGCTGAGGCTTCGCTGTTGCCACCATGATCCTGGCGACCCGGGGGAGGCTGTGCCCGCTGTGCTGGCAAGCTCCGTGGGGAACTGAGCCTCTGATGGTGTTTCCTGTCTGACCCAGGCATGGAGGTGTATCCATCTCGCACCCAGCTGCCGGAGCTCCTGCCGCAGCCGGTGCTGGCCGGGGTCATCGGGGGGATCTGCTTCCTCAGCGTGGCTGTCATCTTCAGCACCGTGGCTGCCTGCATCATGAACCGCCGGCGTGCCGCCCGCATCCAGAAGCGAAGGCAAGGTAGGAGCTGGCTGGCTGGGTGCCAGGACCCCGGTGCTCCGAGAGAGCTCGGAGCGCTGCGGTGGCGGGACCCCGTGCCAGGGAAGGGACAGGCCAGCCTGGGGTTGTGGTAGGGCTGAGCACGTGCTGCCGTCTTCCTCATCATCATCACTTTGAGTTGCTCGCTGTGTGATCCCCTTGTGTTCTCATGACCTTCCAGATCCACCACTCGTCTTCTCCCCCAGCAAGAAGCTTTCACTTCCACAGTAAGTCATGCCATGCCACGCTCCCTCCTCCTCCCGCTCCCTCCCTGTCTCGCTGCGCTCCCCATCATGCATTTGCCTCTGGCTGTGGGCAGAGGGACAGGCCCGGGGGCAGCTGCCCCCCGCCACTGGCTGAGGGCTGGCCACAGGGGTGGTGTTAGGACGGGGTGCTGGGGCCGGGGGGTGCCATGGCATAGGGCTCCCCTGGGGAGTTTTGGCTGAAGAAAGGATCAGAAAGAAAGGATCAGAAGCAGCAGTGCAGGGTCACGGTACCCACTGCCAGATGCCCAGCACAAGCTCTCCCCACACAGGGGACAGCTGGACAAGCCTGGAGTCGGGACAGGGTGCTGCAGCAGTTCTCTTCTCCCTTACAGCAATTCTCGTGGCTCTGGTAGCCCAGACAGCACCATGAAGCTGAAGCTGCAGCCGTCCCCCTATCGGAGCCTGCGCCGGACGCTGCTGTGGGGTGAGAAGGCCGGTACCAGCCTGGGCCTCAGCATTGCTGGGGCCAGCACCCGGTACGCTGTGTACGAGAGCCACGTCGGGGAGCACGTGCCCCTGGAGCGGATCTGCCGCGGCCCCGACGGGCGCTTCGTGGTGGAGACCAACATGCGGCCGCAGGAGAGCAGCTGTGGGGCGCTGCCATACGCCAAGCCGGAGCCGTACCTGCAGCAGGACCCCTTGGGGCTGCAGCCTGAGCCCCACCTCCAGCTCCCCGAGGAGGAGGAGCCCATCTGGCGCAAGGGAGTCTCGCTGCGCCCCCGGCCCATGGGGCAGGCCCACCGGGGAGCCCGTGCTGCTGGCTACCGCCAGGGCCGTTACTTTGGCTGCAGCAGCAGCAGCAGCCCCGTGGATGAGGCTGCGGCATTGTGCATCGTCAACATCAGCCCTGTGGCCTCCGCCGCAACTTTGCCTTACAGCACGGTGGAGGAGCCGCGCGACAGCCCCGGCAGCACCCTGTGGGACTCGCTGCCCCTCGAGGGCTCCCGCCAGCCACCCCTCAGCCCCCCGGCCCCCCCCAGCCCCGCTTCTGGGGACAGCCGGCAGCTGGGCGGCCCCCCGGCCCAGAGCGGGATCCTCCAGTACCTGAGCCTGCCCTTCTTCAAGGAGATGTGCGTCGATGGCGACTGGCCGCCCCCAGAGGAGCCGGCAGAGCCCGGACCTGCCAGTGGCCAGCCCGAGCCCACTGCCAGCCCCCCCCCAACCCTGCCGGGGACCGGCAGCTCCCCGCAGCACGCGGGGCGGACGCTGTGCCCAGACTGCGTTGATACATGTGCCAATGCCACCTCCCCCCCAGCCACCACTTTCCTCAAGCCCCCCCGGCTGCCGCTGGGTCCCGCCAAGGCCTCGATGCCCGGCAGCGCCGCCTGGCCCGGCTCCCCCAGCCCCGGGGCCGGCCTGCGGCTCCGCGCCCACCCGGCCCACGGCACGGCCGCCGGCAGTGCCAGGACCGAGGCCGTGCCCTCAGCTAGCACCACGGAGCCCGGCGGGGTCCCGGGCAGGCCGCCGGACCCTGCCCCCCTGGAGCAGCTGCCCCGGGGCAGTTTGACCAGCCAGAGCAGCGGCCGGGGCAGCGCGTCCTTCCTGCGGCCCCCCTCGCTGGCGCCGTCCCTGGGGGGCAACTGCCTGGGCCCCCCCCTCGGGGACGGGGGCAGCTGGCACGGCGCCGGGGGCTCGGGGGCGGAGGAGGGCAGAGCGAGGACGGACCCGGCCCTCGGCGGCATCGGGAAGAGGTGAGCGGCGGGCAGGGCGCCGGCACCCACCCGGCCGCCCCGTCCCGCAGCGTGGGGCCGCCCCGCTGCGGGGTCCCCTCCCTGCCGCCCCCCGCCGCCGGGGGCCCGCCCTGACGCCCGTCCCCGCAGGAGGAACACCTCGGTGGACGAGAACTACGAGTGGGACGCGGAGTTCGCCCTGGAGTCGGACATCCTGGAGGCGCTGCAGCTGTACCGCCGCGGGGACCCGGCACGGCCCGTCTCCACCATCGCCCTGCGCGACCTGGAGCGGCAGAGTGAGTGCGGCCCCCCCCGCCGCTCCCGCCCAGCCCCGGGCCGTGAGGACAGGGGGGCCGGGCCCTTTGGCCCCCGCCCGCCTGGGGCGGCCCCGCGGGCGGGTGACGCGGCCGGGCCAGACGCTGCCTGTCTCCCCGCAGAGCCCGGCGGCGGCTCCTCCCCGGTGAGCTCGATGTCGGCGGAGGCGTTGGCGGCGGCGGGCGGCCCCCGGGACTGCGGCACGGCCCAGCGCCAGGACCCGGCCCCCCCGCGGCGGCGCGGGGAGGGCGCCCGGCCGCGGCTGGGCCCCCGCGGGTGCAGCGCCGAGCGCTTCGAGCTGGCCACGCTGCTGTGAGCCCGGCCGCGGGAATAAAGCGGCGAGCGCGCAGCGCCGGCTCGTCTGTGGGGGGACGGGACCGACGGGACCCCCGCGCCCCTCCCGCCGCTCCCCCCGCCCCTGCGGGCGCGGTCGCTCCCGCCCCGCTGCCCGCCGGGCGGGGCGGGGCCTGCGCGCCGCGTGCCCTTATATGGGCATCCCGCGGGAGCGCGTCACGGGGGCGGGGCCTGCTGCGCGTGGCGTCACCGCCGGCCCGGGGCGTTCCGGGGGTCGCAGCGGGGCCCCCGACTCCCCCCGCTCTGCCCCCAGGCCCCCTCCCAGCCCTGTCCCGGCCCCTTGTCGCCCTCGCCCTGCCCCCGGGGCTCCTGGCCCCGTGTCACCCGCCCTTGCCCCCGGCCGAGGCCTTCCAGGCTCCAGCCCTCGTGTCACCCTTTTCCTGATCTGCCACCCCCTGGGAGCTGCCCCCTGCACCCCCCCCCCATCATCCCCTCTTGCGCCCGGGGTCACCCCCCTGCGTCACCCCCACAGCTCTTTCTCCGCGGGCCCCGCCCCTGTGCCCCTCTCGTCCTGTCACCCCTTACCCTGCCCCAGTTCTCCCCCCGTGTCGCTCCCTGACCTTGTCTCCCCTCTCCCACGGGTCGCCCTGGTTGGCCACCTCAGTGCCAGCCCCTGCCCTGCTCCCCCCCGTGCCCTGCACCCATGTCACCGAAGCCCCGGGGGACACCCACAACCCACCACGTAGCACCCATGGGTGCGGGGGGGGACAGTTGCACTCCAAGGCTGGCCCCCGCCACCACAGTGTCCCTGCCACAGGGCTGCAGCGCCCGGTGGCGCCTCAGGCTGGCTCTGAGGGTGGGTGCTGAGCCCCGGACGGATTTTGGGTGCTGGGGGGCGGGTGGGGTTGCGGGGAGGCCGTGGCAGCGGCCCTGCCACCCCTTCCGGAGGCAGGCGGTGGCTTCAGGCCGAGGTTTTGTTTGTTGTTTTGGTCCCGCTTCCCATGGAGACAGGACTTGTGCAAGCACCATCGTCCCTCCCTGCGCTGCCGGAGCCACCGCGGGCGCTGGGGACACCCTGTCCCTGCGGGGCCTGCAGCCCCCAGCCCGCGCCCCTGCCCCCTCGGCCAGGCCCTGCCGGTCCCCACACCCCAGCAGGGCCCTGGCCCCCCCACACAGCCCCTTCCACGGGGGTGACTCTGTCTCCTGGTGCCACGGCCAGGCCCTGTCCCCATCACAGCCTGTCCCCCGCTGCTGCCATGCCACAATCTGTCCCCGCTGTGGTCACCACAGCCCCTGCAGCCCCCTGTCACTGCAGGCACCCTGTCCCAGCAAAAACCCTTCATGTCCTTCAAACACTTAAGGCCAGCCTGTCCCTGTCACAGCCACTCTCGCTGCCACCACAGCCACCCTGTCCTCACCTTGGCCACCTTGTACCCACCCCGACCGCTCTGTCCTCACCTCGGCTCCCGCAGCCGTCCTGTCCCCACCACAACCCCTGTGTCCCCCTGCCACCACAATCACACTTTCCCCACTAAACCCCCGACGTCCCGCCACGGCCGCCTGTCCCCCCCCTCTCCCCCCCCAGCCCTTCGGTCATCCTGCCACCACGGCCGCCCTGTCCCTCACTGCCACCGACACCATGCCCCCCCACCGCCACGGCCCCGGCCCAGAGCCCCCTCCCCGCCGGGCGGGACGGGGCGGGGCGGGGCTGCCCGGGGCGCGGTGGCGGACCCGGCCCCGGCCCGGCGGACCCGCCCCGGGAGCGGGCGGTACCGGGCCGCCCCCGGCCGCGCTGACATCAGCCGTGAAAAGGGCGCGGGCGGCGGCATCCGCCACTGCCGCACCGGGACCGCGGGATCGGCGCCGCAGGTAGGGAGGGGCGCGGGCGGCGGGCACCGGGCAGCGCCCGCGGGCACCGGGCAGCAGGTGGAGACGGGCGCCGGGACCGGGGTGGGACCGGGATGGAGATGGGCACCGGGAGGGCACCGGCCGCTCTGCCCTAAAATGGCCGGGGCCGCGCTGCCCCGGGGGACCGGTCCCCCAGGCTGGCCCCCCGCTCCGCCCCGCGGGGGTAACGGCTCCGGACGGGGCCGGGCTCCGCGCCCGCGGAGCCGCCGGGACACGCGGCCGCGCCCGGGAAGCGGGACCCGGGTGCGGCTTCCGGCCCCGTCGCTCCGGGTGCCCCGGGGGCGCGTCCGTCCGGGGGCTGCGGTCCCTCGGCGGCCGCGGTGCCGGGGCTGCCCCGAGCCCCGCTCCCCTCCTCGCTGGCCCCGGGGTGGGCCAGGCTGGGTCCTGTCCCCTCCCCGGTGCCCCCTGGTGCTTGCGGCGTCCCCAGGGTGGCCTTGTCCTCTCTAGGGTCAGCCCCCCGCCGCTGCCGCGCTGGCTGCGGGGTCCCCAGGGAGGCGGAGTCACAGCCGGGGTCACCTCCCCGCTGGCCTCGGGGGTCTGTGGGGACCCCAGGGTGGCCGTGCCCTGGATACAGTTCCCTCCCCGCTGCCCCCGGGGTGTCTCGGGGGTCCCCAGGGTGGCCCTGTGCTGTCTGGGGGGGGGGGGTCTGTGGAGTCACCCCACTTCAGGGTGGCCGTGCCCTGGCCGGGGCGGGTGCAGCCCCTCCCGCGGCCGCCGCGGGGTCCCCAGCACGGCGGTGGCGCAGCTGGGCTGGGTCCGGCCCTCCCCTCCCATCTGGGCAAGCCCCAGCTGTGTCGGGAAATCAGCCCTGTCTGCACCAATTTCAGCTCCTCTTTGTTTCCCAACCGGCTTGGCCCCCGGCCGGGCGCTCCCCTCCCTGCGGGGGCTGCCCGCGCCCCAGCCCTGGCCCCGGGGAGCCCCACGGCAGCCGATGGCTTCGAGGGGACGCACGGCTGGCCCGGGGCAGCTGCAGTCACCGGTGGCTGCGGTGCCGAGGGCCCCGCTGCTGCCGCCGGCGTCCCTGGGGCCTCCCTCGGGTTTGATCTTCCTGCTGTCCCAGCGGGCCGGGGTGGCTTCGTGCCCTGGCGGCTCCTGTGACGGGAGCCCCGGGCCTGAGACCAGGTGTGTGACGGGGCCGAGTTCTGCCCTGAGCTGAGCCCGGTCCCCCCGGCGTGGGCTGGGCTGCCCCAGCCGGCAGCTGCCGCTTGTCCCCAGCTGGGGCGTGGGCAGCAGGGCCGGCGCCCCTGGGAGGAGCAGCACATGGCCCCAGACCCCAGGGGTGCGGGAGATGATGCGTGGCCCAGGTGGCCCTGCGCGCCCGTGTCGCTGGCGGACAGAGGGACCCAGAGCGCCCCGGCTGCAGGGGCTGGTCTGCCTGCAGCCCCCCTGGGCACAGCCCCCATCCTTCCGGGAGAGGTGGCACCGCTCCCGCAGCACCTCGGCAAGGGCAGTGCCTGGCCACGAGGCCTGCTGTGACCGGCTTCCCGGTTGGGGTGGGGGCCCCGTGGTCCCGGATCTGGCACCTGGCCTGAGCACACGGGTGAAGCTTCGCAAACAAGCTTCGACCGGCAGCGCGCACCTGCCAAGGCTGCGCCTGCCTGCGGGGCTGAGCCCGGGAGAGGGGTGCTCAGGGCGGGGGTCCAGCCCCGGCACGGAGGGGCCGCAGTGCTGCCCACCCCTGCCCAGGGCCAGATGGCCCCGTCGCCCTCGGGTGGGCATGGACCCAGTGCCCGCTCCTGGCCGTCGGGGCAGGAAGCAGCAGGGCAGGGCAGAGCCCGGGCAGTGCCTGGCACGGGCGATAAGGTTTCACGCCGGATGTCCAGGCAGGATGGCGCTCTGCCCCACCGTGGGGGAGCCCCGCATCTGCTGTCACCCGCTGTCCCCGAGGGGCTCCACCACACCACGGTCACGGGGCCACATCCGCCCTGTGCCGGGTGCCTCCGGAGCCGCTGACGGGCCTCCGGTCTCCGCAGAACCCCCTCCGTCAGCATGGCGAACCGGGGACCGTCGTATGGCCTCAGCCGGGAGGTACAGCAGAAGATCGACCGGCAGTACGACCCCGAGCTGGAGCAGATCCTGGTGCGGTGGATCCTGGCGCAGTGCGGCGGGGACGTTGCCCAGCCGGCGCCCGGCAGGGATGGCTTCCAGCAGTGGCTGAAGGACGGCACCGTGAGTACCCCCGGGGCCGGCGGGGGCGGCGGGCTGCGGCGCCCAGCCTGACCCCTGGCTCCCCCCGGGCAGGTGCTGTGCCGGCTCATCAACAGCCTGCACCCACGGGGCCAGGGGCCAGTGGCCAAGATCCAGGCGTCCGCCATGGCCTTCAAGCAGATGGAGCAGATCTCGCAGTTCCTGCAGGCGGCCGAGCGCTACGGCATCGCCGCCACTGACATCTTCCAGACCGTCGACCTCTGGGAAGGTGTGCGGCGGGCCGGGCGCGGGGCCGGGCGGGGGCCAGGCGGGGGCCGGGGCTGGGGCCAGGGCTGGGGCCAGAGCTGAGCCTGCCTGGGGCCTTGCAGGGAAGAACATGGCGTGTGTGCAGAGGACCCTGATGAACCTGGGCAGCCTGGCCGTGGCCAAGGGCGACGGGCTCTTCGTGGGAGACCCCAACTGGTTCCCCAAGTAGGTGGTGGGGGCTGGGAGGGCGTTGCTGGGCCAAGGGGTCCTGGGGGATGCTGATACCTCCCCGCCCGCAGGAAGTCGCAGGAGAACCGTCGCGTCTTCTCCGAGGACAAGCTGAAGGAGGGCCAGAGCGTCATCGGGCTGCAGATGGGCACCAACCGCGGCGCCTCGCAGGCCGGCATGACGGGCTACGGGATGCCCCGCCAGATACTCTGAGCGCTCACGCTGCCCCCCGGCTGCCCCTGGCACGGCCCCCCCGGCCCTGCCTGCAAGGGGCCCCCTGGGGCCGGCCCCCAAACTGCCTTAACCCCCCCTCCGCGGACCAGCCGGGCGCCCCAGCCCAGGGTGCCCCCCCCGCCAGTATCTCCAGGACCAAAGCCCTTTTTTATAATTATTATTTTGTCAGGTGCGGGTGGGGGGGGGGCTGCCACGCTGCCCCCGCACCTGCCCCCCCCAAGTGCCTTGGGGGCCACAGTGCCCCCCCCAGCCCTGCTGCTGTGCTGGGGGGCACCCCCCACCCCAATAAACGTCTCCTCTTCTTCCAGTGTGGGCAGTTGTTGGGGGGGCCCAGTGTGAGGGGATGCCCGGGGGTGGTGGGGGGACACCAGCCCGGGGGTGCACGGCCCCCCCCAGCCTCGCAGCACAACATGGTGGCAGCGGCCACGTGGAGGGGTGGGGCTGGCAGGAAGGGGCGGGGCCGGGGCGGAGGGGCGGGGCTGTCGCTGGTGACTCCCTGGGGGGGCGGGGGGCACACGCGGGGCAGGACGGGGCGGGCGTGTGGCCCCGCCCCCGCGGCCTCAGCCCCGCCCGCGCGGCCGTTGCGCGGGGGGGGGGGGGGGGGGCGTTGCCATGGCGACGGTCGGCGGCCGCCGAGGGCAGCGGGATGGTGAGTGTGGCCCGTCCAGGTGCGCCGGGCCCGGGCCCCCCTCCCCGCTCCCCCTTCCTCCATTCCCCCGGTCCCTCCTCCCCGGCATCTCCGGGCCCTCCTCCCCGTATCTCTGGTTTTTCTGCCCCAGTATCTTCCGTCCCTCCTCCCCGGTATCCCCGGTCCCTCCTCCCCGGCATCCCCAGTCTCTCCTCCCCGGTTCCCCCCGCCGCAGCCCGTTCACGGCCGCTCTCTCTCCGCAGCCCTCCAGCGTCCCCGCGCCCCGCAGCCGGCGCGGGGGGCCCCGCAGCCCCGCGGTGGACGAGGCGCTGATCAGGGGAAGCCGGGTGAGAGCGACAGGATCCCGGGGGGCACCACCGGCTGCACCGGGCAGGGCCACGCGGGGGTCGGGGTGTCAGGGAGGCCACCAGAGCAGGGGCTGCCTCTGTCCTCCCTGTCTGCTCTACGCCCCCACTTTTCACAGGGTAATTAGTTAATTAGCAAGGCAGAGGAGACTCGGGAGGTGGGAGCCCGGTAAAGGAGAGGAGCTGGTGTCAGGGGGTCTGTCGTTATTTCCTGTGAGATATACGGAGTCCTTGGAGCGGGGCCTGGAAGCTTCCAGAGCAGCTCGTTACCAACATATTTAGACTCATCAGGGAGCTATGAAATCAGTCCCCTTGGAGACGAGGCAAAATTGCTGCAGGTCTCCGACCTCCTGGCCTGATGCCCTGGCCACCGAGAGGAGATAAACAGAGCGGCAGCTCCTTCCTCTCCAGTCCCGTAAGGAAAGGCCTCGCTTCCTCCATGCCCGTCCCTCGGCTGTCCCGGCCCCCGCAGGAGGGCCCAGGGAGAGCTGCAGCTGCTGAGGCGGATGATGGCGTTTTCCAGGGTGACATTTTGTTCGTTCTTCCCATGCTGCTGCCCCCCCCTCCTTTGGCTCTCCAGGGGCTCTCCCTGTGGCAAGTTGGGTCCGTGGCAGTGGCCGTTGGCTCTCCCCACCCTCTGTGTCGCCTCCGACACAGACCAGGGCGCAAGGGCCAGGCTGGACGCCGCCGCGGTTCGGCCTGTCTCGCACTCGCCATCTCTTCTGCTGATAAAACGTCGGGGGCGTCTCTGTCGGGGCCGCAGCAGGTGAGCAGCTGCCGCGAGGGGACCGCGCTGTGCTCAGGCACTTGTCCCTCCATGGTGGGGGCTGTTTGTGGCCATTGTTTCCTCTCCTGGGCTTTATCGCTTGAAACCAATCTGTCCAAAGAGATTTGCCAAAACCCTTTGGCTGTTCAGAGGCAAGGAAGGAAGCATGTAATGAAGATTACCTCCGCTCCCAACTGGAGGCTCTGCGCATGGTTTGCCTCGTGGGGCGGGAGGTTGGGAGCGCTGCCGGGTCCGTGTGCCTGTGAGCCGAGGAGCCCCGGGCAGGTTTATGGTCTGTTATCTCAGAAGCCTTCAAGGCAGTTAGATAAAAATATCGTAATGCTCACATGGGTGTTAATTGAATTCCCTGAGATTAATCCAGGTCTAGTCCAAAGAGTTCTCCTGGCTTTTGGGACAACGTGCAGGCTGGCTGCAATGAATAACACTATTATCTCTGTTTGCACGGGTGTTTCAGAGCCAAACCCTTTAATTCAACAGCTTGTGCTTGGGGCCCGCGGTGGCTGGGAAGCTGCTCCCGTATCTGCCGTGCTGGGCTGTGGGAGAGCCTGTGCTTCGGGGCCATCAGACCCATAAAGTGGGAGTATGGCCGGCAGCAGGTTCCCAGGGAACCGCTCCGTGCCCAGACGGCTGCAGGATTTGTTCCAGCAGCCGCTCAGAACTTTAAAGCTGAACAAGTGAATGGAAGTCCAAGGGAAACCACACATCTGTGTGTACCTTAGACTGGCTCTTGCACTTCCCTGACCCCGGTGAGGATTTCTCTGGGACGTCTACGCCGTGGTTGGGATCTGGGAGGTGACCCAGGTCTTGGGAAGCCAAACCTGCCCTGCCAGGCCAGGGTCTGCCGGCCAGGGACCGTCCCACTCGCCTGCCGGAGCTTTGCTCGGTGCCTGCTCCGCTCCGGAATGCTCCTTCCCGTGGGATCGTCAGCAGCTTCACCCCGGGGCGGCCGGGACGCCTGTTCCTGCCTGCCCGAGGCTCCGAGGCTGGATCAGAGGGTCCCGTGGGCGGCCCCACGCGTGTCTGTGTCCAGGACAGCCCTTGGCTGCTCCCACCCAGCCCGGGGGTGCAGAGCGGGGTCCCCGTGCCACGGGGTGACACTTCACTAGGTGGCAGTCTCGGCTCGAGCACGGGGACCGGCACCAGTCCAGGCTGTACTGGGAGGACTGGTTTCTGTCCAGTGCTGTATGCCAGTCGATTGCCCACATGGCCAGACCTTGAGCTGCCCCCGCTTCCCCCTCCCCGGGATCCCCCGGCCAGCTCCTGGTGAGTTTGGGTCGGTCTGGGTGGGTTTTCACCCAGTTTTTCCCAAGGCCGTGGGGCTCAGGACGGAGGCGCTGGTGGCCACAGTGAGGAGTGGGGCAGGGGGAAGCTGCCATCAGCTCTAGGCAGCTGAGGGGATGCTCGAGCTTGAGTGAGGTCTTGCCCTGAACAAGCCGCTCTCAGCTCATCCTTCAGATCTGGGCGAGAGACTGATGCCCAGATTTTTATAGTAAAAACAGTGCTGTAGGGATGCTTTTGGTTCTCCCCATGTCCTCATTGGGCCTTTGGAACTGGGGCTGCTGAGACACAAAAACCCTTCCTGTGCCCAGACATCAGTGGCCTTGGTGGTGCGAGAGGGCATATGTCAGAGCTCAGGAGAACTGTGGCCTCGTGCCCAGAGCACCTCCGTGCCCAGGAGCAGGGGGCAGAGAGCTGGGCACAGGCCAGTGACAGTAAAACCCAAGCAAACGCCGTCCTTTCTTGCAGAGCCTGCAGCAGTCGTGCCCCGACAGCCCTGTTGTGATCCTTCGGGATGTGCAGACTCTCCCGAAAGCGTCGCCCACTGGCAGGCGCAAGCCCGAGACCACCCGTCTCATCACCAAGGACTCCGTCCGTGACCTCATGTGAGTCTGTGCCCGAGTGACAGCTCTGGGGAGCTCCCGGGGCCCCGCGTGGCTGTCACAGCACTGTCGTGGTGTGCAGAGCTCATCCCACGTCGGCTGAGACATCTCGGGGAGGAGGGACAGGCAGCGGCGCTCCAGTGCCTTGGGTGGCAGCGCGGCTCTGGCAGGCGCTGAGCACCGAGCGTTTACAGGGGCACTGAATCATTGTCAGAACCAGTAAAAAGCAACATAAAACCTTCTCAATAGCCAGAAAAACTCCTTCTGGGCTGAACAGCCCTGCAGGGTGGCACCTGCCCCCCCGTCACGTACCAAATGCTGCTCCCGTGCCCCAGTACCCGAAAGCCCCGTCTGAGGGGCGCGCACCAGCCACTCCGCGTTTCTCTACAGGGACGTTTTATAAGCAAGGCTGAACTGTAAGAACCCTGGCCCTAATTACTACACCTCGTTAAAAGCCTGCAGCACATAGACAAGAATAGGGCCATTATCCCGGCCAGCTCCAATTTAACCTAATTTTGACCTGCCTAAATTTTCCTTGTAGTTGTTCTCGGCAAGGTTCGTCTTTGCTTCCTGTTTTGAACCTCCGTGTAATGCTCTTACACCCCATAAAACGTGACACCCGCCCTGCAGGTGGTTTAGGTTTGGGTTTTGTGGAGAGTGAAATGGTGCTGAGGCACCAGCTCAGGCTTTCGAGGCTGGTTCAGGCTCTCAGTACCCGGCTTCATGCGCTGACATTCTTGTCTGACCCTTCTGCTGAAGCTGAGGGCCAGTTTCCAGATGTGTCGCACGGCCACAGCTCCAGCTGAAGCTAATAGAAACTGTCTGTGCTGGTTTTAGTTCCTGAAAATCAGGCCCTAGACATCCCAGGCTGGTCACCCAAACACTGGGACAACTGAAGCAGCGGCCACTGTATCATTAAATTTATTAGTGCCGTTGTGACCATTAGCCATTCTTTAAAGCGTCCTGGAATCCGATGCTGTGATGCAGCTCTCCAACGATCATTATGCAGGTATCTGTTCATATTCACAAGGGTGGATGAAAGGTGACACACAATAATAATGAGTAAATTCTTAGTCCTGAACATCTTCAAAGTGCTCTATGCATTTGGTTAATACACGCTCCTACACCACACGCGTCACCATGGTATCTGAGTAATACAAAGAGTAATTAACTCCTTACAACTCCCCTGGAAAACAGCTCCGTATTATTATCCACATTTTTACAAGTGGGGAAATGGGGGCACCAAGAGCTTCAGTGATTTCCTCTAAACCACAGCGTGAGTCACGGGCAGAGTTCATGGCACAGCAGTGTCCTGCAGTGCCGGGGTGACGGCCGGAGGGGAGCCGGTGCCCGTGTTTGGGCAGCGCGGCGTTTCCTCCTCTCGCGCTGGGCAGGTTCCGGGGGCAGCAGAGCCGGAGCTGAGCTGTGCTGGGCAGAGCCAGAGCCTGAGCAGGCTGAGTGTCATTAAACAGAGCGAAAAGGCAGTTTCTGCCCCCCAAAATCTGTCTGCAGGGTTTTGATCTGGCACGCAGGAGCAGCGACAGCCAGTCTAGGGGCAGGGATGGGCAGGTGTCCAGCTGGAGAAGGGCTGAGGGCAGTGGTCAAAATTTTCCCAAATGAGAGCTGGGAAAGTCAAGTTGGACTGAAATACTTTCAGCATTTTTTTTGCATTGGGGCTGACTAGGCCCATGCTGAATGTTTTGGGGTTTTCCTGGGAGCCCCTGGCCACCCTGACACGTACCCTGTCCTGGTGCATCACACTGTGGTGCCACTTTCCCTCCACTTTCTCTTTCTTCCTCCCCCTGACCAGGACAGTCGGGTCCCCGAGCTCAGGCGCTTCCTGCATTGCTCGGGGGTGACTCCTGGTCCTGGGGCCGTGCTGCCGCCCCCCGGCGCGGGCAGCCCAGGCAGGGAGGTCAGCGGGGCAGGGCTGGAGGGAGCTGCCGGAGACTCCATGCCACCGACTGCTCTCTCCCTGTGTCCCGCACCACCAGCATCCCTGCAGAGAGCCCAGCAGCGTCCCTCGTTATGGGTCAGAAGGATTTCCAGCGCATTAAAGAAGCAGCTCGAGTCCTGACCAAGGAGGAGCGGGAGGCCAAGCTGGCAGCCCTCAGAGCAGAGAAGGAAGCTGTTCTCGTAGGCATTTCCCCCCCACCCCTATTTCCTTGCTTGCTGACAGGTCTCGGGCTTCGGCCAGAGGCAGATGCACCCAGTTAGAGACACCAGCCGAGCTCTGCTCAGGAGCCACCACCTTCTCGCCTCCTTCACCCACGTTTTGGTGCGCTCGTGGCTGCCGGGATGACGCGCAGGGCCCAGCATGGTTCTGTGCCTCGGGCCAGCTCCGATCACCAGCCCGGGGGGCTGTGCGGGATCCTTGGGCTTGTCCTGTCCATGGGTGGGGAAGGGATCCCACACTGGCTGCTCCCCCAGGGGGGGCTCCCTTACCCTGCAAAGGGAGTGGGGGTGTCTCAGCAGGGGTGCAGGAGGGGGTGCCCAGCCCCGTACCCGGGCAGGAGGAGCCTGCTGTGCCCTGCGTGAGCCCGGCTGCCCAGCTGCCCCCTCGGGTGGGCTCAGCCTTGCAGGGCTGCCCCGGGGGGGGCATCGGGCTTTCGGCAGCCCTCCCTGTCCCCTCAGGAGGCAGTGAGCGAGCGCAAGAGTGCAGCGAAGCAGAAGGCCGCGCTGCAGCAGCAGGCGGGGAAGCTGAGCGAGCTGGAGGAGGTGGCGCAGGAGCGGGCCCGGCACCTGGTGCAGCGGGCAAGCAGGATGCGCATGGAGCAGGAGGATGAGATCAGGGAGTTCAGCGAGGTAGGACCAGGGGCTCCCTGGCACCACCCAGCACCCCAGGGCCTCCTGCCAGCACCCAGACCTGCCTGGGCTGCCTGCTCAGGCGGGCTGTGAGAGCCCCTGAGAGCTTCACCGAGCCGCTCTAGACCCAAACCCCTCTCCGCTGGCTGCTGCCAGGGTTTTCCTCTCCTTCCCTTTTCCTCTTCCTCGTCTGTGTGTATGTCCCTGCTGCCACTGCCCAGTCTGGCTTGAAGACCAGGAGCCCTGTTGTCCCCACAGCTGATCCTTGGTGCCAAGTGCCACATGATCCGCGACGCACAGATCCTCGAGAAGCAGCTCATCGCGAGGGAGCTGGAGGAAGAAGAGAAGCGCCTGGCCAGGATGATGGAGGTGGAGAGGAAAAGGGCCGACGAGATGCAGGAGGAGCTGGAGCGCAGGAGGAAGCAGGAGCTGCTCAGGTTTGCTGCAGAGGCATCTGCCCTGGTCCCAGGCCTTGTGCCGGAGCTGGGTGGCCGCTCCCACCACTGCACACCCCCTGTCTGCAGCTGCACTGGGCGGCACGAGGCAGCGCACGCCACCGATGTCTGTGCCAGTGCTTCTGCTTCTGAGAGCAGGACAGAGCCAGAGGGAACCCTTCTGCTCCCTTCTTTCCAGAGGGAGGCAGGAGCTGGTGAAGCAGATAGAGCAGAATGCGGAGGAGCGGGCTCTGAGAGCCGAGCAACGGGACCAGGAGGCGCAGGAGGTTCGGGAGTACCTGGAGCAGCTGAAGATGGAGGACCTGAAGGTGCAACCAGTGACCCACTGGGGAGTGGAGGGGGGCTGGAGTCAGATTTTCACCTTCTTGTAAGGGTGACCCATTGCTGGGAAAGTCAGACTTGGTGTGTGGAGACAACAGCTGGAGAATTAAAGCTCTGGTCTCTTGGGGAAGTTGAGGCATCCTCAGAAAACAACCCAAGCTGCTGGGCCCCCGTGAAGGCCTGTGGGGAGACCCGAGGAAGCACTTTGTGCTGCGGCACTTCTGTCACCCTGGGACCCTCTGCACTGCTTTCAGGATTTGGAGCGGAGACAGGAGCAACAGAAGAAAATCCAGGCTGAGATTAAACGCATCAATGACGAGAACCAGAAGCGCAAGGAGGAGCAGCGGGAGCAGGAGAGGATGGCAGATGAGCAGGTGCTCGAGTACCAGAGGCAGAAGATGGTAATGGCTGAGCAAGTGTGGCACTGGCGGAGGTTTAGCGTGCAGCAGAGGTTTAACAAGGAGCAGAGGTTTAGCGGACAGCAGAGGTTTAGCGGGCAGCAGAGGTTTAGCGTGCAGCAGAGGTTTAACAAGGAGCAGAGGTTTAGCGGGCAGCGGAGGTTTAGCGGGCAGTGGAGGTTTAGCGGGCAGCAGAGGTTTAGCCGACAGCGGAGGTTTAGCGGGCAGCAGAGGTTTAGTGGGCAGCAGAGGTTTAGCAGGCAGCAGAGGTTTAGCAGGCAGCAGAGGTTTAGCAGACAGCAGAGGTGCTGCCGGGAGCTGCCACGAGGGTCTGTCCCGTGCAGGAGCGTGAGGCTAAGTTTGAAGCTGAGCAGGAGAGAATCCGCTGGGAGAAGGAGAAGGAGACGGAGCGTTTGAGAGCCATGCAAGAGAGAGCCCAGGACCACCAGGCAGAGCAGGTGAGTGGCTTGCTGACACGCCACCTTCTGCGCTGGCTTACTCGCCACATTCCTCATCACCACCCCAGCGAGGCGGGATGTGGTGGGTCTATGGGGCTTTGCAGGTCTGGACCAGCCCCTGGAGACGTGATGTCCTGGAGCAGTGCTGGCCACGGCGCTGGAAGAGGCAAAACCACGGTCAAGTGCTTCCATACCCCCACGGGGGAGTGTGCTGCCATGACCCCCAGCGTCAGCGCTCTCCCCCTTCGGCCAGGACGCGCTGAGGGCCAAGCGCAGCCAGGAGGCTGCCGAGCGAGAGTGGCGGCGCAAGGAGAAGGAGGCGGCGCAGAAGAAGGCCAAGATGGAGCAAGTGCTGAAGCGGAGCCGCCTGGAGCAGGTTGCTCAGCGCGAGCACAGCATGGCCGTGCAGGTGCAGCAGGACCGCCACGAGTTCGAGAGGATGCTCAGGTGAGAGGGATGGCTCTGGGAGCTCGCTGGCGAGACGGCCGGGCCCTGCCTTGCAGAGCGGGACCCAGGGCGGGCAACACGGGGGCAGGGGTCCGCTGGAGCGCGGCCTTTCACCTGCCCCGAGCTGTCCTGCAGGGCTCAGCAGGAGCAGATGGAGAAGGAGGCAGCGGAGGAAGCGCGGAGGGCAGGTCTGCAGCTTGCCCACGCTCACGACGTCCGGTGCCAGATGCAGGAGCGTCAGCAGCAGCTGGCGCGGGAGCGGGTGGCCGCCTTCCAGGAGTGCCAGCGGCTGGAGGAGGAGGCCCGCCAGCGCAGCCAGCGCATCGCCCAGCTCAAGCAGCAGAAGATGCAGGAGCTCAGGTGATGTGCTGCCAGCGGCCGCTTACTTCCCTGGCTCCCTCCATGTCCCTGAGTCCCTCCTGGCTTCCCTCCATCTCCTGACCCCTGGGACGTCTCACAGCTTCTGCTCCGGGGCCGCAGTCCCAAAGCTCGGCTCCAGTGTAGCACAGGGGCCTGATGATTTCTTTCCTCTCGCAGAGCTGCCGGCATCCCCGAGAAGTACTGCGCCCAGGTGGAGCGGAGGGCCCGGAGCCTCACACGTGCAGCCCCAGGCCAAGCTCAGCCCCGTGAGGAGCAGGGCTCCGGTTCCCCTCTGACTTAGGGGAGTCCGTTTTCTTAGGCTGAGTTTCCTATGAATGGAGTGTTTATGGAGCAGACAGTGTCCTTCATCCTTCTCTTGCTTCAGGTTTGTGGGCCAGAAGCTGCCCTTGGGGCTGAAGTAGCCCAGAGGCTCCTTGTCCCACCTGCTCCACTCCTGGGACAGAGGTTGCCCCTTGCCTGTCTCCCCACACCCCCTCACTGTCCTCGGGGGCCAAGGAGCATCCCCAGGCCCTCGGCACAGCTCGGAGTGGGGGTGTTCCCAGCCCACGCAGGGTCCCCACGAGCCAGGCAGGCTCTTCACACACAACCCTGGCAGTGCCACCTTCTCACCGAGGTGTCACCTCCAGGCCCTGCAGCAGCAGCCTTTGTCAGGGGCAAAGCAAAGAGACCGGAGCATGATGCAAACACTTAAAATCCTTTTGGATAGGGACTGGCAGCTTCAGAGGGCTGGGATCCTGTAGGAGTGGCTCTGATTAATTGTCAGAGCAGCTGGAAAATAAGGAGAGCTGGCAAAGGCGAGACTGCCCAGGGCAGGGGGACAGCTCGGAGGACTCTGCTGTGAGCTCTGGGCCTCCTCCAGGCTGGGTAGAGAAGGAGGACGAAATGCTTGTTGCTCCTTCCCCGTCTCTCCTCCAGCTGTTGCCTGTCCCCGGGGTGTGACAGAGCCAGGCTCTGTGCCCTCCCTGTTGGGGCAGGGGCTGAAACACCTCGCTGGCTCTGCAGGGCATCTGCCCTCAGACCTGGCCCCGAGCAAGTCCCCACGGCCACCAAGCTCTCTGGGGCCCCCGGGGCTTGGCACCAGTGCCCGACCCACAGTGACCTGCGGGGCTCGGTGCCGGGCTCGCCGGCCCATCCCCGGTCCCCAGCGCCCACATGCCAGCTGTGTCACTCTTGGTCACCGCCTTGGCCAGGCAGTCACAGCCTTGTTCTAGGCCAGGCTCAGCCCAGAGGGTTTCAAAGCCACCGCACCGAGGGGCTGTGACCACCGGCGGGCAACCAGCCGGGGTGGGGCGGCTTCTCCACCCTTCCTGGGTGAGCGAGCGGGGCTCCCGGTGCCGAGGAATGCAGGAGTCACCAGGCCGGGGAGCCAGCGCCGGGCCGGCGAGGAGCCTCGAGCTGCGGTGAGCCACGGCCCCGTCATGGCGGGAACGGCCCCGCCACGAGGGAACGGCCCCGGCAGGTGCCACCCGCCCCTCGCTGCGTCGGTGCTGCCCCGGGGCCGGGCCGCGCGCGGGGGCCCCCAAATCACAGACGCGGCGAAGCACGTGCTGGGCTCGACCCCAATTCCCAGCACGGTGCTGGGAAGGGTTAACTGGCAGCGGTGAGCTCAGCTTGGGGCCAGTAAATGGAGCAGCTCTTGGCCCCGGGGAGTGTTTGGGGCCGGCTGGGCGGTGCTGTTGAGCCGGCTGGGGCACTCAGTGTGGAAAGTACCAGCACGGCCGGGCTGTGCCGCAGGCACTGGGAGCCGGGCACGAGGCCTGAGCCTGGCCCAGAGCACCAGGACTGCCCAGCGCGGGGGCTCGGCCCCTCCAGGGACAGGGATGGTGACAGCGCCCATGGCCAGGGCTCCCCACAGGGCTGAGCGTCCCCACTGGGCCCCCTGCACCCACTGCAGAGCATCCCTGTCCCAGCCCCTCCAGTGTGGAGCATCCCTGTCCCCAGTTCCTCCAGTGTGGAGCAACCCTGTCCCCAGTTCCTCCAGTGCAGAGCATCCCTGTCCCAGTTCCTCCAGTGTGGAGCATCCCTGTCCCCAGTTACCCCAGTGTGGAGCATCCCTGTCCCAGCTCCTCCAGTGTGGAGCATCCCTGTCCCCAGTTACCCCAGTGTGGAGCATCCCTGTCCCCAGTTCCTCCATCCACTGTGGAGCATCCCTTTCCCCAGTTCCTCCAGTACAGAGCATTCCTGTCCCCAGTTCCTCCAGTACAGAGCATCCCTGTCCCCAGCTCCTGCCCTCAGATCCCAGCAGGTTTCAGCCCCTCTCCCTCCTCTCCAGCTGCCCCAGACTCCTCCAGCTCGTCCCCTCGCCAGTGCGGAGCGTGGCCTGTCCCACCTGCTGCCCTGCCCCAGTGTCCCGTGCAGGGAGCCACGGCCTGGCACTCCAGCCCGGTCTCTGTGCTGGAGCCACCAGTGCCACCAGCACCAGCATGGGCTTGGTGGGTGCCACAGGCCCCGCATGGCTGCAGCATCCCTGTGCCCGCTCGCCGAGGGGGCAGGACCAGAGGAGGGATCTGCAGGAGCTTAAGCCCATGGTCAGACCACACCTTTAAGCTCTTTCAATTGTCCTGAGTCCTGCCCCAAGACCAAAATCCTTTCAGGACCTGCATGGGGCCAAGCTGGCACTTCGGTGCAGCCACAGTGCTCGGCCACGCTCGGGTCCTGCAGGGTCCCAAGCAGCCTCCCCCCACCAGCCACACTCATCCCTCCAGTGCCCACAGTGGGGTCCCAGCCACTGGCCACCACAGGGCCCACGGTCCCCCCGGTCCCTGCTCCTCCGCTCCGGCTGCCCCAGGCTGGGCCTGTGCCTCCTGCCCGCGCTGCCCGCGCTGCCCCCCTGCCCGGGTCCACCTGGATGGGAGCCCACGCCATGGCGATGCTTAATTACCGGGTAGGGAGTGGAGCAGGGCGGCATCGCTCACGCACAGCTTGGAGCCACTCAGTCATCCCAAAGGCATCCGCCCCACAGGGAGGAGCGCCCCGGCCCAGCATGTAAAAGCAGCCCCGCACGGCCGGCTGCCCTGTCGCCTCAGAGCCTCCTCCACTCCCGCTCCTCCTCAGCACCCGGCACGGCTGCAGCGTCATGGCAGGGCACGGCGCCAGCCTGCTCCTGCTCCTGGGTCTCATGCCAGGTAGGCGCTGACGGATCCCTGCGCTTGGACCCTCTCCTGCAGTGAAGCCACCGAGGATGGAGGGGTCCCAGCCCAGCCGTGGGGCACCCCATGGTCAGCAGAGCACCTGCAGCCAGGGCCGCTCCTGCCCCGACACCCGTCTGTGTTGGCCAGAGTCGGGTGACACTGAGCCCACCGTGTCCCTTTGTCCCCAACGCAGCTTCACAGGGCCAGGAGGGTGCCAGCCCTGAGTGGTGCTTAACCCCGCCAGGGCACCCTGCCCCTGTGGTGTCTGACCCCCACAGACGGGTCCCCGTGGGTTGGGTGCTGCAGGACGCGGGGACGTCGGGGCACAGGTCTGGGTGTTCCCCTGCCGGTGTGACTGGTGCTGTTCTCTCCCCAGCTCTCCTCCTGGCCGTCAGGATCAACGGCAAGGGCCGGGAGGTGCTGTACCTGGCCAAGGGTGACTCGGTGAAGCTGGGCTGCCCCTACGTCCTCGAGCCTGAAGACAACGGTCCCCAGGGCGTGGGCATCGAGTGGATCCAGATCACGCCCGAGCGGACCGGCCCGGAGAACGTGGTGAGTGTCACTCGCCCCAGAAGCCGCTGTCCCACCGTGCAGGCAGGGCAGGCAGGGCTGGACCAGACGGAGCCCAGGCGAGCAGGCAGGGCCAGACAGGACAGACCAGGTCTGTCAGGGCAGGGAAGGACCAGGCAGGGCTTGGAAGGTCCAGACAAAGCCCAGCAGAGCAGGCAGGACGGGCAAGGTCTGGCATGGCAGGGGAAGGTGCAGGTAAGGCAGGCAGAGCCAGGCAGGCACCGGGCAGCGCATTTCCCTCCCCAGCTGGCAGCCCTGGGTCCCCCAGCCCGCACCAGCCCTGCCCACTCTCTCCACTGTCTCCCCCAGTTCCTGTCCTACCAAGACCACCACGTCAACTACGGCAGCGGCTCGGGGCTGCAGGACCGGGTCGCCTTCGTGCAGAACGACCCCAGCCAGTACGACGCCTCCATCCGCCTGGCCGACCTGCAGGTCTCCGACACCGGCACCTACCAGTGCCGGGTGAAGAAAAACACTGTGGCCGTGCACGAGGTCATCGTCACCGTGCAAGGTGAGCCCCCCCCTCCCGTGCCCCCCTCCAGGGTGGCCCCAGTGGCTCCGGTGGTGACAGCGTCCCTCTCCCCGCAGAGAAGCCGGCGGTCCCGCAGTGCTGGACCGAGGGGGAGCAGATAGTGGGGAGCAGCATCCTGCTGCGGTGCTACAGCCGGGGAGGAGCTTCCCCTCTCTCCTACCAGTGGGCTAAACTGGCCGACGGCTACGGCGGGGGACATCTGCCCTCCGGCACCATCCAAGGTGGGTGCTGGCACCCCGGGGGCTCCACGGGGTGCGGGGGGTGCTGATGGGCGGGGTGTCCCCCTCTGTGAGGGCGCCCGCGGGTTGTCTGTGTGCTCTTCCCGGCGTGAGCCCACGTCCCTGCGCACCCCCGGGTGGGTGCTGGCAGCGCTGCGGCCCCGGGGCTGACGGGGCGTCTCTCCCTGCTGCAGGACGTGGCCCTGGCGACCTGTTAATCCGTAGCCTGTCGGAGGTGCACACCGGCATCTACCAGTGCCGCGTCTCCAACCGCGTGGGCTACTCCGTGTGCCAGCTCAACCTCAACCTTGCGACAAGTAAGTGCCACCGCGGCGGGGGTGGGGGGGGCAGGCGGCGCGGGCAGGGTGCTGCCGGGGCCTGGCCCTGCGTGCCAGGGTGCCACCGGGGGCACGGTGACCAGTGGGCAGCCGGCGGGGAGGCCGGCGGTGACAGGATGTGCTCCCGCGGCAGGAGGAAGGCAGGCGGGCATCATCGTGGGCTCCATCCTGGGCTCCCTCCTGCTCCTCAGCCTGCTCGGGCTCCTCATCTGGGCGCTGATCTGCCGCTACCGCCGGAAGGAGTGCCAGCGGACCTGCAGCGACTGCAGGTGAGGGGCACGGGGCGGGCACAGGGCCAGCGGCACCGGCGAGAGCCGTTGGGCACTGACAGGCATCACTGGGCATTACTGGGGACTGATGGGCACCGCTGGGTGCCACCGGGCACTGATGGCACCGTGGGTCCCCTGTGGGTGCCCCCAGACTATGGCAGGCACTAACAGGCACCAGTGGGTGGCACTGGGTGCTGCCAGGTACCACTGGGAACTGCCCGGTGCCAGCAGACCTCAGTGAGCACCAGTGAGTGCTACCAGGCAGCGATAGCGGCAGTGACGGGACCGGTGGGGTGCCGCCGGGTGCCGCCGGGCACCGCCAAGCACTGACGGGTGCCCCGGGGCTCCCCTCTGCCCACAGGAGCAGCACAGGCGGCACCATGACCCGCACCTGCAACGTCTGTACCCACAGCTACTCGCCCCACGGCATCAGCTACATGCAGTGCCAGCACGGTGACAGCGATGAGCGGGCAGCCGCCCTCATCTGCAACGAGGGCATCCGGCACCAGGTCGCCTGCCCGGCGCTGTAACCCCCCCACCGGCCCCGCGCCCACCCCCGATTCGGCTCCGCGGGGGGAGCGGCGGCGAGCCCCGAGCCGGCAGCACCGCCGGGACCCGGCGCCGCGCGGCGCAGGGCTGCGCTGCCGGGGCTCGCCGTGCAAATTGAAGTCAGGAATCCAGCTCCCTCCTCCCCCCCGAAACAGCCCCGGCTTCCAGCAAACTTCGTTTGGGTTCATCAGTCTGTTTTGTTGGTTTTCGGTTTTTTTGGCCACTTTTTTGTATGTGCCCCCCCCCCCCGCCCCAGCCCCGCTCCCGGGGGCATCCCTCGCTCGTGCAGCAATATTTATTTCTCTCCGGCCCGTCCCCTCGGCGCCGAGCAGGGACGCAGCAGCCCCGAATCGCCCAAACTGGCTGCCCGGTAGCCTCCCGCCTCCGGCCCGGCGCCCCCGGCGCCCCCGCATTGGCTTTAGCAATTGGGTGTTATTCGAGACGAGACGCCATTGGCACCAGGATTTGCAGTTTGGAACAAGAAAAAAAGAAAAGAAATAAACTAAAGTGAATTCAGCGCTGTCCTGTCGTGTCTCGCCCCTCTCCGGCCGGGCAGCGCGGCGAGGAGGCGGCCGCGGGCTCCGGCAGCACCGACCGACCGGAGCGGCAGCGGGAAGCCCGTCCCGGGTCCCGTAACGCCGCGGCGGTGTCGGGGCAGCCCCTGTGCTCCTGGCAGCACCGGCCCGGCCTCGACGCTGCTGACCCCCCCGGCACCCACGGGTGCCCCGCGCCGGCCGGGACGCGCCGGGGGGGCGTCGCCGGGGCCGCTGTGGGGGCCGTCAGAGGACGGGGGTGTCAGAGCCCCCGAGCCCTCCGCGGGAGGGAGGGAGCGAGGGCAGCGCCAAAGGGCGAAGGGGCCCGGCCCGGGATGCCCCGACCCTCCTCCTGGCCCCGTAAACCAGCCTTGCCCCCGGCCTGATCACGCGAAGGCGGACCCTAACCTAACGCGAGCCCCGAGCCGGGCCCTGGCACCAGCCCCTCACGGTAACCCCGGCGCTGCCCCGGGGCCGCGAGGGGCGAGGGGGTCCCAGGGGTCGCGGCCGTTGCAGACACGGCTCGTCCCGGCGCTAAACCCGCCCTCAGGCCTCACTCGGCCGGAGCCGAGCCCGGATCCCGGCCCGGCCTTAACGCCGCTTGACCCCGAACCGGGCACCGAACCGGGCACAGCGCGGAGCGGCCGCCCATGACGTCACCGGCCCGGCCCCGCCCCCAGCAGCGCCCCTTGCGGCCGCCAGGGAGCGCGCGCGGCGCGAGGTCACGCGGGGCGGTTGCCAGGAGACGGCGCGCGCGGCGGATGGCGGCGCGTTACGGCGCGGGGCAGGTGGGGACCGGGGGGGACCGGGGGGACCGGGAGGACCGGGGGGACCGGGGGGCGCCGGTGCCGGGCCCCGCTCTCACCGGCCCCGCTCTCCCCGCAGTACGAGGACGCCTTCAGTTCCCGCCGCCTGCAGAACTGGAGCGTGCCCCGGCCCGGCCGGCAGGTACCCCCCGACCAGAACCCCCCAGACCCGGCCCGGAGCCCCAGAGCCCCCTGGGACCCCCTGTAACCCTCTCCAGTCCCAGCCTAGACCTCGGGAATCCCCTGGGGTCCCCTCAGCCCCAGCGCAGACTCCCGGGACCCTCCATGCCCCAGCCTTGACCCCACCGAGACCCCTCAGCCCCAGCCTGGCCTCCCAGAACCCCCTGGAACCCCGCTCAGCCCCGGCCCAGACCGCCAGGACCCCCCAGTCCAAGCCTTGACAAACCCTGAGCCCCCCCCAAGCCCCAGCTTGGACTCCTAGGACCCCCCAGAACCCCTCAGCTCTGGGCCAGACCCCTCCCCGGACACCCAGGACCACCCTTAGCCCTGGCCTGTAACCCCAGGACGCTCCCAAGATCCCCCAGCACCAGTCTAGACCCCTTGGATCCCCCAGAACCCCCTCCAGTCCCAGCCTAGATCCCTGGAATCCCCCTCGGACCCCCTTCAGCCCTGGCCCGTACTGTCGGGACCCCTCAGCCTCAGCCTGGGTCCCCAGGACCCCCCTGGGACCCCCATCCGTACACCCACCCCCTGCTCCCCCAGTGCCCCTCGCTGCGGGAGGGCTCTACGCAGATCATCGCTGATGACCGGGGGCACCTGCTCCCCACCGTGCCCCGCTCCCAGGTGAGCCAGATCCACGGGAAGCCAAGTGGAGGTGACAGGTCCTGCCCCACAGCTGGCACCGGGGCTCCCTCACCAGGCCCCCCTCTTCCTCCCAGGCCTCCCCATGGGGCACATTTGTGGCGACCTGGGAGATGCCGCCGAGGATTCCCCCGGCCAGGCTGGACCTGACCTCCCGCTCAGCAGCTGCTGCCGCGCGGCTCCTAGGCTGGATCCGCCAACCCACCACCCTGACCCGCGCCCACAACGGCCTCCGGACGGAGATCACCGGGAAGGTAAGTGACCCCCAGGATGCTGCCAGCTGGGGCTCCGCTGTAGCCGGTCGATGGGGTCCATCTCCCGGGGTTCATCTCCCAGGGTCCATCTCCTGGGGTCCATCTCCCGGGGGTCCCTCTCCCAGGGTCCATCTCCTGGGGTCCATCTCCTAGGGTCCATCTCCCGGGATCCATCTCCCGGAGGTCCATCTCCCGGGATCCATCTCCCGGAGGTCCATCTCCCGGGGGTCCATCTCCCAGGGTCCATCTCCCAGGGCAGCTTCACAAGCCAGCACAAACCACGGTGGTCCCTGTGCTGTGGGAGGCAAATGCTGGGAGGTTTCTGGGGTTGGGAACTGCCCACGAGCAGATTTCGGGGGTGTTTTGTACCACAAGGCAGCACCCAGTGCTTGGGCCACCACCTCCACTCGCTCCCAGGACGGGGCTCCCTCCGCTCCCCCCCAGACCCAGGCTCCTCGCCCCGGGGCTGGCAGCGCGCCCGGGCCGCCGCGGCCGCGGCTGTGCCGGCAGGAGGAGCTCACAAGCTGCCGCTCTCCTCCCAGAGAAAAACATCCAAGGATCGGGTCTTCCCTGACGCAGAGCGGTACCCGCAGCCCCCAGCACCCCATTTCCATTTCTCTGGGGACCGCAGCGACGGTGCCTCGTCCCCGGGCAGACCAGCCTCTGCCCCGGGCGCTGGGGTGAGCCCAGCACGGGGCCCGCTGCAGCAAACCCCTGGCAGCAGCTGGGGCTCACCCCGACCCCCCAGCCCCAGCCGTTCGGCCCAGTCCCGCTGCCCCCCGCTGCCCCCCATCCCCATCTGCGCACCCCGACGCAGCGCACATCTCCCTCCCGCAGCCCCCGGAGCCTCAGCGGGACAGGCAAACCGCCACGGAGCCTTCGCCAGGGAGCAGCCGGGCATCCAGCGAGGGCATCCCGCCCGCCGGGGCAGCACTGGCGGAGCCGCCGAGCCCCGGAGCAGGACCCCCGGCACGGCTCTCCCGGCAGCCCTCTGCGCTGAGGGCAGATCATCCCCGGAGCCGCCGGCTCCGTGCCAGCCTTGCTCCCGGCCGGCCGGGCCCGAGGGACGGAGCCCGCGCTCCCCCCAGCCTGCTGGGACAGACCGACGTGGGGACACCGGCTCGGCCCAAACCTCAGCGCCGGCCCCCCACGCTCCGAGGGAGGCCAGTGCCCCTCACACCCCGCCGGGGGGGCAGAGCCCCAGGCCCGGGGCATCCCCCCGCGGGGTACGGGGCAAGACCAAGCCCGGACGAAGCGCCGTGAGAGCCGGGCGGCCATCTTGCGCCGGGCTCTGAGCGGCTTCACTCTCCCCGCTTCCCCGCAAACCATCGGCCCCTTGGGACACGCATGCAGAAAACACCTTCCTCCCCCAAGGGGAAGACGGCAAAGCCCGAGCGAGGCCACGCTGGGACGGCACTGCACAGCCCACACGTGTGTTTCTGTGGTAGCTGGAAAAATACAGGTTTTTTTAAAACAAATAAATCCCGCCGTTTGGTTTCGGTAGCTCAGGGCAGAGCCCCAGGCAGGTCCAGGCTGCACCAGACGGACACAGTGCCCTCTCGGGGTTGGGTCCCAGCTCGTCCCATTTAACATCGTCTGGCGCTGGAACGGGCCCGGGCGCAGCCCTGGGGCCGCTGGGGGCTCGGCCGGCCCCTGCCTGCGCCCGGGGGCAGGAACCCTCCGCTGCAGGGGCTGCGGCGGCTCCTTAGCCCGTCTCTCAGGGGGGCGGGGGGAGAGAAGCAGGTCTGGCTCCATGTCCCACCTGCCCCTGCCACCGCTCGCCAAAGGGAAATGAAGTCTGCAACGCGCAGCTGAGAGCAGCGAAGCCGAACTGTCAGCAGCTGGCGCGCAGCACAGAATAGCTCATTAGCGAGCAGAAGTGGGTTCCAAATAAAAGCCGTTTCAGCAACTGCAGGAAGTAATTGGTTTAAAGCTGAAATACATTCGTTTTTCACCCAGAAGCTCTCTCCTGCTGGGGCATGCGGCTACACCAAACGGATTCGGCAGTAAGTCTTCTCCCCGTGCCACGCTGACAGCAGCGTTTTCCCTCCTCCGTGATTTCTCATCTCTGAGGCTCCACGTCCCCTCGGGGCTGCAATGCCTCCTGCTAATTCAAGGAGTGGTAGATTTGTTAGGGCCAGCGGGCGGGCAGGCAGAGGAGCTGAGCAGCAGGGATGGGGCTTGGACTGGCAGAAGTAAAAGCAGTTGCATGGAAACAAGCCTGGGCGGCCCGAGGGGCCTCGGAGCATGTTACGGGAGCAGCACCCTCCTGCTGCTCCCTCAGGTCTCCATCAAAGGCCCCCTCGGAGCAGACGTTCCCCAAAAGGCGACATTCTGCCGGCTGGTGATGTGAGTGGGAAGGAGGATCCTTCCCGGAACAGAGCCGAGACCCTCGCTGGGACAGGAAAGCAGGACAAAGCTCCTGACGGGCAGCGTGCTCTCACCAAAGTTTTGCTCCCAGTGGGAAACGTTAAAAGTTGGCTAATTTGAGCAAAAAGTTCCTGGGCATCAGAGAGGCATTTGTGCCAGCACAAACCACCACAGTCCAGTTAGGAAATTCCTTTTTGCCGGGCTGGCAGTGTTCCACAGACAAGTCAGCCCTGCACCCAGCACCTCCGGCGGGCGGGCGGGCGCTGCACCTGCCTCACGGCGCTGCCAACAGTTTGTTTTTCCATTGCCCGGGGAAGTGGCAGCTCCCAGGATAAAACGCCCTTCCCGGCCGGCTTCACCCGAGTGACGCGTCAGCACAGACGACAAACGCAGCGTCTCGGTGCGGAGGATCAAGGCTGCTTTATTGCAAAGGTGGACGAGTGACAAGTGCTGGAATGAGAGCTGGTGGCAACAGGCAATCAGAAAACCATGTCCCTCCCGTGTGCCAGGGACAGAGTAACCTCCTAACAGAGGAAAATCGGATGTTTTTCACAGGCAGGGGCTCCAGGGCCCCAAAACTGGCTGAACTGTGCCATGTTCAGGGATAAGGAGGAGTGGGGACTCACTCCGTGGGTCCGAGCACCCTGTCCCAGGCGGCTCACACTGCCGGGCTCGGACAGGGTCCCGCGGCTGCTGCGGCACCTGGACGGCACCGACCCCCGTTCCCCTCGCGAGTGCCGGCGTTGGCAGCTCCGCCCGCTCTCCCGGCCCTGGCACAGGCTGCCTCAATGCAGAGGCTTGTCCTGCGCCGGGCCTACACACGCACAAGCAGCCGTCCCTGAGCCCACTCGGACCTGGGGGACACAGATTCAGCATTGTCTCAAGCCTGGGGACAGAGCACAGAAAAGAAACGCCCCGGAGCTCGCCTGGAAGAAGCCAGGCAGCTCTCTGCGAGCGACTGAACGTGCCAGGATCAGCTGGTAATTTGCACCCGGCTCTCTGTGGCTGCTTGGGCATGTGGCACGGCCGGAGACCGCTGCGAGGGGGTTAGCACATCACCCAGGCTAACGGAAAGCAACTCTGATCCCCCACGAGATCTGCGAGGAGGGGAAGCATCACCTTCCCCAAAGATTTGTAGTTACTCAGGAGCCTGTCCTCCCGCCTCCCTCTCCACACACATCTTGAGGTGGGCCAGGATGGAGCAAATCTTCCAAAAAGAGGGAGGCCGTCAACCGGGAGGTTCCTTCACATCGCCGCGAGGCCCGCGGAGGAGAGCAGGGTCAGGATCAGGACCAGCACCCCGGACTGGTTGACCTGGGGGATCTTGAACCCCTTCCCCATGTCCCACGCCTGCAAGAAAGATGAGATACATCAGGGTTAATTCCAGAGGGCTGGGACGGTCCCTGGTGTGGGATGTGACAGACGCAGGCCAGGCAGAAAGGCACCAGCTGTCTGGTAGAAGGTGGCCAGACCCCCCCAAAAAACAGCCTTTGGGCCAGTGGGTACAGAACGGAGGGAGGGCTGCAAGCGCCCGTTGCCGGCGCGTCCGTGGGGAGGAAGCTCATCCCCCACCAGGCCCCTGCGTCTATCGGCAAATCTGCCCGTGAGCTCTCCCTAATCCCGGCAGCCGCAGCGCCAGGTTGGCTTCAGGAGCGGCAGCTGCTCTCCGCTCGCTTCTCCCGCTGACAGAAGTGGGTTACAAAGCGCGGCACGAGCCGCACATCTGAGACGTCCCCGCGGGCAGAGCGGAGCGGGGATGAGCCTCAGCCTCCCGCACCTCTGCGTCCGCTCCCGGGCACAAGCCACAGAGGCCAGGCGGACCCTGAGGGCGGGGGGATGCTGAACAGCACCTCGGAGTCGGGGTGCTCCGTCCCCAGGTGCTGTGGGGGGGGTCTGCGCCTCTCCTGCCTTCAGCCGAGCAGAGCCAGGGTGGCCACGGGCAGCCTGGGCAGCACGACCTCCCCCCAGCCTGCAGCCAGCCCCGGGGCTCAGAGCACCGGGGGCAGAGGCACTAAACTGAACCTGCTCCCCGTGGACTCCCCCTCTGTCACTGACTGAGAGCCGCCGGGGGCCAGCACTGCTGGTTTCCTTTGCAGACAATTTAATTGGCATCCCGGTATATACGTGCCGGCAGGGACTTCAGCACGCATTGGGCTCATGACGCTCCCAACAAGCAGCCGGTTGTGACGGCTCCGTTTGCCCGGCAGCGTCTCCACAAGCAAGCAGGGCTCAGCCGGCTGCAGGCCCCGTGCTGCGAGACCTTGTCCGACACCAGGTGCCGGAGAAGCGGGTGACGAGCACCCGCAGCGCTGCCAGCGTCCGCCCCGAGGGCTCCTCTCGCAGCACGGGGCTGTCGCTCCCCCCAAAGAGCTCGGCCAGGCGCCTCCCGGCACGAGCCCCTCTAACAGCTGCTCTCAGGTGCGGGATACAACAACCAGCAGCGCTCAAATCCCGTGTTTCCACGCTGGAAATACTAGGAGCCCTCAGCGCCCGCAGCACGAGCCCGCATCTGCAGCACAGCTCCGCACGTGACGCTCCCCCCGTCCCGAGCAGAAGGATCGTGTCACACTCCGGGCCAGCTGCCTTTGCGATTTGCTCCTGTAAAAACCGAACCTATCTGGAGCTACAGAAAACACAGAATCAACTACAAAAAGCAGCACGTCTCGTACTGTTCCCAACAAGAAACACTCAGCGCTCCGGCTCCCCCTCCTTTGTCAAATACAGGAAGCTCCGCCGAACGGAGCCGCTTGTTCCTCGCTCCAGCCCGGGGCAAACATCACAGGTTATTTCTTGCAGGCAGCGCCATCTCCAATCCTCTGCCACGCATCTCATTAAATAATACAAAGCACTTGGAAGATCAGAGCGCAACGGCAGCACGAGGAGGGCGAGATAATGAGCAACGGGTGACAGGCGGGCAGCACAGACACATCCCGGGGCCATGAGCGGCTCCTGACGCCCCTTGTCCGTCCCCCAGCCCAGGAGACGCGGGGGGATGCTCCCCCCAGCTGCGCCGCCTGCTCAAGGACCGGCACAGCGATGCTCTTTGCAACTTAAACCTACCCAAAAATAGCGCTGAAGTTCTGAAGCACCTGAGGTGACTAATTCCCATCTCCAAGGGCACCTTCCCAGATGCTGCAGCTGGCGCTCCCGAAGCCGGCAGACGCTTCCCCTCCCTCGGCCCCTGGCACCCCGTGGAGGCTACTCACAAGGTGTCGGACTCCATTCCAGGTGTGGTAGGAGAAGGGGAAAGCCAGAGCGAACTTAGCGGAGTAGATGAGTGCGGGCCCCAGGCTGAGCGACTTCACCATGGCCAGGTAGTGGGGAAACTGCTCCGGGAGCAGCAGCGCGGCCAGGCCGAAGAGGGAGACTCCTGGGAAAGACAAAGGCCGCAGGTCAGGCCGGCAGAAGCGTTTCCAACCCCTCACTGACCGCAGAGCGCCCCAGGTCACCTCCCTGTCCCTGGTTTGTGACACAGCCTGAACCATCAGCTCACGGGAAGGAGGAGGAGGGGGAAGGGGAAGCACCAGCTGCACCGTGATGGGGTGCCGAGGGCTCGAACTGCAGTTGCAACGCCCCGAGTCCAGGTCTGCACCAGGTCTGCGCTACTCGTACAACACCCAGAGACCAGCTGGTGTGAGCTCACGCAGCTGCAGCCAAACCAGCCAAAATTGGAGGCTAAAGAAAACATTAAGGCAGCAGCTCTTCAGCAAAGTGCCCGGATCCACCCCTCGGGACAGAGCAGCCACCGGCACAGGCAGCGACCGGCAAAGGAACGGGCAGACAACGCGGCTGTGCTGGCTGCAGGAGCCGCGGCAGCTTCTCCTCCTTGCTTTTATGCCAAGAGGGTTCGTCCAGACGGTGCTGCCAAAAGAACGGGAGCGACCGAGTCCCGATTCACCCTCCGCCCAACAGCGCTGATCGCGCTGCGCCACGCTGCTGGCAGCGCCGACGACCACCTGCATCCTCACTCCGGCACTCGACTCCTCAACGGCCTCTGCGCTCGCCCTGCGAGACACGCAGAACCCAGAGGCTGCTGTAATGACAGGAGGGGAGTCGAACGTTCCCCCTCCTTCTCCAGGCTCCTGAGCTGTGGTCAGCAGAAGCCATGTTCCTTGGGCCTAGGAAGGGGGCGATTTCCCCCCCGGCAGGGGCCAACGGGCCGGAGAAGGAAGGCGACTGGGAGGCCCTTGCTGCCCCTGCTCACTGCGGGGTGAAGGACACAAGTTCCTGCACCTCTTCCAAGTCCCTTCACTCTCTGCCTTTCTGCAAACACCAACCCAGCTCCCCCGCAGCAGCGAGCTACCAGAGAAGCACCTTCCTGCTGCCATGAGAGAGCGTCAGTGGGAACGGAACAGCCCTTCCCAGCTGGATGCCCCGTCGCTTTGGCAAACTGCGCAGGTCCAAGTGCTGGAGAGTTTTTGGGTTTAACGCTGGTGCTGTCTTCTCCCCCACTGGGACCTCTGGGAAAGGAGCAGCCGTTCCCAGAAAACTGAAACTCTCCACCTGTGCTAAGGGAAATCCCCCGAGCTCTGCCTGGCTGTCAGCCCTTCCCTCACACAGCGTCTCCTGTGAGGATAAACCAGCAAAAAACAGCCACGGAAGAGAAGGGCTGAGAACCAAAGCAGCTGATGGGCCTTTTCCAGGCTGGGGGAAGCAAACGGCTGGGCTGAGCCCGGTGCTGCAGAGGCTTCGAAGGCCCGTACGTGCAGGGGAGCGTTCCCTTTGCAGGACTGGGGCCACTCGCAGCACAAGAGGACCCAGGGCCAGAGAAATGGTGATGGGGAGATGTTCAGGGGACGGAGAAAGCGCAGGTTTCCCAGGAGAAAACCCACTGCTGACGCTGGGGACAGAGGGGAGAAAACACCCACTGGAGCCACGTCCCCGAAACGGGGGGCTCTTCCCTCCCGCAGCCCCCACCCCCCGTCACCACGAGCGGGGCAGACGCACGCACCTAAGCTCAGCACCACGCCGGTGCCCCGGTGCGTGATGGACATGGCCATGGGCAGCGACCACCTGCAAGACAGGACACACCGTCAGCAAACCGGCCCCGCGCCACGGGACGCTGCACAGCCCCGCTCTTCCTAGAGAGCTCCGGCTGCCGGGCGGGCGCTTCTGCACTCGGAGGTATTCAAGGAATCCAGCCAGAGCAAAAGGGGGAGACGGGGGAATTTGCAGAGGCAGCTTGGGAATGGCAAATGCCACTGGCATGGGCTTGGGAAGGGGAAGGGCGTCTGCTGAGAAAACTTAAAGGGAGATGAAAACAGGAGACAGTTAGGAACAAAGGAGCAGGGTTGGGGCATCCAGGCTCAACAAAAGAACCTGGAAAAGTGACAGAGGGGGCCCCAAAGATGCTGCCACCTCTGAGGAGGAGGAGCCTGAGAGCCCTGTGGTGGCCCCCCGCCCCCCAGCAGAACGCTGCCCCAGCGCCGGGGGGGCTGCCCCCCTCCGCGACACTCTGTGTGTGAACAGCGAGTGTCATCAGCTCCCCGGGGGCAGCTGTGACCCCCCGCACAGCCCAGAGGGTCACAGCACCGTGCAGGGGTCTCCCCGTGCTCTGCCCGAGGGGGGAGCGGGAACGCGCAGCCCTCCCAGCCCAGGGTGCCCCCGGGGATGGGGCCATCGTGTGCCAGAGCCTGGAGGAGCCCCAGCGCGACGCTGAGGAGGCCGAGAGGCTCTTACTTGTAAATGGTGACGTGAGGGGACAGGGGGCGATTGGACTTGGTGTTCTTCTCCCAGAAGCGGGCCATCTCCTCCTTGGCCGTCGTTCCCATCGGGACAACGCTGTGGAAGAAGAGGAGACGGGAGGTGCGGGGACACAGGTGGGGGTGGAACTGGGCTCCGCAGGGCCAGGGCGAGGGGGGGTCCCTGCCAGCGCTCCCCAGCGAACCCCAACAACACCGCGGGGATGGGAAGCTGCTGCACTGGAATCCACCCCCCAGCACCACCCAAATCAGGGTATAGGATATCAGATAACACATTATATAATCCTGATAACATGCAACCTGCTCTTTACTGCCACGGTAATTGCACACTGTACCAAATAAAGAGCTTGTAATTTAATGTTCCCGAGATTACACAGCAATTACACTTACAGCCCTATTTAGCAGAAAATAACGATTTCTCCCTAAGCCTGGCGGCACGAAGCACAGAACAAGGGGACTTCCGCGGCTCGCAGCCCTCCCCAGGCGCAAAGCTGTCGTGCAGAGCGGCATGGAGGGGTGCAGGGGTTCTGCTGTACCCGCCAGAGACCCCGGCCAGGCTCTGCCCTCACCCCGTCCACAGGCCCCAGCCCCTCCGGACACGGGCCGTGCCTTCACGTGGCACGAGGCGGCCAGCGCCCACCCAACACACGGCGCTGATTGACCAGAATTACTGAGCGGAGGGAGCGTGTATGCTCCCCGAAGCCCCAGAGGGGATCCCTTGGGAAGAACTTAACCCTGTTACTCTGAGTAAAAACTGAGACTCACTGTCGCACAGAAAGGCTGGGGCCAAGCCGAGCCAGCAGGCATCGCCGACTGACACATCTGTAAGAGAGGAGAGAGAGAGAGGCTTTGTGAGTGCCAAACAGACGCCTGAAAACGCCAGCAAGATGGGGCTGGGAGGGGATTCGCCACTTGGGCCGTCTGTATCTTAAAATCAATCTTGACACCAGAGGATCTGGGCTGTTCCTCGACAAATCTCTCTCCTACGCTGAGCTCTTAACGAGAGGCCCTAGACTCTGCCCCGGGGTTCATTGTTTGTGACACCTTGTAATTAGTCTGCTCAGCTGTAATACCTTGTTTGTGAGACAGACATAAACAGCTCTGAGCTCACAGCCCCGCTCAGACAGCCCAGTTCTCACTCTCACTACCGCAATTATCGGAGCGGGCGGGACACAGCCCCAGAAAGGATCCGCCAAGCACCTTGGAAAGGGCTGGTTCAGGCTCTCCGCTTGTCCGAGATGAAGACATCACTTCCCCTTCCTCCAAACACTTAATTACAGCATTTCTGTTGCCCTTCATTAAGCTCCGAGCACCGGGGAGGTGGGACGTCCCTGTCACAGCCCAGCGTTTCAGCCGCGCCGAGGCTGGCAGCAGGAGGTAAAAAAGGATTTTGTGGTGCCCGAAGGAGTGGGAGCCACTCTCTGCGGAGCGATTGTGGTAACCACAGCTCTGACATTCAAGGGCATCTCTCCAGGAATGGGGAGGAACAGGCCCCCGGCCCAGCGCAGCTCGAGCGTTTGCAGATGTGGGCTGGAATCTGCGGCGCCCGCTTGTTCCTCACCGGGACAAAGTGTAACAGGCAGCGCTGCCTTTCCTGACAACTCGACGAGAACAAGGTGCAGAAAAACACTCAGCGTGCTCCTCTGCAGCACAGCAACAAACACTAATTAATGTTCTCAAACGCACAAGCATCTGCACCAGCATCTCCCGCTGCTTCACTACCAGCAGTAGATAAACGCGGCTCTGCTGCTCTTCAGCGTCCTACAGCCGGTCTCAAGGACGTGGTAGGAAAAACATCTGGAGGCAGCTCTTCACCAGGTGTAAATCCAAAACAAAAGTCATTATTATTAACCACTCCAAGTTCCTGTGTAAATGATCGCTAGGATGTTTCCTTTCAAAATGCTCCCTCGCATTCAAAGGCTGGATTTGAAACACAGCAGGTTTTTTGGGAGGTGCCCTGGCCGGATTCGTGAATTTTCGGCCATGCAGGATCCACCCCATGCTGCAGTGCAACGTTTCCCCCGGTTTTCCCCTGGTTCTTGGGCAGGAGAGAGGAGGTGAACAAGAAATCTCCACCCGCAGCCCATTAATGATTTACACCCCTCGCTCATGCCCCCCTCAGTCCTCTTCTCCGGAATAAAAGGCCAAACCTACTTCGTCTCTCCCTGTTCAGAAGCCACTCAAGACTCTTCTGCAGCAGAAGAGGGAGGGCTGGCTCCGAATTGCACGCAAGATTCAAAATCAAGAATAAAACCCAGAATGCATTTGCGTTTTTTTCAAAGCTGAACTCCCCAGCGAGAACTCCCCATCCTCTCGGCTCAATTTTAATATTTTTTTTTTAAGATGTAAAGCATTAGATCTTGCTTCAGTGCAATGACTGTCGCTTGCAAAACACAGCCTCCAGCTAAGCAATCAAGGTCACTCTGTACCGAGGACCTGTCCTCTTCATTATTTATCATTCTCTAAGTTGTTGCATCTTCTCCAGCCCTCCCGCCATTAACTTGCATTTTTTTCCAGATCACTGATAAACATGGTTTTTTAAAAAGAATTAGCCCTAAACAAGGATCCTCCAGACCTCCACCGAGAGCCTCCCCCAGCACCCAGCCCACCTCCTGCTCTCTCCAAGGAGGGTGCAAAAACTCAGGGGACCCCCCAGACGTTAATTATCGGGGACCTGACAGAGCACAGCAGCTCGTGTGGGGCTGGAGCGGGACAAGCACAGAGGGGACGTCGACAAACGCCTGGTGGGAACAGCCTGGGCTGCACGCACCCCGACACGCAGCCCCAGCAGCTCAGCAGAATTTCAGGAGTTGCAGGGGACAGCTCTGGAGCAGCATCAGCTCAGAGTCATGGCAACAGACATCGTTAACTTTTATCCTGCAAGACAGGTCTATAAAAATCACTTGGATTCACCACAGAGGAGGCAAATGAGAAACGATTATATATGCTTTTTCATCTGACAGGCAGAAGCAGACACGAGATGGAGTTATCAGGCGCAGGCTTCAAACCAGAGCGGGCGACTTCCCTCTTGTTTTTCCAGCAGCAGCGCCGGGGCGCCCACCCCAGCAGGTATCGGAGCCCCCCACCCCTCCCGTGCCGGCTGATCCTGCCATTGAACAGACCCACACACGCAACAGAAGGCCTTACACGAACGCACGACGGCTCCGACTGACGCTAGAAAGGGAATAAATGAGGAGAATGAAATCCCAAACACCGTCTCCAAGCTGAGACTGAAGAGAACATCGGAAACGGGGGCTGGGAGGGGGACCGTGACGGCCTGGGGAAGGCTCAGAGCGTTCCGCGGGGCGGGAAGAAGCACCCTCAGGCCAAGCGAACACAAGGCCCGACCCCGCCGCCCCCAGCAACGCCGGGGCACGGCTGGACCGCGGGGCTCCTGCGAACCCCCAGCACCCGGGGGGGCGGCCCTGCGAGGCGGGGGACACCACCCGGCCCCGGCTGGGTGGTACCGGGGACGCTGGTCCGACCACTGAGCGCAGCCCCGCGGAGCGCCCGGCCCCGGCCACCCCCCAGCCCGGGGGTCCGGGCTCCTGCCCTGGCCGGCAGACAAGGGCCCCGTCACCACGAAGCGTCGGCGCTTCCAGAGCCCCGGAGAGCCCCGGGGAAACGGCCGTGCCCGAGGGCACCGGGGCGGGACCGGCCCCGGCCCGGGCCCAGGGGCTGTCGCGAGGCGGGGAGGGGGGGGGTGGGCGGCGTGGCCCGTTCGCGCACCGGGGGCCGTTTCCCACAGCCCGGCCGGGGCAGGAACCCCTCCGGGGCCGGGGCACCGCGCGGCCCGGCCGGGCCGGGGCTCCGTGAGCGGCCCCGGGGCGGGGGCGCCGCCCCCCCCCGCGGCCGGGCCGGCCCCGCCTGGCGGCCCCGCGGCTCGGCCGAGCGGCGGCCCCAAGCCCCGCCGCGACGGGACGGGACAACCGGGCCCGTCCTCCCGCGGCGCCGCGCAGCCTCTGCGGGGCGGCGGGTCCCGACCCGGCGCCCGGTCCGGCCCTCCCGGGAGTCACCTCAACGCCAGCGCCGCCATCTTGGAACGCCCCGCACGCCGGAAGCGGCCGTGACGCACTTCCGGTCCCGCGGCCGCCAGGGACCCCCAGTTACCCCCCGTTACCCCATCAGGAACCCCGGCCTGCCCCTTCTCCCCGCCGTTAGCCCTGGATTGCCCGTTACCCCCCGCCCTTACCCCTGCGACCGCCCGTTACCCCCGCCCCCGGTTACCGCTAGAGTTGCCCGTTACCCCTCCGGGGCTGCCCGTCACCCCCCCGGGGTTCCCATCCTCCCGCAGAGCCATCTGTTACCCGCCCCCCTTACCCCCAGAGCTGCCCGTTACCCCCCGTCACCCACCCACTCTTCCCCAGCCGTGAACTCTCTGGCTCAAAACCCTTCCGAGGAAAACCCCACTTCGCAGCTTTTCACCCCAAAACACCGTCTCCTCAGCTGGTGCCAAAGCAGCCGGGAGGCCATTGTGCAAACTCCTGCCCTGGGCTCTGCACGGGGCGGCGGCGCTTGGGTGCCTCCCAGCTTTGTACCCCGCGGGGACAGATGTGCCTTCGACCATCGCCACCCTCTCAAAGCTGTTTTTTCACCCCAAAATGGAGCTGGAGCAGAGGCTGCTGGGAGCACCCTTGGCCGGAGCCGGCAGCCCCCGCCGGGGAGCCCCACACAGCGGGGCAGGAGCTGCCAGCACCGGCTGGTGCCCACGGGACAGGAGGGGAGCCAGCGGCGGCCTGTGGCACGGCCACCACGAGACCCCAGTCCCCGCCAGGCGGGTCCGCCTTGGGACCCACCGGGGACCGCGGCCGAGTGCCCGTGCCCCCCGGCTCGGGCCACATTCCTGCCGAGCCGCCTCCGCCGCAGGCGGGAATGCAGCTGGACAAAGGGCGCTGTGTGCGCGGCCCCCCCGCCGCGTGCTTCCCCCTCCTCGCCCATCGCCACTCTAAATGCCCCCTTTCACCCCCTGCCCCCCGCCCCGGCTGCCCCGCGCCCATTGGCCCGGGGCCGGGGCGCTGCCGGCACCGTCCGGCGCTGCTTGCTCTTAAACCTCAGCCCCCGTCCCGCCAGCACCCTTGGGCACGCCGCCGGGCCCCGCGCGCCGCCAGCCCTCCATGCGGCTCGGAGCCGGCCGGTGACAGCAGCCACCATGTCGCAGGGTGCCAGGGGCAGCGGCAGCCTCCTCCTCCTCCTCGCTGGGCTCCTCTCGGTGCTGGGTAAGGTGGGGATGGGGACAGGGGACCAGGGCTGCTGCTCCCAAAATCCTGATCCCGGGCGCTGGGGGGTACTGGGGGCCCCGGGAGGTGGCCGCGGGGCTGGCAGCCACCCACACATCGGCTTCTGGGGCCATCACCAGCGGCGGTGACACTCCGGGACCATCACCAGGCTGCAAGGAGGGTCCCAGCACCAGGCACCTCCCTGGGGCAGGTGAGGGGCGCTGGCTGCACCCTGGCCCTGCCGGCATCCCCGGACATCGGGACGTGGTCCCCTCCCAGCTGGCCGTGGGGACGCCAGGGCGGAGGCTCCCCACAAAGGCACCCGCAGCGGCACAAAGAGCCAACTGTCGCCCACCAGACCTTGGGGTTTCTCCAGGGCCAACAAAAGCCTTTTGGTGGCAGCCCGGGGCCAGCGCGGGGGCCGGACTGTCCAGCGGCCCCGGCGATGGGCACTGTCCCTGTGCCGGGGTCCCCCCTGGGGCTCACGGGTCTGTGCCCCGGCAGGGCCATCCCCGACGTCGTCCATCCACGTGTACACGCAGCGGGAGGTGTACGGCACTGTCGGCTCCCACGTCACCCTCTCCTGCAGCTTCTGGTCCAGCGAGTGGATCTCCGAGGACATCTCTGTCACCTGGCACTTCCAAGCCGAGGGCTCCCGTGACAGCATCTCCGTAAGCTCCCTCTCCGCGTCGGGGTGGGGGGGCCCTGCTGTGCCCAGAGCCCCCGTGACCCCGCTGTCTGTGTGTCTGTCCCCACCGCTAGATATTCCACTATGCCAAGGGCCAGCCCTACATCGATGACGTGGGCAGCTTCAAGGAGCGGATGGAGTGGGTGGGCAACCCCCGCCGCAAGGACGGCTCCATCGTCATCCACAACCTGGACTACACCGACAACGGCACCTTCACCTGCGACGTCAAGAACCCCCCTGACATCGTGGGCAAGTCCTCCCAGGTCACGCTCTACGTCTTGGAGAAAGGTACGGCGCCGCTGGTCCGCCCCGCTGCCGTGTCCCCACCCTGACCGGGGGGGCTGACGGGGCGCTGCTGTCCCCGCAGTGCCCACCCGCTACGGTGTCGTGCTGGGCTCCGTCATCGCCGGGGCTCTGCTGCTGGTGGCCGTGGTGGTGGCCCTCGTCTATCTCATCCGCTACTGCTGGCTGCGGCGGCAAGTGGCCCTGCAGCGGCGGCTGAGGTGAGTCCCGCGGCCAGAGCGGGGCAAAACCACCCCGAAACGGGGCTGCCGGGCGGGACGGGCGGCGTCTGCCCTTCCTGAGTCACCTTTTTGCCTTTCCACCCCACTCCAGCGCCATGGAGAAGGGGAAGCTGCAGCGATCGGCCAAGGACGCGTCCAAGCGCAGCCGGCAGGTGAGAGCCGAGGGGTTGGGGGGCAAAACGGCTCGGCCGGGGTGGGGGCGACGCCCTCTCCTACCTTTTGGGGTGGGAGGAGAGGCTGGGGGCACCGACGCTGCCCCGTCCCTGCAGGCGCCCGTGCTCTACGCCATGCTGGACCACAGCCGCGGCACCAAGGCGGCGAGCGAGAAGAAAGCCAAGGGAGCACCCGGAGACTCCCGCAAGGATAAGAAATAGCGGTTAGCGGGCAGGGAAGGTATCGCGGGCGCGGACGCCGGGGCCCCCCGGCCCCCCAAAGTCGTCATGACCATCGAGATGGAGCTGCGGGGGGACGCCGCCGAGGCCGCTCGCCCCCCGCCCGCCGCCCGCTCCCCCAGCCGGGGCAGCCTCAGGAGCGCCCTGATGCAAATCATCAAGCCCAACGCCGGGACCTGACGCCCAGCCGCTGGCGGGGGGAGTGGGGGGCCAGGACGCGGCCCCCCCAGCTCCGGGAAGCGGCTGCCCCGCGGCGCGGGACCCGGCGAGGAGCAGGGTGTGGTCCTCGCCCCGGGTCCCCTGGCCTCGGGGACGCCGCGGTGTCCCCCCACCCCGTCCCGAAGGCCCTGGGTCGGTACCTTCCTCTGCGCAACCGCTGCCCTGCCCAGCCCCGGGCACTGATGTAATTTTTCTATTTGAAGATGCAACCACTGAATTTTGGGTCTGTCCCCCACGGGCTGCCTTGGTCCCCCCCCTCCCCAGGGACCTGCGGGGTCCCCATGGGACCGAGCCGCCCCCATCCCTCCCTGTCACCACCCCCAAAACCAGTCTCCGGGAGGGTTTCTCTGCCCCCATCGTTGCTCCTTTTCTGGCCGTTTTCTCGTCTCTCTCCGCAACTGAACCCAAATGACGTTGCGGGGTGGCTCCCGCCCCGTCCCCTCCGTCCCGCTCCCGTCCCCCATTAACCCTCCCGCCCCGTAACCCCCAGCCCCCCCGCGCCGGCCGGAGCCTCGCGGAGGAGGAGAGGCTGCGGCCGGGCTGGAGGAGCTGCCGGTGCCCATCACCCCAGAGCCGGGCGCCGCTCCCCGACGTGTTTTTCTACACCCTGTCTGTGTCCCCCCCCTTCCCCACGGCGCCATTAATAAAACTCACATCTCCAGGAGCCCCTCGTCCGCCCCGGCTCGTCGCTGTTCCCCGTTCGGGGGGGGTGGGGGGGGGTGTCGGGGAGGGGGGGCAGAGAGTGGCTGAGCACTTGTGAACTCGCTGCATGGAGCCCCCCCAGGGAAAGGGGCGTCGCTGCCGCTGCCCCGGTTTCCCCAGGGGTGGGGTGACATCTCAGGGGCAAACTCACAGCACCCCAGGGACCCCCCGCAGCCCCCCCTCGGGGCCACCTAGTCCCCCTGTGTTAATTAAAGCAAACGCCAGTTAACAGAGGCCCCGCCTCAGGCGCTGCCCTGGGTGCACAGCCCTGGGGGTGTGGCGGGGGGTTTTCCCCCCCCAGCCATCACCCACCCAGCGGTGACCGTCCCCATCCTGGCAGCGGGGGCTCAGGGAGGGACGACAGCCCCGGCTCCGGGGGGCGCTGGGCTGACTCTGCGCCCCCCCAGCCCCATCCCGCCGCGGCACCGTCCCAGCGAGGGGCCCCCGCGCCGCCCCCCCCGGCCCCAGAACTGTCTTTTCCCTAATAAGTCTGCAGAGAGAGCGGGGGCCCAGCCCGACCCCGGGGTGTCCCCTGGGCCCTTTCCCTTGGCCACCGACGCTGTTTTTCTTTCCAGGGAGCTATTTCTGCCGAGGCGCTGCGGGCGGCTCCGTGCCGGGCCCGGCGTCCCCGGTCACCCCGCAGCATCGGGCCCCGCAGGGACCGGCCCTGCCCCCGAGTGCGCAGAAATCCTCCTGAAAAAAAAAAAAAAAAAAAAAAAAACAAAAAACCCAAAACCAAAAAAAAACCCAAACCCAACGGTTTTATTTCAACCACCCCAACGCACTTTTTTCCTCACCACCGGCAGGTACCTCCAGCTCTCGGCGGTGCCGCAGCGGGACCCCCGCTGCCAAAGTCAGCCCCGAGAGAAAAACTTTGATGCCTGGAGGGACACAGCCCTGCGAGGCCTTCATCCCCCGAGGAAGAGGAGCAAGTGGCAGCATCTCTCATCACCGCTGCACAGAGCGGCGTGATGGGAAAATGGGGCCACGGCGCCAGGGGCTGAGACCCAGCGGCTGATAAATTAAGCTGATTTTCATGGGAAAAAAACCTCAAATGGGAGGGTGACAGACGAGCCCGGGGGGGGAAGCTGTTCCCAAAGCTCCAGCCGAGGGGTCCCATCTCGATGGGGGAACCCTCCACCCACATCCTGCCCCTCCGCCCGGCGGGGACCGTCTGGCACCCCCAGGGCTGCTTTTAACGGGGGGCTCCACCCGCTCCCCCAAAGGGGGACCTGGGGGTCCTGCCCGGCGGTGGACAGTCCCCGCGCCCCCCCCCCCCACAGACCACGCACCGGCCCGGCTCCTCTCTCGGATGGTTTATTCTTTACACATGCTGACCCCCCCCAGGGGAGGGGACGATGACAGGAGCGTGGGGAGGGGGCAGTGCGGGCTGGGGAGCACTCAGTGCCGGGGGGGACCCCGTTTCCCATGGTGGGCTGCAGCCAGACCCGCCCTCCCCACAGCGTCCCACCTCCTGGGCCGGGACAGGGGCTCCCCCCGCTCAGGGGACACTGGTGTCCCCCCCAAATCCCCAGCAGGCAGCATCGCTGCCGCGGCCGGGGAAATGGAGGCTGCCCCAGGGAAAAGAGCGTTCCCGTGCCCGCCCCCCCGCACAAGGGCCACCTCCACTCCGGGGGGCGTGGGATTCAGCCGCGTCCCCCCCACATCGACCCCCCAGCTTCACTCAGGGTCCTGGCTCAGGGGTGGGCGAGGGGTAGGGAAGGGCCGAGCCCCCCCGGCTCCGCTCGCAGCCCCGGTGCGGCAGAGGTCGGGATGGGACCGTGCCCACGCGAAGAGCGGGGTGCCCGCCGCGGGCAGGGGGTCCCGGGACCCCGGAGCTGCTCAGGGCCCCGACTCCTTCTTCCGCTTCTGGAAGCGGCGGAATTTCCCCTGGATGGCGAGCGCGGCTTTCTCCGTCTCGGGCGCGCTCAGGTCGATGTCGATCTCCTCCTCCTCCACCTTCTTGGGGTCACCAGCTTTGGCTGAGGAGGGGGGACACAGGACAGAGGCTGCCCTGGCTGCAGCCTGGCACCCCCAGACCCACCCCAGCACCCTGACACCCCCCCCCCCCAGCAGCAGGGTACACCCGGGGCGGCACCCCACCACCCCCCCAGGGGACAGGGGAAGGACAGAGCAGATCCCCAAATCCTTTCAGGTGTGTGTGTGTCCCCCACCATGGTGGGGGCACAGATCCTGGGGGCTCTGTGGGACCCCCCAAGGCAGAGCGGGGGTCCCGGGGGGGCTCGGGCAGGGATGACACTGGTGTTGGGGGTCCTCACCTTCCTCCTGCCCGCCGGGGGCCTCCGCCGCGGAGGGGGCTTCGTGGGGGCTGCGCTGCGGCGAGAAAAAAGGTGCCCGGGGGTGACACGGGGCCCCCCGCAGCAAACCCTCACCGGGGTAGGGGGGCAACGGGCTCCGCTTTGCCGGGGAGCCCCCGCGGTCCCCCCCCGTCTCCAGCCCCTCCCCTCCGGGGTGCAGCATCCCCCCCCCCCGCCATTCCCGGGGCAATTCCCCCCCGGCCCACCGCTAAAACTAACGGCAAAAGGGAAAGCCCCGTTCCGCCCGGCCCTCACCCCGCTCATGGTCGCTCCGGTGCCGCCGCCGTTCCCGGTGCGGGCGCCTCGCGCTGCCGCCGCCTTTATAGGGGCGCGGTTGAGTGACGGCCGCGGGCAGCCAATGGGGCGCGGGGGAGGTGCCGGGTGGGGACCTGACCCCCGCGTGTCGCACACCCACCCCCCCCGAGCCTCGACGCCCCGCGGAGCCGGACCCTGGGGGGACCCGGGGGGGGTTCGTGGCCGTTGTCCCCCCTGAGCTGCTGCCATCCCAGAGCACCCCAAAGGTGGGAGGTGACACCCGGGGGGGGGGACACAGGCGCTGCCCGGGGCGTCCGGTGACGGGAACCTTCCTCCGGGGCCACCAACGGCAGGACGGCCACCGCCGTGGTCCCTGTCCCCTGCGGGTTCTGCCCCAAACGCCCCCCAGCACCCACATGTGTCCCTACCTGTCCCCCCCCCCGTGCTGCCTGTCCCCCCCCCATGCGGCCTGTCCCCGCCTGCCGCAGCGTCACTCAAGTTCAAGGTTCAAACTCCACGGGGCTCTGGCTGGGAGACGTCAGGGACGAGCAGGGGCCGGGTGTCCCCTCACTGCGTGGCACCGGTGGGCACCGGGTCCCAGGTACCAGCACCGATGGGCACCGGCCACCTTCGGGGGCGTCATGGGGGCGGTTTGGTGGTGGCTGGGGTGGGGGGTCACGGCGGCAGGCGGGGGCACGAGAGAGGTGTGCTGTGGGGCGAGGGGGGACACTGCAGCTTCGAGGGGACACACAGGGGACGGGGCACAGGAGCCGGTGTCGGGGCAGCAGCCACGGGACGGGCCGTGCTGCCGGCGGAGCGCGGTGCCGGGCATCGCTCAAGCGGGAGCTGCGGTGTGTGTACACCCCCCCCGCTCACCCCCTCCTGCAGGCTCTGTCCTCGCTGCGGCCACCCCGGTCTGGGTGCTGTCACCTGCGTCCCAGCCATGTCCGTGTCGAGCCCCTCGGACGCGGAGGGCAGCCCCTGCCCGTTGCCACGCGGCCCCGGGGGGGAGGAGGCGGAGGAGGAGAAGGTCTGCGCCGTCTGCGGGGACCGCGCCACCGGGTACCACTTCCACGTCATGACCTGCGAGGGCTGCAAGGGCTTCTTCAGGTGGGGGCTGCCCCCGTGGGGTGAGGTGGGACAGGGTGGGGTGACGTGGGATGGGACAGAGGAGGGGGACAGGGTGGGATGGGGCAGGACAGAGTGGGAAAGGACAATATGGGATGGGACAGGAAAGGATGCGATGGGACAAGATGGACCAAAATGGGATGGATAAAATGAGACAGGATGGGATAAAATGGGATGGGACGAGGGGACAGGGCAGGATGGGACAAGACACAGTGGGGTGGGGTGGAAGAAGACGGTCCCATGGATGGGGACTGGGTGGGACAAGACGGGACGGCCACCGCCCCGCCATGCTCGGGGCACAGTGATGACAGGGCCCTGGAGGTGGCTCCTGCCCTGGGACATCCTCTCCCCCAGCCCCCTCTGCCCCCCCGGGGACACACAGGGACAGTCCCCGTGGCCTCACAGCCGGGCCCCGGGCCCATGTCCCCCCAGACGCTCCATCAACAAGGGCGTCCGCTTCACCTGCCCCTTCGCCCGGAGCTGCCCCGTCACCAAGGCCAAGCGGCGGCAGTGCCAGGCCTGTCGCCTCCAGAAGTGCCTCGATGTGGGCATGCGGAAGGACAGTGAGCACAGGGACACGGGGACGGCTGGGGGGACACGGGGGGGGACACAGGGGACTCCTGGTGGGAGGAGGGGGAGATAGAGCAGAAGGGATGGGGAGGACACGTGGGAAAGGGCGTGAGGGGGACCTAGAGGGGAGAAGGGGGGACACGGGAAAGAGAGCACCAGCCCGGGTGGGACAGCAGGGGAGGGGACGGGGCAGAGAGGACGGGGCAGCCCAGGGGTGAGGGGAAAGCAAGGGACGGGAGCACAGAGGTGACAGCAGGGGGGTGCAGGGGAGGGGGAACAGAGGGGACGCCCTGTAGGAAGGGGATCACGGGGCACCGGCGCCTCCAAGCACCGGGGGATCCGATGCCAGCGGTGACCCCGGTCCCCGCGCGGCGGCGGCCGCAGTGATCATGTCGGAGGAAGCGCTGCAGCAGCGGCGGGCACTGCGGGGGCAGCGGCGGGTGGCGCGGGACCCGCCGGCGGGGCTGACGGCGGAGCAGCAGGAGCTCATCGACATCCTGATCGCGGCCCACCAGCGCACCTTCGACTCCAGCTTCTCCCAGTTCACACACTACTGGGTGAGCGGGGACCCCCTGGGGCCCAGCCGTCCCCGCGGGCGCCCCGGCCTGGCGCTGACGCCCTGGCCGCTGCAGCCCGCCGTGCGCCTCTACGTGCCCAGCCCGCAGCCGCAGAGCCCCCTGGAGCCGCCGGCCCTGCAGCCCGACTGCCTGGACGAGGACGTGCTGCCCGACGTCTTCTCCATGCTGCCCCACTTCGCCGACCTCAGCACCTTCATGATCCAGCAGGTCATCAGCTTTGCCAAGGAGATCCCGGTGTTCAGGTCTGGGGTGGGGGGACGGTGGGTGGGAGACCCCCGGGGCTGCCCCTGCCCTGACGCCTCCCCCCCAACCCCCCCCCCAGGACTTTGCCCATCGACGACCAGATCTCGCTGCTGAAAGGGGCGACCCTGGAGATCTGCCAGATCCAGTTCAACACAGTCTTCAACGCAGAGACCAAGGCCTGGGAGTGCGGGCAGCACTGCTACACCATCCAGGACGGAGCACTGGGTGAGGCGGGGGGCGGCCCCGGGGAGCGGGGGACAGCCGCGGCCCCAGCCCGGCCATCACCACCGCGCTCCCCCCAGCCGGGTTCCAGCAGATCTACCTGGAGCCGCTGCTCAAGTTCCACATCAGCCTCAAGAAGCTGCAGCTGCACGAGGCCGAGTACGTGCTGCTCCAGGCCATGCGGCTCTTCTCGCCAGGTGGGGACCGGGGGGGGCCGTGGCGGCCGCGTGTCCCCTCGGCCCCGCTGACAGGGTCCCCCCTCGTGCCCCCAGACCACGCTGGTGTCGCCCAGCGGGACGTCATCGACCAGTTCCAGGAGAAGGTGGCGCTGACGCTCAAGAGCTACATCGACCACCGGCACCCCATGCCCGGGGGCAGGTACGCGCCTGCCCACAGGGCCACGGCCCCTCTGCTGCGGGGATGGCCGCCGGGTCCGAGCCGGGTGTCCCCGTGTCCCTCCCCCAAGGTTTCTCTACGCAAAGCTGCTGCTGCTGCTGACGGAGCTGCAGACGCTGAAGATGGAGAACACGCGGCAGATCCTCCACATCCAGGACCTCTCCTCCATGACGCCACTGCTCTCCGAAATCATCAGCTGAAACCCGTGCCGTGCCGCGGCCCCATGGCACTTGCCACCCGCCAGCGCACTCACCGGGCAGAGTAAAGCTCCTTTATTCTCCCAGGCCCCACGGGCGCGTGAACCCAGAACAAAGTGCTGCGCCGCTTGGAGGGAACCCGGGGTGGAGCTGGGGGGGAGCAGAGGGGAGCGCGGCGCCGGGGCAGGGAGGGTGGCGCGGGGCCGCCGCGGGCCCCCGGCCCCAAGCACTGGCCGCTCCTCGGTGCGACCAGCCACCGCGCGCTGTCACACAGTGTCCCCTGGCCTCGAGGGACCAGGTCGCCCCTCTGCGGGCTCCCCCGGCGCAGGAGCAGGGCCCGGCCGGCGCCCCCGCGGCGCGGCGGCTCCCTGAGCAGGACGGTGGCACGTGCCGCCCACCCCCGCGGCCCCTCAGCCCACGATGACGCTGAAGCCGCAGTGGAAACGGTTCTTCCAGTGGTTGAGGAAGGCGCCCAGAGCCAGGGTGACGGGCAGGGGGGGCAGCTTCTTCTCCAGCACCCCCCCGACGCTCCAATTACTGTCCAGAAGCCCTGCGGGGGGGGGTAACGGGGACACACAGGGTGAGCGCCCGGCCGGTGCTGGGGCTGCCAGGTGCCATCGCGGCTCCTCGCTCACCTCTGAAGACCATGTTGGCTTGTGGCAGGTTCAGCTGGTAGCCAAAGGCAAAGGTGGTGTCCTGCAGCCGCGTGTTGGCCTCCAGCTCCACCCCAACCTGCACCTGGGGGGTGGAAAATGTGAGGCTGTGGGGCGAGGAGAAGCGGGGTCCGGGGGGCGCGGGGGCTGCTCACCTGCTCGTTGGCTCGGTGGTAGTAGCTGGCGTGGGCCCCGCCGTACCCCACGTTCAGCGTCGCCACCCACTTGGGAGCTGGAAGAGAGGAGCAAAGCGGGGGGCGAGGGCAGCCGGGGCATCCCCCCGGGGCCAAGGCGGGACCCCCCAGGGCCGTGCCCGCGGGTTGCCCGCGTACCCGTGTACTTGCCCGCCAGCGTCAGGATGGCTCCCTCCTCCCCCGGCCGGCGGTGATAAACCATCTCCCCGCCCAGCACCAGGCGGGGGGTGACGCTCTGGAGGAAATGGGCCACCAGGATCACTGCGGGGACACGCGGCCCCTCAGCGCGCGGCTCCCCCGGGCCCCGCGGCCGGGGTGGGGGGACCCCTCTGCTCACCGGACTCGCTGAGGAGGTCGGGGTTGCCCAGCGTGAGCGTGGCGGTGCAGTCGTCCCCCCGGTACTCGCCGTCGAACTGCCACGTCACGAACTTGGCCTGGTGCGTCTGCAAGGGGACGGGCACCGCGGCGGGTCCTGCCCCTGTCCCAGACACCGCCCGCGGGGGACGGCGACGCCCCGACACCCCCCTGGGCCTCTCCCACCTGGAAGACGGCTTTGGTGCGGATGCGCTCGGCCACCAGCTGCAGCACTTGGGCGTTGAGGCTGCCGCTGTTGTCCATGTCCCCGACCAGCGTGGGGAAGGCCTGGGGACAGGGGGGGTCAGCCGGGGGCGCAGGGACACCCCCTGCCCCCGTCCCTGGCTTCAGGGGGCCGGGACCCCTCGTCCCACAGGGAACCCCCACCCGTGCTGGTGACCACCCCAGGCCACCCCGGGGGTGTCCCATGGCCACCCCAGGCCACCCCCCATCCCAGGGCCACCCCGAGGCCACCCGGGGCACGGGGGCTCACCTCGGTGGGGCCAAGCTGCCGGTCCCCCACGAAGGTGGCGTTGAAGTGGTAACTGGAGGGGCCGAGAGTGCTCATGTGAACCGTGTGTGTCACCTGCGGGGACGGCGGGTCAGCGGGGCGCGGGGGGGGCAGCGGGGGGGGTCCGCGGCCCCCACGCAGCACAGTCTGCGTGTGTCCCCCCCCCGCGGGCCGCCCTGACCTGGAAGTGGCTGCTCAGGGTCTTGTTGACGATCAGCTTCACCCCCTCCATCTGCTGCGGGAAAACCTCTGCGGGAGAGCGGGCGGGCCGGGGGGGGTCAGCGGGGCCACCGCGCCTCTCCCGGGGCCGCCCCGTTCCTCCCCCGGTACCGGCCCGGCCCCGCGGCCCCCCCGGCCCCACCTTTGCAGCGCCGATGCAGCTCATCGAAGCTGCCGGGGCTGCCCAGCGGCTCCCCCCGACGCGGGGCGCGGGGCGCGGCGGGGCGCAGCGCGTTGCCCATGGCCCGGCCCGGCCCTACGGCCGCCCGCCCCCCCCGTCCCCGCCGGGCGCCGCCATCGCGGCCGCGGGCGCCGCCGCCGCCGGAAGCGGCTTCGCGGGGCCGCGCCCGCCCGAGGCCGCCGCCGCCATCGCGGGCCCGGGCAGCGCTCGCCGCCCATTGGCTGAGCCGCGGGGGCGGGGCCGGGTGTCCCCTCGACCTCCGGGCCGCGTCCCGGTTCCCCCCGTGTCCCCTCCTCGCCCCGCGGCCGTGCCCAGGGGACAAAGAGTTCTTGTGCCCGGCGCCGCCCTTGGGCCACGTGTCCCCAGATGGCGCCCGAGCCAGGCCCCAGCCCCCAGGGTCCCCCCCATGGGTGGCCCCCCCCCGGGGTCGGCCCCCGCCCGCCCTGCGCTGAGTCACCCTGTCACGTTGGCGGCCGAGGGTCAGCGATAAGGCGGGCGATGACCTTCGGCCCCCCGGCAGCCGGGGCGGGTGTGCAGCCCCCCGGGGTGCCCCCACCGCGCGGGGACCCCGGGCTGGGGCGGCCCCGGGACCCGCGGGGCCGGGGCGGGGGGGCTGGTGGGTGCTGCAGCGGGGGAACAGGGGGGTCCCGGGCGCTGCTGGCGGGGTCCCGCTCTGCCGCAGGGTTACAACACGCCGCGGGGTCACACGTGCCACGGGGCCACTAGCCAAGCCACCGCTGGGGCAGCCCCGGCCCCAAGGGCCCCCGCAGCCCAAATCCCGGGGCCGTTGACACCCACTACCCGTGTCCTGCCGGGGGCCGCGGGTACAGGACCCCGGGGCGCGGGGCCGCCCTCGGCAGGGATGAGGAGGGGCCGTCCCCCGCAGCGACCCTTACCCCCGACGTGTTTACCCAGGCTGTGGCGGGGGCCGGCACGGCCCCCTGGGCCCAGGGGCGGGAGCTGCCCCGGGGGATATAAGCAGCCCCCGAGGGGGCACCCACAGCCCCGTGCCCCCGGAGTCCTGCCCAGGTGAGCAGCAGCCAGTGCCCGGGCAGGACGGGGACGGGGTGGGATGGGGCAGGAACGGGGCAGGATGGTGCCAGTGGGGCCGAGCTGCGGGGCTGGGACAGGGCAGGCGGGGACCGAGGTTCCGTGGGGTGGGATGGGCAGGGATGGGGCGGGCAGGGGGGTGCCGTGGGGCAGGAGGGGGCAGCGGGCAGAGCCGCGGGGCAGGCTGGCCGCTGCTGACCCCCCTGCAGGCCCCCCAGCCCCGCCGAGATGAAGCTGCTGGCGGCTGCGCTGCTGCTGCCGCTGCTCTGCGCCGGCCGCCTCCAGGCCGCCGTGGTGAGGCGCGAGGCCGCGGAAACAATCCCCGCCGCCCCCGAGGCCGAGCCGGACGTCAACGACTACATCAGCCGCTACTTCCCGCTCTTCTCTGTCTTCACCAAGGATCTGCCCCAGCGGCTGCAGGCGGAGGAGCTGCGCAGCCAGGCCGAGTACGGTGGGGGCCGGAGGGGGTCAGGGGTGCCCTTGGCCGCCCCTCAGCCCCCCTCACTCTCCGCCTCTCCCCCAGGGCCTACTTCGACCGGGCCAACAAGCAGCTGGCGCCGCTGGCCCAGGAGCTGCGGAGCAACATCGTCAACCTCTTCTCCTCCGTGCTGGACCTGGGCAAGGGCGAGGGGCAGGCCTGAGCCCCGCCATGGCGGCCTGCGCGGCCCCCCCGTGACAATAAAAGCCCTTGGAGCCGCTGCCGTGTCGCTGGTGCCGGGGGGACGGGGGGGGGGAACGGGGACAGGTGAGCGCGTCTGAGACCCGACAAACTCACTTCTGCCAGCGCTCAAGATGGAGGCGCCGGGGCGGCGTCGGGCCCCGCCCGTGCCCCTGGTAAAGATGGCGGTGCCCACCGCTCCCCCCCCACCCGCGCCGTCGCGTCACGCCCAGCAGCAAGATGGCGGCGGGGGCCCCGCGCCTCCGGCAACGTCACTTCCGGTCCAGGCCGAGCCGCGGTTCCGGCGGCGGGACATGGCGGAGGAGGCGGCGCGGCGGGCGGTGGCGGAGCTGCCGCTGCTGCGGACGGCGGCGGGGCCGCGGGACCGGGAGGGTTGGGCGCCGCGGCTGAAGGAGGAGTACCGGGCCCTCATCCAGGTGCGCCGGGACCGCCGGTTCCCCCCCTCCCCGGTTCCCCCCGCGCTCCCGGCGGCCCCGCTCACCCCCGCTCCCCCCCCAGTACGTGGAGAACAACAAACGCGCCGACAACGACTGGTTCCGCCTGGAGTCCAACGCCGAGGGCACGCGGTGGGTGAGCGGGGCCGGGCCGGGCCGGGCTCCCCCCTGCCCCGGGGCCGCCCCGGTGTCCGGGGCCGGGGCTGAAGGTCCCGCCGGTGCGTTGCAGGTGGTCCGGGCGGTGCTGGTACATCCACGAGCTGCTCAAGTACGAGTTCGCCATCGAGTTTGACGTGAGTGGGGGCGGGTCGGGGGGGGGACCGCGGGGCTGGGGGGGGCTCGGGGGGGCGCTGACCCCCGTGTGCCCCCGCCCCAGATCCCGGTGACCTACCCCGCCACCGCCCCCGAGATCGCCATCCCCGAGCTGGACGGGAAGACGGCCAAGATGTACAGGTGGGGGGGGGTGGGGGGGGGGGGGGGGGGAGTGTCCCGGGGTCTGGGGGTGCCCCGGGGGGGGTCTGACGCCTCCCTCCTCCCCTCAGGGGCGGCAAGATCTGCCTCAGCGACCACTTCAAGCCCCTGTGGGCCAGGAACGTCCCCAAATTCGGTTTGGCCCATCTGATGGCGTTGGGGGTGAGTCGGGGGGCGTGGTGCTCTGGGGTGTCCCCCGGGGAGGGGCGGGGTGTCCCCCCGCGCCGCTCACCCCCTGTCCCCGCAGCTCGGCCCCTGGCTGGCCGTGGAGATCCCCGACCTGGTCGCCAAAGGCATCGTCCAGCACAAGGAGAAGTGAGCGGCGAGGGGGGGCTGGATGCGCGCCCCCTCCGCCCCCTGCTGCTCCCACCGCCGCTTCGCTGCTGCTCCCCAATAAATTTTTCAGCCCTGGCCTTGCCCCCGCCTGCTGCTCCGGGGCTCCGGCGAGGGGGCTGCCCACCCCCACCCCCCCGCGCCCGCCGTCCCCCGGGGGGGCGGCCGCCGTGCGCCGTCCTGCAGTAGCACTTTATGGGAGGACGCTGTCGCTTTAAGAAGAGCGGGTGCGGCGGCGCCTTTAAGAGCAGAGGAACGGGAGGGGGGGACGCCGTTCGGTCTCCAGAGCGACGCGGGGGCGTGGCGCGGCGCAGGCGCAGTGCGGCGCGTGAGGCTGCCGGGGGCGGGGCGGCGGGGTGGGAGGAACAAAGATGGCGGCGGGTGCTGCGGGAGTTGTTGCCATGGCGGCCCGCGGGAGGTACGGCGGGGGGGGGGCGGGGGGCGCCGGGGCAGGGGTCGGTGCCTCCGCACCGCCGCGGGGGGCCCGGTAACGGCCACGGGGGGGGGACGGCGCCCGGGGGGCGGGGATGGGGCCGGCGGCGGGGCGAAGGCTGCCCGGAGCTGGGGCCGCCGCGGGGGGGGGACGGAGGCCTCTGCCATCGGCGCGGGGCCGTTCGCCCGGGCCGGCGGCCCGCGGTTTTCCCCGCGCCACGGCTCCCGGCGGCGGCACCGCGGCCCCCGGCCCGCGCCGGCTCTGCATCCGCAGCGGGCCCTGCCCGCCCACCTGCCCGGAGAGGAGCGAGCGCTCGCCGGGACCGACCCCCCCGGCGCCGCTCTCCGGGCACAACCGAGCACCGGCAACCTCCGCGCGGGGCCTGCGCCGCCGCCCCTCCCCGGTGCCGGGTGTCCCCGCGGAGCAGGGTCCGGGAGGCGGCTGCCCCGCTGCGCGGCCGCTCCCGGCGGGACCAGGCGCCTCCGTGACTCTCCCGCCGGCCCGTGGGCCGCGGCACAAGACCGGTGCCGCCGCCCCTGGCGAGCGGGGGGTCTGCGGGGCCGCGCTGTCCCCACGGGCCCGTCCGCTGACCCGGAGCATCCCTCCTTGTGCCGCAGGGCCCCCGCCGACGGGACGCTCCGGCCGGCTGTTCGCCGCGGGGGGCTGTGAGCGGTGCCGGCGGGAGGCGGCGCGCTCGGAGAGGTGGGTGTGCGCCCCGGTGCCCCCCCCACCCCGCGCCGGCCCGGCGCCGCCGGCATCAGCCCGGTCCCTCTCACCCCGCCCAGGGCTCCGCTCTCGGCCGTCGCCACGATGCCCCAAGCCTCGGAGCACCGCGTTGGCCGGGCCAGGGACCACGGCGTCGTCACCGCCCAGCCCAAGGCTGTGGCCAAGCTGCCCAGTGGGCACCGGGCCCTGAGCCAGGAGCGCCACGCCGCCGCGCTGGCCTCCGCCGCCGCCAACGGGCTCTCCCCGGCCCCCAAGCTTCGCCTCCTGCCGCCCCGGCCCGGCCCGCTGGACGACCGCGGCAAGAAGCTGGAGCTGGACCGGGGTCGGGCCTCGAAGCGGGGGGATGCTCTGCGCGGCTCAGCGTGCCGGCGAGGGCCCGTGAAGGCGGACCACGCGGTGCGGGTGCCCGGCTCTCCGCAGGCGGGCGCCGTGCCGGGCAGCGCCTCCTTCTCGCTGCCCGCCGGGGCCTCGCTGGCGGGGCGTGAGGCCGAGCGCCGGCGGAGCAACCTGGCCCGCTCCAAATCCATCAGCATCGGGGACCTGAGCCAGGGTGGTGGCGGCGGTGGCCGCGCCGAGGACGTGGCAGCGGTGCTGAGCCGGCTGGTGCTGAGGGACTGTGGCCACCAGCTGAGCGCCGGCTCGCTGGCGCTGCGCAGGAGCTCCTCGCTGCGGAGGGTCAACGTCTCCCCGGGTCTGGACGGGAAGCCCGCGGCCCCGCTGCTCTCCGTCCGGCCCGAGGGCTGCCCGAGGACTCGTACCGACCCCCCCTACGTCCAGAGCCCCGGCGTCCCGGCGCCCGGCAGCCCCGCCGTGGGCCGAGCCCTGGCACCCGGCAGGACCGAGGAGAAGGCGGCAGCCGTAAGAGCTCGGGATTCGTCCCGCTGCCGGGACGCGCCCTGGGCCCTGCGTCGCCCGGTCGCCAGGCGGCAGCTGCGGGGTGGGGCTGTGGGGCTGATCTCACCTCTCCCCCCTCTGCTCCTGGGGGTCCCCCGGCTGCAAAAGGGTCGAGTCCCCTCGGCTCTGGGGATGCTGGGGGGGGCCGTGCCCGTTTCCGCATCCGCCTTCTCGCTGCTGAGCGGCCCCTGCCCTCCGCTCGCCCTGGGCCACGTGTGGGGATTAGGTGTCCTGAAATCCTGGGGACAGGCCCGCGCTGGTGGGGGACGGGGATGGGGACGTGGCTGGGCCACCACGGCGCGTCCCCCACCGGCGGCCTGGAGCTGCCCCCTCCCCACCGAGCAGCCCGGCTCCCCGCACCGCACCCCCGCACCTCGCCAGTGTGGCACGAAGCCCGTTGGCTCCCCGTTCTCTGGGCGCCCGGTGTCCCCGCTGTCCCTCTCCTTCGAACTAATCCCCCGAGATGAGCCTCCGGCAAGGCCCAGAATAGCCGGAGGAAATCGGATCAGCTAATGAGCTGTGGCAGGCGGCGGGGCCCGGCAGCGCCGGTGCCGCAGTCCCGTCCCGGCGCCCCGCGGTGCCGGGGCCATGCCAGGGCTGCAGGCGGCCATGCTGGTGGAGCTGCCGCGCCAGCTGCACCGCACCCTGCTCACCCAGCGGGAGCTGCAGGGCCGCGGCGCCGGCATCTCCGAGTCGGTGGTGCCCACGGCCGTCATGGGGCTGCTGCTCGTCAGCGGCGAGGTGAAGCCGGGGGAGCATCTGTCCGTCCGTCCGTCCATAGGAAGCCGAGGGGCGGCCGGAGGGGGTTTGCGGCGCGGGGACGGGTCTCACCCCCGTCCCTTTGTGTCCCCGCAGACCCACCACACGCTGCTGCTGGGCTCGGGACACGTTGGCCTCAGGAACCTGGGCAACACGGTAAGCGCCCGCGTGCCCTGTCCCTCTGTCCCAGGGACCCTCTCCTCCCTCCGGCACGTCCCCGGAGCTCCCCCAGCCCCTTGCCGAGGGGACGCTGGGGACGTGCCGAGGCCCGGTGGCCCCCCCAGGCCGTCACCATGTCCCCGCCGCTGTCCCGCAGTGCTTCATGAACGCCGTGCTGCAGTGCCTGAGCAGCACCAAGCCGCTGCGGGACTACTGCCTGCGCCGGGACTTCCAGCAGGAGCAGCCCCCCGGCCCCCGCGCCCCCCAGGAGCTCACCGAAGGTGGGACGGAGCCCCCCGCAGCCAATCCCCCCCCTCCCGGGCCTTACATAAACCCAGCCAGCGCTGACACCCGCTGCGTGCCCTGTCCCCGCAGCCTTCGCCGACGTCATCGCCGCCCTCTGGCACCCCGAGTCCTCCGAGGCCATCAACCCCGGGCGCTTCAAGGCCGTCTTTCAGAAATACGTCCCCTCCTTCACCGGGTACAGGTGAGACTGGGACCCCCAGCAGGTCCCCGGGGGGCAGCGGAGGGTGCGACGGGCCCCTCCCTCCTCCCCCCGCAGCCAGCAGGACGCGCAGGAGTTCCTCAAGTTCTTCATGGACCGGCTGCACGTGGAGATCAACCGCAAGGGCCGCCGGACCCCAAGCATCCTCTCGGACGCCCGGCGGAGCCCCGCGCTGGAGGACCCCGAGACGCTGAGGTTGGGGGGGGGGGTCAGAGGGGCGCGGGGGGGCGAGCCCCGGCCGTGGGGACGCGCAGCCCCACCCGCCGCCTCTCGCCACAGCGACGACGAACGCGCAAACCAGATGTGGAAGCGGTACCTGGAGAGGGAGGACAGCAAGATCGTGGGTGAGTGCTGCGGGGTGGGGGTGACTCCCCCCGGACCCCCCCGGGTGCCCCCTGTCTGCCCGGCCTCACACCCCCCCTCACCCCCAGACCTCTTCGTGGGGCAGCTGAAGAGCTGCCTCAAGTGCCAGGCGTGCGGGTACCGCTCCACCACCTTCGAGGTGTTCTGCGATCTCTCCCTGCCCATCCCAAAGGTAGGGACGGGGCAGAGCCCCCCGCCCACCCCGGGGCCCCCTCCCACCCCCAGCTGCCCCCCAGGCTCCTGCCTGACCCCCCCTCCCCCTGCAGAAAAGCTTTGCCGGCGGGAAGGTTTCGCTCCACGACTGCTTCAGCCTCTTCACCAAGGAGGAGGAGCTGGACTCGGAGAACGCCCCGGTAAGAGCCGGGGCCGGTGGCTCGGCATCGCCGGCTCGGCCCCCCCTCACTGGCACCGTCCCCCAGCAGGTCTGCGACAAGTGCCGGCAGCGGACGCGGAGCACGAAGAAGCTGACGATCCAGCGCTTCCCCCGCATCCTGGTGCTCCGTATCCTTCGGGGGGCGGCGGGGGGGGCCGGGGGGAGCCCTGGGCTGGGGGTGGTGCTGGGGCCGTCCCCCCCCCCTTCCCTCCGGCCACGTTTCCCTTGACGCCGCCCAGACCTGAACCGGTTCTCCACCACCCGCTACTCCATCAAGAAATGCTCCGTCTTCGTCGACTTCCCGCTGCAGCAGCTCAACCTGCGGGAGTTCGCCAGCGAGAAGGCGGGTGAGGCGTGGGGGGGGGGGGGGCGGAACGCGGTGGGGGAGCCGCGCCAGGCCCGGGGGCCATGCTGAGCCCAGCCTCCCGCCGCAGGCAGCCCCGTCTACAGCCTCTACGCCCTCTGCAACCACTCGGGCAGCGTCCACTACGGGCATTACACGGCCTTCTGCCGCGACCCGGCCGGCTGGCGCGTCTACAACGACTCCCGGTAGGTCCCTCACCCCTCCCTGCCGCTCGCCTGGGCCCCGCGTCCCCCCCCCTGTGCCGGGGCGGGCGCGGGCTGAGGGTGCTGCGCAGCGTCTCGCCCATCAGCGAGAACCAGGTGCCGTCCAGCGAGGGCTACGTCCTCTTCTACGAGCTGGAGGAGCCGCCGGGAAGGAGGCCCTGAGCACCCGCGCCGCGCTCGGGCCCCCGGGCCTGGGCCCCGGCCCCCCGTGGGGCGGGGAGGGGGGCGGGGGGCCCCGGGTGCGGCTTTTGTGAATAAATTTATTAAAAAAAACCCAAAGCCCGACTTTGGAGCTGTGAAGGGTGGGGTGTGGGGCGGGGTGGGAGGGAAAGGGGCGGGGTTATACGCGAAGGGGAGGGGCATGACGATAATTCGAACCGGGTTGGGTGGGCTTCGAAAGTGGGGCTTGGGAGGCGGGGTTAGTGAGGGAGGGGCGGGGCTAGAGCTGACAGGCAGGAGTGCTGCGGGGGCGGGGCCTGAGGCAGGAGGGGCGGGACTAGAGTTGACAGGCAGGTGCACTGTGGGGGCGGGGCCTGATGCGGGAAAAGCGGGACTAGAGCTGATGGGCAGGTGCGCTGCGGGGGCGGGGCCCTGTGCGGAAGAGGCGGGGTACCGGGCGCGTGGGCGGGGCGCAGCCGCCGGGGGCGGGGCTTGTTGCGGTGCCGCACCCTGGTCCTGCTCGGCCGCCGTAGCACTCTGGGAACGAGGGGCGGTCCCTGCGCCTGTCCGTCAGAGGGCAGCGTCATGCCATTGGTGCTCCGCGCCCTTGGCCCCGCCCTCTCCCGGCTCACACGCGGGCGCGGGGCGCGCTGCGGGCGGGGGCCGGTTCGGCCGGTTCCCGGCGCTGAGCGTGGCCCCGCTGCCCGCCAGCTCCCTCGATGCCGCCGACTGTGGCCGTCGTGGGGGGCGGCATCAGCGGCCTGGCCGCCTGCTACCACCTGGCCCGCGGCCCCCGCCCGCACAAGGTGAGCGCGGGGCCCCGCCGGGCTCCCCCCCGGCTCCCCCCGGTCCCCGGGGACACTCCGGGGTGACCGCGGTGTCCCCAGGTGCTGCTGCTGGAGGCCAGCGGCCGCCTCGGGGGGTGGCTGCAGAGCACCCGCACCGCCGACGGGGCCGTGTTCGAGCACGGGCCGCGGGGGATCCGCCCCGGGGGGGCGGTGGGCACCGACACTCTGCACATGGTAGGGCGGGCCCAGAGGGGGCGGACGGGGGCCCCGGGGCTTGGTTTGGGGGGACGCAGGGTGCTGGGATCCGGGGGGGCGGGGGATGTCCCTTGGGCAGGGTGCTGGGATCTGGAGGATGGGGTGTCCCTGGGTGGGTGCTTGGGTTTGGGAGGGGCCCCTGAGTGGGTGTCGGGGATCCCTGGGGGCACGAGGGCACGGGGACCCTGGGGGTCGGTGGTGCGGGGGGGGGGGCCCTGGGGCTGGGCGCAGGGTGCCAGAGGGTCCCCGGGTGGGGGCTGGGGTCTTGCGGGGTCCCTGGGTTGGTCCCGGAGCCCGGAGGGGGTCCCTGGAGAGGGGGGGGTGCACGGGTCTGGGGGTCCCCGCACGGGGGCTGGGGTCCAGTTAAGCTGCCACGTGGCGGGTCCTGGGCCCGTTCGCCCCCCCCCCCGCCCCCGTCCTGCCTGTGTCCCCCCCAGGTCTCCGAGCTCGGCCTGGAGAGCGACGTCCTGCCCGTCCCCGGGGACCACCCGGCCTCCCGGAACCGCTTCCTCTATGTCGGTGGGGCCCTGCACAAGCTGCCCTCGGGCCTGGGGTAGGTGCCCGCCCCGGCGCCCTCCCGCCCGCTGCCACCCGCGGGCCCCCTCCCCTGAGCCCTCGGTGTCCCCAGGGGGCTGCTGCGGCCGGTGCCCCCCTTCTCGCGGGCGCTGCTCTGGAGCGGGGTGCAGGACCTGCTGGCGCCGGCTGGGACGGAGCCCGATGAGACCGTTCACGCCTTCGCCCATCGCCGCTTCGGCCGGGAGGTGGGCGCCTGCGCAGGGCGATAACGCCGGGGGTTTATCAGGGCCTGGCAGGGGCCGGGCGGGGACCGGCCTCACCCCGCCACGTCCCCGCAGGTGGCCGACATCGCCGTGGACAGTCTGTGCCGGGGCGTGTTCGCTGGTGACTGCCGAGTGCTGAGCGTCCGCTCCTGCTTCCCCGCGCTCTTCAAGGCCGAGCGGCGCTGGCGCTCCGTCCTGCTGGGGCTGGCGCTGGGCTCCGGTGAGCGCCGGGACGCCAGGAGGGGACACCCCAAGTGCCACTGCTGCAGCACGAGGGGACACACCGGCTCTGTCACCCACAGGGAAGGAGCGTGGGGCTGAGTCGCGGCTGAGCCGCCGGGCGCGGGCCGAGCGCTGGAGCCAGTGGTCGCTGCGGGGCGGGATGGAGAGCCTGGCCGAGGCGCTGGTGGCCTTCCTGCGCCCGCGTGGCATCGAGCTGCACTGCCATGCGCCCCTGTGCCGCCTGCGCCGCTGCCCCGACGGCCGCTGGCAGGTAGGGCCCAGGCTGGGGGGTGCTGGGACGCCTGGGTCCCCTTCCCAGCGCCCCCATCCCTGTGACCCCCTCGCCGACGCTCTCCTTCCCTGCAGCTCACCCTGGCAGATGGTACCGTGACAGCCGACCACGTGGTCAGCGCCCTCCCGGCCGCAGGTAGGGCTGGGGGTTCCCTGGGGCCCAGGAGGGGCAGGGGGACAGCATTGTCCCCCCGTAATGTCCCCTCTCCTCCCAGCCCTGGCTGAGGTGCTGCCAGACGAGGCCGAGCCGCTGGCACAGGAGCTGCGGCGCATCCCGGCTGCGTCGGTGGCCGTGGTGAACCTGCAGTATGAGGGTGTCACGTTGCCTGTCACGGTGAGACCGGCGCCCACGGGTGTCCCCCAACACCCGCAAGCGTCCCCCTGCACCCCCAGATGACCCCGTCCCACTCCCACCCAGGGCTTCGGGCACTTGGTGCCCTCCTCTGAGGACGCCTCCCTCCTGGGCATCGTCTACGACTCAGTGGCCTTCCCTCAGCACGATGGCACCAGGGCCGCCTCGGTGCGGCTGACGGTGAGCGGCCGGGGATGGAGGTGGTGTGGGGGGGGAATGGGGCTGTTGGGGGGGCTCATGCTGCCGTACAGGTGATGCTGGGAGGCACCTGGTTCGGGCAGAGCTTTGGGGAGCCGGCGGCTGCAGCCCCGGCGCTGCTGCTGCAGCGGGCGCAGGCGGCTGTGAGGGAGCAGCTGGGCCTGGAGCCGGCCCCGACCCGCTGCATCGTCCGGGTGCACCAGGTGGGTGACAGCACCGGGGGGCGGGGGGGGCCCGGGGGGGGCCCACGGGGCTCACCAACTGCTCCCCCCCCAGGGCTGCATCCCCCAGTACACGCTGGGCCACTGGCAGCGCAGAGGTAAGAGGGGGCCAGGGCACAGGGGGGTCCCTCGGCCCCCGCCCGGTGCCCATCGCCCGTCCCTGTCCCCCAGAGCGCATCGGCCGCTTTCTGGCGGAGCAGCGGCTGCCCCTCAGCCTTGTCGGAGCCTCCTACGACGGCGTCTCCGTCAACGACTGCATCGCCAGCGCCAGAGCGGCCGTGGGGCGGCTGCTGGGGGGGCCCCGCTGAGCCCCGGCCTCCCCCAGCCCCCAGCAGCGCGGTGGCTGTAGGACAAAGTGTGTTTTTTATTGAAAAACCCTTATAAAGGTCTAGGGAGCAGCTCATAAATAGAATAAATAACCGCACGCCGGTGGCGCAGCCTGCGACCGTCTTCAGGCACTCGCAGCCTGGAGCAAGACGGAGCCCAGTGAGCCCCCAGGGCCCCGGCTCCCCCCCCCGCTTCCCGGGGTGTCCCCAGGCACCGGCCCCGTGGCCAGCAGCTCCCCAGGCAGTTGCCCCCCGGGCTCGCTCCCCCCAGTCTCTCCAGCAAGGCCACAACGCGCCCGGCCTGGCCACGGCTCCCCCGCCCCGCGCACCGTGGGGGCCCCTCCCCAGCGCTGGTCACCAGAGTCCGTGTGGGAGCCGCGGTGGCCGATGGCTAGTGGGGGCCTTGCGGCAGGCTCTGGTTGCCCCCGCGGGCAGGCAGGGTGCCCTCCTGCGCCACAGCCACACTGGTGCTGCTCCCGGGATGGGCATCGCCCTCCCTGGCGGCCTCGGGGCTGCGCTGGGTGATCCCCGGGGGGGAGCTGGTGCCGTTACCCACCGGCGGCTGCCGCGCGGCGGCTGTGGGCGACCGCGGGGACAGGGACAGCCCCTGGTCCCGCCAGCCCGTGGCGTCCCGCGGCAGCTTGCGCAGCATCTCCTCCCGGAAGAGGCTGGTGCTGCTGCGGTACCTCTGGCCCTCGTGGCCCGGCACCGGGCCCCGGTGGCCGCGGCCGGCGCGAGGGTCCATCCCGATGTCCACCGTCAGGTTGGTGTAGAGGGGGTGGAGGTGCTTGGCCAGCAGCGTGTAAGTGAGGGAGTTCATCCCGTCCTGCGTCCACATCCGCTGCGTGCGGATCAGCAGGTCGAACCTGGAAGGGACAAGGGAGGGCGAGTGTCACCCTCACACCCCCCGGTCGCCCCCAAACTCCCAGGCAGCCCCCCTGACCTGTGGGGGTTCTCCTCGTTGCCTTTGTCACTCTTGTGCTTCACCATCTTGTAGTGGCCGATGGAGATGGGCGGGCGGGCGATCTTCATGCCGGCCAGGCGCACCCTGCGGATGAGCCGCCGCGTCACCCGAGGGTTCCAGGACCCGGGGACGGTGCCCGCGCCCCCCCCGGTGTGGCGGCAGCGGCCCCCATGTGCTCGTCCTGCGCGGTGACGCTGTCCCGGGGCCCGGTGAGACACAAACACGGGGGACGGAGAGACCGGCGGGTCCCCGCGACCTCCTACCTGGTGGCAATGTCATCGTCCTCGCCGCCCCAGCCCCAGTACTCGTTGGGGAAACCGTTGATCTTCATATACTGGTCAGGGGTGAGAGCCGAGACCCCCCCGAAGTACTGGGGGTACGGCAGGCTGCGAGGGCGGGGGGAGATGTTGAGCTAGGGCCAATCCCCTCGCTCCCAGCTCGCCCCCCCGCCGCAGTCCCTCACCTGTATCCGAATTTATTCATGGCAATGGAGACGTGTTTGGGGTTCCAGGGGTCGCAGGTGTAGAGGTTGTGGTCGTTCTCGGGGATGAGGTCGACGTCGTGGAGGAAGAGGCAGTCCCACTCCTCGTCCTTCAGTGCCTCCTTCACCCCCACGTTCAGCAGCTTGGCCCGGTTGAAGGTGGAGTTGCCGGCCTGTGGGGAGAGGGGGCTGGCAGCAGCGGCCCCGCCACGGCCCCTGGCGAAGCCCCCGGTGCCCCCCGGACTCACCTGGTGCACGACGTAGATGCCGTAGTGCAGCTGCTGGCGCTGCAGGAAGGGGTGCAGGTAGTAGAGGAGGTGGCCCAGGTGGGTCTCGCGGTTGCGGTGGGGGATGATGACGGCGGTGCGGGACCGGGCCTCGCAGGCCGAGGGTTGGTAGCGGCCACCCTCCCGCACCGCCGGGTTCTTCGCCCGGATCTGCTCCAGCGTGGGCACCCGGCTGAAGCTCACCGTCAGCGGGCCGACTGCGCGGGGACGGCACGGGGCTGGGACAGGGCGCGGGTCCCCGCGGCCGCTCCCCCCGCCCCAACCCCGCGGGAGCCTCCCCAGACCGGCCCTGCCGGTTCTGCTTCCCCCCGGGGAGGGGCGGCCGGTGCCTGCCCCGACAACCCCCCGGAGTCACCCCACCGGCCGCGCCGGTGCCCGCGGCGGGGCGGGAGGGGGCTGCGGGTGGCGGCCCCGCACTCACCGAGGAAGGGCGACCGCTCGGGGCAGAAGGGCAGCGGCTGCGCGGGATCGGCGCGGGCGGGCGCGCGGGGCAGGAGGCGGCTGAGGTTGGCGTAGACGTCGTGGGTGCGGGAGTAGTCGAAGACGGGCCCGGCGGCGCGGCCGAAGAGGGAGGTGAGGTTGCGGAACCCCCCCAGGGAGAAGTAGGCGACGAAGGCGAACTGGCAGCCCACCAGCAGCGCCAGCGTGCAGGGCCGCTCCAGCAGCCGCCGCAGCATGGCGGGGCCCGGCCCGGGCCGCCGCGGGCCCGGATCGCCGGGGGCCCGGATCACCGGGGGCGGCTGCGGGCGTCGGGGGGGCCGGGCCGCATCGCGGGGCGCTGCGGGGAAGGGGAAAGGTCAGGCCCGCGGGGCGGGGGGACACGCGCGGACACACCCGGGGCCCCCCGGTACCTGCGGGCGGCGGGAACGCCTCAGCCCCGCCCGGCCGCCGCCGCCATCTTGGAACGGACGGAGAGCGAGAGCGCGGGGCGTGGGGACGTGAGGGGCGGAGCCTCCGCGACGTGGCGGCTGTTAAAGAGGCCGGTGGCGGCCCCGGCGGGCGGGGTCAGGGTGGGGCCAAGGCCGCGCTGCGGCGGGGGGGGCCGGGGCGGCGGCACCGCGGCCCCCGGGGCAGGCGGGGCTGCGGGCGGCCCCCGGGGCAGGCGGGGCTGCGGGCGGCCCCCGGGGACGCGGTTCGGGTGCCTGGGGGTGGGGGCGACAGGACCCGGTGGAGCCCGGGTCGACGTCAGGGGGCGGGACGCCGCGTGGACGGCCCGAGGGGGGCGTGTCCAGAGTCACCTCCTCCCCCGCTCCGTCGCCGCGGCAACGGCGCACGCCGCCGCCTCGCCGCCCTTCCGCGTGTTGGCCCCGCCTCTGCCGTGACGTCACGGGACCGGGGCGGGGGGACACGGACACGCCGAGATGGGGACGGGGTGTCCCCGGGCCCCTCTCCGCGTGTCCCCGCGCTCCTCCGGCCCCGGGGTCCCCCCGGCCCACGCGTGTCCCCCCCCTCTGCGTACCGGGTCCCCCCGTGTCCCGTCCCCGCGGTGCCCCCACCCCTCCCCGCCGCCGCCTTCCGCCTCACCGTGCTGCTGCTGCTGACCTGCCCCCCCGAGCCCCCCCGGAGCCCCCCGCCTCGCCCCAGGGCCCTGCCCGGCCGCCGCGTCCGAGCCCCCCGCGCCCGCCGCCCGGGACGGGGCTGGAAACGCGCCGGTTGCGGAGCCACGATGGCGCTTCGCGGGGCCTCTGCCGCCCCCCCCCCCAACACCGGGGTGAATCTGCTGCCCCCAGAGCCTGGGCACCCCCCCGGTGGCACCAGGCCGCCGCGGCCGTGAGGTCCCGGGACTCCCCGGCAGAGCGGGCGCCCGGCCCTGGCGTCCCGGGGGTGCAGGGGGGGGTGGGATTTCCCCCACCCCGGGATGTCCCGCCCGCGGCTCCGGCTGCTGCCCCGAGAGCCGGGAACAGACCGCGACCACCCCGGGGGCTGCGCGCGGCTGGAGGCTCCCGGTAAAGTCCCGTTGTGGGCAAGGCCAGTGCCACCCAGTTCTTGGGGCGCAGGGGGGTGCTGGTGGCACCCGGGGCGGGGGAAGCTGCCGGGGAAGGGCGCTGGGAGCAGCGAGGGCGGGTGAACGCAGCCGCGGCTGCGCCCGAGGGCCGTCGCCGTGCCTGGCACCGCCGCGCCGATCACCACACGCCATGCCAGCCGCCTCCATAAATAGCTTTAAATAACAGCGCGGCAATAAATTACAGCTGGGGGGCTGCGCCGGGGCCGGGGGGCTGCAGCTGGGGCAGGGGGGGCCCTGGGGCCTGCCCAGGGGGTCGTCCCTCTCTGCCCGCCGAGGGGCTGAGGTAGACGCGGTGACCTGCACCGGGGCTCGTCCCGTGCGTGGCACGGGTCCGCCGAGGGGCTGTCCGACACCGTCCCATGGCGGCGCCCCGGCCCCGGTGGGTAATAAATAACCAAATAAATAGGCGCTGCGGTGCCGCCGGGGTCGCTCCCGGGACACGGCCAGGCTCCCGCCGCTACTTGTCACGCCGGCGGCTCCTGAGAATCTCCAGGATCTCGGCTTTCTGCTTCTCCCAGGCTGCCGACGGGCGTCCCGGCGCCCGGGGCACGAAGAAGCTGTATTTCAAACGCGTCGGGCGCTGTTCGTCCACCACCAGCGCCTGCAGCACCAGCGGCTCGCGCAGCGGCCCCCGGCCGGCCAATGTCTCGGTGGGCTCCGTGGCCCCGCTGTAGTGCAGGGTCGCGCCGCCTGGCAGCACCACGTCGGTCGGGGAGGGCACCAGGACGTAGCCGCCGTTGAGCAGGGAGCCGCCAGCCGGCCGCCGCAGTGCCAGGAAGGCGTCCTCGCCGCCCGCCGCCGAGATCTGCCGCACCAGGAGGTGCGTGGCGCCCGCCGGGATGGTCACCACGTCGTTGTAGCCGTAGCTGCGGGGCAGAGCGGGGTTGGGGGGCGATGCTGGCAGCTGCGGGTGGCATCCCCCCCACCCAGCCCACTGCCGCTGCCGTTGAGGTGCTCACCGGGCTTTGGTGAAGGAGCCGTAGACCTTGGTGCAGGTGGAGCCGTCGCCGCCGCACCTCATGCACTTATCGAACTTCTTCTTGGAGCCGATGACGCGGTCGCAGCCGGCGGGGATGCAGCGGCCCTGCACGCACACCCCCGTGCTCTCGGGGGAGCAGGGCGTCCCGTCGGTCACCTGCGGCGCGGCACAGCCTCAGCGCCCGCCGGCGGCACCGCAGGGTGTTGGCCGGGCGGGGGGACACTCACCCTCGGCTGCAGCACGTAGTAGTAGCCCAGGGTTTGGGACTGGCAGGTCAGCTTGCACTGGTCCCGCTCGGAGACGCCGCTGTAGCGCGGGACCCAGTCCCGGGGGGCCGGGAGCCCCTTGGCGAGGTCGGGGCGGTGGTTGTAGGCGGCACATTGCTCCTCCCGGAAGGTGAGGGCTGCCGGCGGCGGCGGGGCACGGTGAGCGCCGGCGGAAGTCCCCAGCCTCCCGCAACCGGGGCGCGGTGCCCCCCCAAAACCCCCCACCCCACCCAGCCCCACTCACAGGTGCTGCCGGGACACTCCTCCACATTGCAGGACTGGAAGCGGGTGCGTTTGCCCACACAGTAGCGGCCGCCGTGGCGAGGCGCCGGCGCGGTGCAGTTGCGGTGGGAGAGCCGGACGCCGCCGCCGCAGGTCCGCGAGCACCCGCCCCACGGCCCCCACGGTCCCCAGCCGCCGTCCGTGGGCATCTGCAGCCGAAAAACATCACGGGGCGGGGGTCAAACCAGTGCCGGCGGGCGAGCGCCCACCCCGCCGGCCCCCTCGCTGCCCCGCCGGACTCACGGTGAGCTCCCGCAGGCGGCCGAGGCCGACGCAGAGCCCGTCCATGCAGGCCCTGCCCGGCGCGCACGGCGTGCCGTCGGCCCAGGGGAAGTGCTTGGTCTGGCAGACGGCGCGGCCGCGGGCCTGGCCGGTGCACCACAGCGCGGCGCAGGGCGGCTGCGGGTCGCCGCAGTGCCGCGAGTCGGGCCCGAAGGCCAGCTGGCACTGCCGCGACAGGGGGTAGAGGCTGCCCGGCAGCGCCGAGGGCAGCGGCAGCCACTCCGGAGGCTTGTCCAGGAGACAGTGACCTGCGGGAACACGGCACCGCTGCACCGGGGGTCCCGGAGGGCACCGGGGCGTGACGCGGCTCCGCCGGGCCCTCCCGCCCCGGGTCGTACCGTAGCCGTTGTCCAGGAAGTCGGTGATGAAGCGGGCGCTGCACGGGGACCAGACCTCGCCGGGCTCCAGCGAGGAGAGGACGGGGGCCATCACGCGGCGGGTGGCTCCGGAGCGGCTGTTCAGCTCCCGGCAGGGCTGGGAGTTGTCGTGCAGCATGTTGAAGACGTGACCTGTGCCAGGGGACAGTGACATCAGCCCAGGGGAGCTCACGAGTGGCAGCGGGTGTCCCCCCCTGCTCCCCGCTGGCCCCCCCCAGCTCACCCAGCTCGTGGGCGACCGTGAACGCCGACTGCAGCCCGTCGTCCTCCACGATGGCGCAGCTCCGCTCGGGGTCGCAGACGGTGCCCACGTCGGCCATGCCCAGCGTGTCGCAGGTGGCCGCCCCGCACAGGTCCTGGGGGCAGGCTGGGTGTTGGGGGGGGGAAGCCGTGGGGACACCCCCAAACCCGGACAGCACCCAAACTCCCTGAGATGGGCTGCAGGGACCCGCCAGCCCCACGGACACCACACCCAGCACCCACCCACCCTGGGAGGGCACCTGGGGACACCTCCAGCTCCCACCCACCCTGTGCGGACCCCAAACTGACCCCCCCCAGCCCCTCCCGAAGCCCCCAGCCATCCCACACACACACACACACCTGCCGGGTGAAGAGGATGGCGGTGTCAAAGTGGAGGGGACTGTCCTCGTCGGGGACGTTGAGCTCCCTCTGCCACTGGCAGAAGTTGCGGAGCGTCTGGGCCGCGTTGGAGGTGACGGGGGGCCCGGGGGTGCCCTGGCCCAGCACCACCAGCCGCGTCACCCGCAGCTCCACCGCGTTGCCCAGGCTGCCGTGGCCGAAGGACCGGGCGGCCGCCGCCAGTACTGTCAGCAGGTACCGCCGGAGCCCGGCGCCGTGGAACCGCGACATCGACTCGTCCGCCACCACCAGCGTCTCCACGTACCGCGGCACCGAGGCGAAGCGCTGCCGGGAATCGGGGCGCTGGAGCAGGGGACCGGCGCCGGCCGGTGCTCCCCGGAGCCACCCGCCCCCCGCCGGTGTCCCCCAGCACCGTGCCCCTGCCAGCCCGGCGCTCCCCGTTGTCTCTGGGCCCCTCCCAGCGCCCCGCCCCCGGTGCCCCCCCCCCCAACACCCCGCAGGGTCCCGGCTGCCCCCGGCACCGGTCGCCCCCTCGGGGCGGGTCCCGGCGGTGCCCCGGGAGGCGGAGGGGAAGCCCGGACCTGGCCCAGCCCGTCTCCGTCCGGCGTGTCCCGGTCCCAGCCCAGCCCCGTCCCAGCCCATCCCAGTCCCGGTCCATCCCCGTCCCAGCCCATCCCAGTCCCGGTCTATCCCCGGTCTATCCCCGTCCCCGTGCCGGTCCATCCCGGTCCCAGCCCGCCGTGTCGCGGCCCGCCCGTACCTTGACTCTCCTCGGGGCCGGCCCCACGCGGGACCGTGTCCCGGCTTCGCCCGGTGCCGTGACGGGACACGCGGGGCCGGGGGCGGCCCCGACGGCGGCGACAGCGGCGACCAGGAGCGCCAGGAGCGCGCGGCGCATGGCCCGGGCACCGCGACAGCGCGACACGACAGCGGGACCCGCCGGTCCCGCCGCCGCCTTTTAACGGGCAGGAGAGGCGGCCCCGGGCGGGGGGGGCGGAGCGGGGCAGCCCCGGCGGCGGGGGAGGCCCCGGCCCCCCCGGGACGTTCCGGGAAGGCAGAGCCGGGTCCCCCGGGAGCGGGGCCGGGCCGGGGGATCCCCCTCACCGGGACCCCCCTCGCCGGGGCCTCTCGGGCACCCCCGGGGCGGCGGGGGCCGCGGTCGCGGTGGGCATCTGCCAGGGGCCGCCTTGCCCTCCGTCCCTCCTCATCCTCCTCATCCCTGCCTGTCCCCTCCGTCCCTCCTCATCCTCTTCATCCCTGCCTGTCCCCTCCATCCCTCCTCATCCTCTTCATCCCTGCCTGTCCCCTCCGTCCCTCCTCATCCTCCTCATCCCTGCCTGTCCCTTCCGTCCCTCCTCATCCTCCTCATCCCTTCCTGTCCCCTCCGTCCCTCCTCATCCTCCTCATCCCTGCCTGTCCCCTCCGTCCCTCCTCATCCTCTTCATCCCTGCCTGTCTCCTCCATCCCTCCTCATCCTCTTCATCCCTGCCTGTCCCCTCCGTCCCTCCTCATCCTCTTCATCCCTGCCTGTCCCCTCCATCCCTCCTCATCCTCTTCATCCCTGCCTGTCCCCTCCGTCCCTCCTCATCCTCCTCATCCCTGCCTGTCCCCTCCGTCCCTCCTCATCCTCCTCATCCCTGCCTGACCCCTCCATCCCTCCTCATCCTCTTCATCCCTGACTGTCCCCTCCATCCCTCCTCATCCTCCTCATCCCTGCCCGTCCCCTCCATCCCAGACCATCCCCTCCACCCCTCCATCCCCTCCCCGAACTTCCCAGAAGGGCCACCCGCTGTGTCACACCCGGAGTCACCTCCTGGCCCCCAGCCCGGCGGGGCAGGACGTGGGGCCACATCCTGCTTCCTCCCTTCTCGGAACGGGGGGGGCCCAGGCCCGTCCGCCCTTCCTGCCCCAGCACCCCCAGCGCCCCCAGCACCCCGGTCTTGGGGTGCGCCGCGTGGCCCCAGGAGCCGGTGCCGTCCCCGCCATCCCCGGGAGAACAACAGGGTGACGCGGCCCCGCACAAAGGGACCGGGCGGCACCGGGCGCTGCCGCACAAAGGGCCTCTGTGTGCCGCCGCGGCTGCGCCCACGGGACCCGCCGGTGCCGGTGCTGGTGCCGGGCCTGGCTTGGGCAGCACCTGCCCAGCCCCCAGCCGTGCCCAGGGCAGTGCCGGCAGCAGGCGCGGAGCCCCCCGGGAGCTCACCGCGCCCTGGCACCCGCCGCGGCACTGTCCACCGGAGCCGGTGTCCCCACAGGCTGCGGCATCCGGCAGAGCCGGTGTCCCCGGGAGCTGACATCTGCTCCGGGCGGCACCTGCCACCTCCAGCACCCGTCACCTCCGGCATCCGTCACCTCCGGCACCCGCCACCTCCGGCATCCGCCTTCTCCAGCATCCCCCCAGCTCCAGTGCCTCCCAGCTCCAGAATCCCCAATTCCAGTATCCCCCAATTCCAGCATCCCCTCAGCTCCAGTGTCTCCCAGCTCCAGCATACCCCAATTCCAGTATCTCCCAGTTCCAACACCCCCCAGTTCCAACACCCCCCAGCTCCAGTATCCCCCAACCCCAGTGTCTCCCAGTTCCAGTATTTCCCAGTTCCAGTATCTCCCAGTTCCAGCACCCCCCAGCTCCAGCATCGCCCACAGGTCTGGGGTCCGGGCCATGGGGCACCCATGGGTGCTGGCAGGGGCTCAGCACGGGGGGGGGGGGCCCTCCTGGCTCAGCCTCCCCCCCCCGGGGCTGTCTCCAGCCGCAGCTGGGTGGCCCCACGCCATGGCGGGGGGGGCGGGGGGTGGCCAGCGGCCAACATCTGGACAGCATCAGCCCTCATGGCCGCCGTGACTCACACCGGGCCGGGAACAGCTGTGACGTGGGGACAGGAGGCCGCTGGCGTCACCGGGGACTGTGACGCAGAACAAGGCCGCGGGAGCCAACGTGACCCCGCGGCTTTTGAGACACTGGGGGGGGGACGGGGGACATGGAGGGTCCTGGCCCCGCCGGGTGTCCCTGTGTCCCTGGTGCCGGAGCCTGGGACTTCCCAGGCTGGGGGCTGGGGGTGCGGCCTGGCCAGGGTGGACACGGGACAATTTTGGTGTCCCCCCCCCAACCCTGGCACCCACATGGCACCCCGATACCTGTCCCCCCCCCCCCCCAAGCACTAGCATGAGGCCACCGCAGTGTCACGGGAGGGGACAGGGGCCACCTCCGGCCGCAGCGGCCCCCAAGCGGGGAGGCCTGAGGACACGTGTCCCCGCCGCCATCACGCCAGGACACCCCGCTCCTCCTTGACCCAGCGCGTCCTGCTCGCCCTGTCCCCCCGTCCCCCCCGACACCCCCCCCCGTCCCCCCGGCACCGCCCCGTCGCGCCGCCAGCCTCTGCCCGGCATAAAAATGGCGGCGGCCGCGACGGCCCCCAGTTTCCCGGCCATTTCCCTTAGTAAAGATGGCGGCGGAGCTGCCCGCGGTCAATATGGCGGCGCCCCATGGCTTCGCCTGCCCTCTCCAAACATGGCGCTCGACCCCGCCCCCGGCGCGGCGCTGTGGGCGGGGCGGCGCACGCGCAGTGCCAAGGGCAAGATGGCGGCGCTGCGGGCGCTGGGGCGCCTGCGGGCACCTTCGGGGCTGCGGGCGGCGGCGGCGGCGCGGCTGGGGCCGGCCCCGGCCCGGTGAGAGCGGGGGGGAGCCGGGGGTGGCGGGAGGCCGGGGGCGGCGAGGCCTGGGCCTGGGCCTGGGCCTGGGCCTCCCCCTGACGGCCCGTCCGGTCGCGCAGGTCGGCGCGGCAGTGGCAGCCCGATGTGGAATGGGCCCAGCAGTTCGCCGGCGCCGTCATGTACCCGAGCAAGGAGACGGAGAAGTGGGTGCCGCCGCCCTGGAACGGTGAGGGGCGGCGGAGCAGCCCCGGGCGGCGGCTCTGGGAGGGTGTCGGGGACCCCGGAGGAGCCCTGAGGCCCTGGGGAGGCCCCGGAGGAGGGAGACCGAGGCCCTGGCGCGGTGTCAGGCGGGCCCTGGAGGGACGAGGGGGCCCTGGAAAGGTGATGGGGGCCCTTGGGAGGGTGTTGGGGGCCCCGGGTGGTCCCCGGAGGGGCGCTGAGGGGGTGTTGGAGACCCTTGGGGGTTCTCGGTGGGTTCCAGAGCCAGGCTGGGGCTCGCTGGCGGCCCGGGGCTGTCTGGGAGGCACTCGGGGCCCTGTGGGGCTCGGAGGGTGCCAGGTTGGGGGTTACATGAGGCCAGAGGGTGCCGTGGGTCCGTCCGGGGCCACCGGCTGCTCGCTGGGGCCCGGGGCTCAGAGAGGTACCGGCCCAGTGGGGGTCTGGGGGTCTCCCAGGCCCCTGGTACCCAGGGCTGCTGCTTGGTGGGTGCTGGGGGCCAGACTGGGGCTCCCTGGGTGACGTGGGCGCCCAGCGAGCGCTCAGCGGGTGTTTGGGGGGAAACTTGTTCTGCCGAGCTGCTGCAAGGGGCTCCTGTGTCGGCCCCGCTCGAGCTTTGAGCTTCGCCCCCATCGCTGCAGGCCGGCTCTGCAGATCTCACTGCGCCCGGGCTCAGCCCCGGCCCCTGGGAGCTGCCCCACGCCCCAGGGAGAGCGGCCAGCCCAGGCTGAGCCTCCCGGGAGGCCCTTGGACCTGTCCCCGGGGTCTCGCGTTGGGCCGAGACAGGAGCTGGCGGTGGGGACGCCGCGTTCCTGGTGTCCGGCCAAGCGCTGAGCTCGGCTGGGACGTCTGTCCAGCGTCCGTCCATGTGTCCGTGCTGCCGGGAAGGGCCAAGGGCGCTCGGGGGGTGGATGTTCCTCCCCGCCCAATTCTCTCTTCTCCCCCGCGCAGACAAGGACCCTGTGGCTCACAAGAAGGTCTCGACTTTGACCATAAACTTCGGGCCCCAGCACCCGGCTGCCCACGGGGTCCTGCGGCTGGTGATGGAGCTCAGCGGGGAGACGGTGAAGAAGTGTGACCCCCACATCGGGCTCCTGCACCGAGGCACCGAGAAGCTCATTGAGTACAAAACGTACCTCCAGGTACGGCCCGGCAGTCTGGCAGCACTCCTCTGCCCGGCGGGACGGGCTGTCTGTCTGTCTGTCCGTCTGCCGGGAGAGCACGGACTGTCCTCTGGCGCGAGGGAACGGGGAGGTGAGGGGCGGCTGGTGTCCGTCTGTCGGCAGCTGTCTGCTCAGATACGTCAGCAGCTCCTTGGCGCACTGGGAGGGGATTTATTTGCCTGTCAGGGTTTGCAGTGGTGTTTGTAAACAGACCCTGGTGATTTATTATCCCAGCTGGGTTTAACCTTCCTGCTGGCCAGAGCTTGAAATAGCCCCCGGGGGGGGGCAGCTGCTGCAGCGCCGGGCAGCGCCCTGACAGCCTCGCTCAGCCTCGCTCAGCGGGGAGCTTCACCCGGGACCAGGGCCCTCGCGCTGTCTGTGAGCTGGAGAACTCTCGCCGAGGGATGGTGCCGGCCTGCCCTTGCACCTCACCCCGGGGCAGAGCTGCCCGGGGCCGCAGCTTTTGGGCTCTCGGTGGCCGCTGCGTGCTCGGGGCGCCCTGGGCCGGGGAGCTGCCGGGCCTGCGGCTGCGTCCTGGTGCTGCCCGGCTGCGACGGAGCCCCCGGGTGCTCCCGGCAGCCCCGGCCCTTCGCTGCCCAGCTGCGGGTATTGATGGCCACTGCTCAGTCCCATTTTTTTTGGCAGGCGCTGCCATATTTTGACCGCCTGGACTATGTCTCCATGATGTGCAACGAGCAGGCCTATTCCCTGGCCGTGGAGAAGCTGCTCAACATCCGCCCGCCACTGCGGGCTCAGTGGATCCGAGGTGGGGGCGGCCTCACGCGTCTCCGTACCGTTTCCACGGGGGTCCCAGCCTGCCTGCCTGCCCACCCTGCCTGCCCTCCTGAGGGCTCGTAGCTCTCAGCTTTCTGGGGGCTCAGCCGAGGGGCTCACCCCCCCGCACCCCCTCTGCCCCCAGTTCTCTTTGCAGAGATAACGCGGTTGCTTAACCACATCATGGCCGTGACCACGCACGCGCTGGACATCGGGGCCATGACGCCCTTTTTCTGGATGTTTGAGGAGAGGGAGAAGGTAAAGGGCAGCGTGGGTGCTGCGGGGGGGGGGGCAGATCTGGGGCTGCGCCGTGCCGGGACGCAGCAGGATCCCCTCTGTCCCCCCAGATGTTCGAGTTCTATGAGCGGGTCTCGGGGGCGCGGATGCACGCGGCCTACATCCGCCCCGGCGGGGTGCACCAGGTGAGGGGGGCTCTGGGGGGGGCAGGGGGTGTCCCTGCACCGGCCAGGGCCCCCCCCGGTGCCACCCTCCCCTCCTCCCGCGCAGGACCTGCCCCTGGGGCTGATGGACGACATCTACGAGTTCGTGAAGAATTTCTCCATACGGATCGACGAGGTGGAAGAGGTGAGGTGGGATGGGCCCCGTTTCCCAGCACCCTGAGGGCTGGGCAGTCGCGTTGACCCCGCGGGGTTGTTCCCCCCCCCGCGGCAGTGACAGGGTGACCCGCATCGGGAGAGGGCCCGGGGGGGCTGACGCCGTCTGCCCGCAGATGCTGACCAACAACCGCATCTGGAAGAACCGCACAGTCGACATCGGGGTGATAACTGCGGAGGAGGCTCTCAACTACGGGTTCAGGTGGGTCGGGGGGCTCCCGGGGACGTCTGAAGGGGGGCTCAGTGTCCTGCCACTGCCCAGCTGAGTCCTCGTCCCCCTCCCCCGGAAGGGTCAGGGTCAAGTCCAAAGGTTTCAGCCCCTGACTGTGGGGTCCCTCGGGGTGGGTTGGAGCCGTGGCCGTGGAGGGGGGACGCGTGGGTGCTTTCCCCGGCGTCGGGGTCCCCCTCGGGGTGCGGGGAGGGCCCCGTTTGGTTCAGGTGCTGACCCCCCTTCCCTCCGCCCAGCGGGGTGATGCTCCGGGGCTCGGGGATCCACTGGGACCTGCGCAAGACGCAGCCCTACGACGTCTACGACCAGGTGGAGTTCGACGTCCCCATCGGCTCCCACGGTGACTGCTACGACAGGTGCGAGGCGCCTCGGTGCCGGGGGGGCTGGGGGGGTCCTGGGCGGGTCCTGAGCGCCGTGGGGGTCCGGCAGGTACCTGTGCCGCGTGGAGGAGATGCGACAGTCGCTCCGAATCATTCTCCAGTGCCTCAACAAGATGCCGGAGGGGGAGATCAAAGTAGACGATGCCAAGATCTCCCCCCCAAAGCGGGCGGAGATGAAGGTAAAGGCGCTTCCTTCCCGCGCCAGGGGGGCGGTTTTGCGCGGGGGGGGCCCCTCCCGCCGCCTCCGAGCTCCCTTCCCTGGCGCAGGCAGAGACCCGGCGGCTGCCGCCTCGCCCCACGCGCTCGCCGTGGCCGTGGGAGCGTGGCCGCCCCCCGGTTCCCACGCTCCCTCCCCGCCGTCTCTCCGCAGACCTCCATGGAGTCCCTGATCCACCACTTCAAGCTCTACACCGAGGGCTACCAGGTGCCCCCCGGAGCCACCTACACGGCCATCGAGGCCCCCAAGGTGACGCTTCTCGCGGGGACGGTGACGGGGGGTCGGGCCGTCCTGCCCCCGGGACTCGGCCTCGGCCCCCGCCGGCCTCACTGGCCCCGTCCCCGCGTCCTCGCAGGGTGAATTCGGCGTCTACCTCGTGTCGGACGGCAGCAGCCGGCCCTACCGCTGCAAGATCAAGGCGCCGGGGTTCGCTCACCTGGTAGGGGCAGGGGGGGCCCGCGGTTGGGGGGTCTGGGCCGGGGGGTACGAGCTGGTGCCCCCCCTCCCTGCGGGGCGCTGGGCTCTGTGGGGCTGCACGTCCCCCCCCCAGACACGAACTCTCCTCTCGTGCCTCTGTCCCCGCAGCCGGTTTCCTCTCCCTGCCCACAAGTGGCCACTTCCCCTCCCATCCCTGCGCAGGGCGGGGGGCAGCGCCCCCTCCCCGCTCCCACAGCCCCCGGAAGCGGTGAGCTGGGCCAGGCTCCTCTTGTGCGAATCCGGGAGGCAGAACCGTCCCCCTCCCGCCTCGGCGGGCCTGAGGACGGGGTGACGGGGTCTTGGGGGGGGGGTCCTGGGGTGTGGGGGGGCTGCAGCCTGACGGGGGTCCCTGTGCTTCTGCTTCAGGCCGGTCTGGATCGGATGTCGCAGGGCCACATGCTGGCGGACGTTGTGGCCATCATCGGTACGTTCCCTGCGGGGCCGGGGGGGCTCCGTCCCCGTGCCGGGGGGGCTCCATCCCTGTGCCGGGGGGGCTGACGGTTCCCTGACCCCTCCCCTCTCCCCCCCAGGCACCCAGGACATCGTCTTCGGGGAAGTGGATCGGTGAAAGGCGGCCACCCCGTGCCCCTCCCTGCTGCGGCCGCTGCTCTGGGCGGGGGGTGTCCCCGAGCCCCCCCCCACCCCACGCTCCCTCTTCCTCATCTGAGTCAAATAAAACCCAAATCGGGTCTCCCGCCTGTCCGGCGCCGCGTCTCTGTCCCCGCCTCGGCCCTTCTCCAGGCAAAACCTCGCGCTCTTCCTCCCCTTCCCACGTGAGGCTCGTGGTCACCAGCTTCCCCTCCTGGGGGGCCGGGAGGGATCCCCAGGGTTTCACCCCCGGCGCCGGTGGGGGCTCCTGCAGCCCCCCCCAGGGAGCTGTGAGGGCTGGGGGGCACGTGGAGGCCGGGGGGTGCTGGGGGACGCTTGGCCTTGGCCCTTGAGCAACGTCCCCCCGGCCCGTGACGGGAAGATGGGGGGGGTGGCTGCTCTGGCCGTTGGAGGAGGGAGGGGGGCGCGGGGGGGGGAAGTGAAGCGGGGGGGCGGCGCGAGCCGGCGGGGAGGAAGGTGCCGGCCCTGCGGTCGCTGACTCCGGCGTGATCGCCCCGACGCCCGCGGGGGCCGAGCGCAGCCATGGGCACCCGCCTGCTGCTCGCCGCCGTGCTGCTGCTGCTGCGGACCCCGGCCACAGGTGTGTGTGTCGGGGGGGGGGTCCCGGGGGGCCGGGGAGCGCCCGGGGGGGCATCGGCATCCCTCGGGGGCAGCCAGGATCCCTTGAACCCCCCCCCGGGGTGCTCTGGTGCGGAGGGGCCCCCCCAACGCCCCCCCGAGGGGACCCTCGAGGTGTGGCCACAGGATCGGTCCCAGGGTGATGCTGACCCAGGGACCCCCCCGCCGCGTCCCCCCCTGTGTCCCCCCCGCCTCCATCCTCCAGAGGCCCTGATGGAGCCGGAGCTCTGCTACATACTGGACGCCATCCTCTTCCTCTACGGCATCATCCTCACCGTCCTCTATTGCCGCCTCAAGGTGAGAGCCCGGATCCGGCCCGGCCCCGTTTTATTTGGGGGGGGGACACCCCCAGGGATACCACAGCGGATGCCCCATTTTCCTCTTCTTATTTCTCTTTTTTTTCCTGTTTTTCTGGGGGGTAACCCCCTCACTCCCCTGCAGTTCCTGTCTCACCGAGCGTCGCTGCGGGTAGCGGACAAGGAGGTAACGGCGCTGCCGGCCAAGGGGCGGGGGGGCTGGGGTACCCCGGGGGGGGGGAACGAGCCCCCCCAGACTGTGCCACAGCCGTGAAGGGGGAAAGCGAAGGGGATGGGGCGGGGGGGTTGGCTCTGGTGGTACCGGGTCGGGAGGGAGAAATTCAGGAAACGTCCCTGAGGAGCGAGGGGAGGGGTGTGGGGGCTGGGGGGGGGGGGCGGACGTGTCTGTGTCCCCGTCTCACCCCCCCCCTCCCCATTTCTTTCTGTTTCTCTTTCCTGGAGCAGAAGGAAGAAGCCATCTACACCGTGAGTCAGCCTGGGGATGACGCAGCCCGGGGGGGCTCCTGGTCCCAGGGTGGCCCCTACCCACAACTGCTGTCCCCGATGGGGAACCGTGTCCCCCCCGGGTGCCCTGTCCCCCGGGTGCCCCCCCCGGGTGCCCTGTCCCCCCTCCCCACCCTGGGGGCAGCCCCCCCGGGCCCTTCCCTGGGGCACAGGTTGGGTGGCAGCCCTGGCGCTGGGGTGGCAGCGGGGGGGGCGCACAGGCACCCTGTAACCCCTCTCCCCCGCAGGGGCTCAGCGGCGAGGGCCAGGAGATGTACGAGACCCTCCAGACCAAACGCCCCTGACCCCGTCCTGCCGCCGCCGCTGCCCCTCGCCCCCCACCCATCCCCAGCAGCCGGGGACCCCCCGTGGCCCCTTTGCCCCCCTCTTTGGGACTGTGATGGAGAACTGGAGCTGTTTTTTCCTGGAAAAGGCTGTTTTTGTCCCAAAACTGTTTCCAGCCAGGCACGGGCACAGCCACCACGGCGCCGGGACCCCCCGCGCCTGGGGGGGGGGGGGGGGGGGCTGAAGCTGCCCCGGGGTGTGTGGTGCTGCCCCCCTCCCTGCCGCCCCCCCCCCCCCCCCCCCCCCCAGTAAAGCAGCACCATGCACAAACGGGGCAGGAGGGTTTCTGTGACGGCGGCGAGAGCCGGGGACGGTGACGCCCGCTGCCGACGGGGACAGGGACGGTGACACCATCTCCTGCTGGGGACAGGGCCCCCCCCGGGGACGGTGGCACCCTCTGGTGGGGGTGGAGCCCGTGGGGACGGGGACAGCGTGGGGCTGGGGACGGTGGCGCTGGCTCCCCGTGGCCGCCGCCGCGTCTTTCTGGGAGGAGAAACGCCGTTTCCTCCCGTTTAATCAAAAAGCTGCATTTAGAGGCCGATACCATGGAAACTGCTACGGCACCCCCTTGCCCCCCAGGAGCGGGAGCACTGGGAGTAACCCAGGGAGCCCTACAGGGCACTGGGAGGCGGAGTGGGGAGCCCCTGGGGGTACTGGGAGCACTGGGAGGGGGAACGGGGAGCACTGGGCGCCCTGTGTAGCGCCCGCGGGCCCCCTCCGGCTCTGCTGGTCCGGATCGGGGCCGCGGTTTGTGCACCCGGGGGAGGCGGGACGCGGCGCACCAGCGCAGGGGCGGTGTCCCAGTGCCCCCCAGTCCCCCCCAGTGCCCCGCGGCGTCACGGGACGTTCTCGTAGATCTCGCTCGGGAGCCGCAGCACCGCGTAGGTGACGGGCGGCTCCCGCGGGGGGGCGGAGCGGGGGGACCCCCGCGGGGACCGCGCCGGGGACGTTCCTGGAAGAGAAACCGGCTCGGGGACCCGGGCTGGGGGCGGCGACACGGGTGTGTGTCCCCCATCCCCGCCGTACTCACCCCCGCCCCGCTCCGGGACCACGATTTGGGCGTAAAGCACCTCCCCGTCCCCCGGGGCCTCGGGGGGGGCTGCGGGCTCCGGCCGGCGACCCTCGGGCTCCGGGGGGGCAGCGGGGTCCCTGCGGGGACAAGGGGACGCCTGGGGCGGGGGCAGACCGGGGGTGGGGGCGCGGGGGGGGAGCTGCTGTCCCAGCCCCGGGCAAAGAGGCTTCGCGGCCGGACCCCCCCGCTCACCTGCCCGAGCTCTTCCCGGCGGCTGGAAGACAAAGGGGGGGGGGGGTGAGAGTCGAGGGACCCCCGGGACCCCAAACCGAGGGGCCGGGGGCTCCGCCCTGCACGCCCAGGAGGGAGGCGGGACCCCGAGCTGGCAGTGCCAGGGACGCGGGAGGGTGTCATCTGGGGGTACCAGGCCCCCCAGCGGGACAGGGGGATGTGGGCTGCAAGCAGGGAGACACACACCCCCCCCCCCCCAAGGTACCCCAAGATCCTCCAGGGCCACCCTGGACCCCAACCGGGCAGCCCCCGGGACTCGCCCCCCCACACCCAGATGAGACGGGGGCACACGGGCTGCGAGCAGGGAGGGGCCCCAAGACCCCCAGAACCCCCCCAGGACCCCACGCCGAGACAGGGGATACGGGGTGCAGCCCCACTGCCCACCCCCCCGGCCGGTGGGGGGGGGCTTTCGCCCCCCGGCAGCACAGACCCACCCGTGCAGTGCCGGCGCCGGAGGTGCCAACCCACGGCAGCCGCGAGCAGGAGCAGGAGGGACACGCTGAGCCCCGCGGCCACGGCTGGGGACAGAGCGGGGACGAGCCCGGGTCAGCCCCAAGGCCGGGGTGGACCCCGCGGGGTCCCGGGGAGGGGGTGGGTGAGCGCGGCCCCCACCTGTGCCCGGCTGCCGCCATCCCCGCGCCGGCGGCGTCACCGAGAGGGCCAGCGCCCGGCTGCGCGCCTGGAAGACGCGGTGGCCGCCGAGGCGGTTGGTGGCCAAGCAGTGGTAGGTGCCGGCGTGCGCCGGCCCCACGGGCCCCAGCGCCAGGACGGGCCCCGAGCCCAGCTCCTGCCCGTCCCGCAGCCACGTGAAGGTCACCGGCGCGGTGCCCGCCTGCACCGAGCAGCTCAGGTTGAGGCTCTCGCCCGACGGCACCGACGGCTCCGTCCTCGCCATCGCGATGGTGGCACCGGCCACCGGCACTGCCGGGCCAAGGGACAGCACCGGGGTCAGGCCGGTGGCAGCGGCCGTCCGCCGGTGTGGGACGACGAGACGATGCTGTGGGTGGGGGCACCCGGCGCCGCAGGGTCGTGCTCACCCAGGACGGTGACCCACAGCGGGGGGCTGTTGGCCGCGGTGCCACCGTTGGTGGCCGTGCAGTGGTAGCTGCCGCCGTCCCGGTGCCGCACGTCCTGGAGCTCGTAGGAGGGGCCCGTGGCCAGCGGCGCGGCCGAGCCCTGATGGTGCCAGGAGAAGGCGAGGGGCCCCGTCCCCGCGGCCACCGAGCAGCCCAGCACCAGGCGGTCGCCCTCCGCCACCTGCCCCCCGGGGGGCTTCGCCGTCAAGGACACCCCCGAAACCGGGACCCCTGCGGGGAGGAGATGGGCAGGGACAGGGGACCCGGGGAGGGCTCGGAGGCGTCAGAGAGGGATGGAGGGGACCCCAGGGAGAGGTGGGGGGACGCGAGGAGGGATGGGGGAACCCCGGGGAGGGATGGGGGGAGGGATACAAGGGTGTAGGGAGGAGTGGGGGGTCCCAGACAAGGGTGGAAGGGCCTGGGGAGGGACGTGGGGGCCCGGGGAGGGCTGCGGGGCCCCGGGACATCCCGCGGACTCACTGCGCACGGTGACGGTGAGCGGGGCGCTGCGTTTCTGCACGCTGGCCGTCTCCGTCCGCACCTCACAGGAGTAGTTCCCCGAGTGGGACAGCTCTGCCGCCGGCAGCCGGAGCTGGGGGGACTCCTGGGGCCCCCCCACCACCGTCCCATCCTGGTAGAAGAGGTGCTGGAGGCGGGCGAGGGGCCGCAGGGGGCTGCGGCGGCTGAGGCAGCCCAGGGTCAGGGGGGCTCCCTCGGGGGGCTCGGCCGGGCCCTCCAGGTGCGGCACCGAGAAGAGCTCTGGGGAAGAACCGGGGCGGGGGACGGTGACCCCGAGCGTGCTGGGGAGGGGTCTGCGCCCCGCCGGGTGCGTGTCGGGGAGGGGGCGCTCACCTTGCACCGCCACCGCCACCAGCGCCGACACCCACCTCTGCGGGAAGACTTTGCCCACGTCGGCCTCGCAGCGGTAGTGCCCGGCGTGGGACAGCTGCAGGGGGGGCAGCAGCAGCTCGTTCCCTTGCGAGGGCCCCCCCAGCACCTTCTGCTTGTGGTAAAACCTCACCCGGGTGATCTGCGTGTCCTGCCAGCCCCGGCAGCGCAGCGGCAGCCTGTCCCCCTCCAGCAGCGCCCGCGCCGGCACCTGCAGCGCCAGCCAGTCTGCGAGAGAGGGCGGGGGGTGCGGCGGGGGTCCCGTTGCACGAGGGTGCACCAGTAGGCACACGCGGAGATGTGCCGGTGCGTACAGGGATGTGCTGGTGTGCAGGGGGATGCTCCCAGTGTGCACATGGACACACCAGCGTGCACAGGGACGGGCTCCCGTCGCACGAGGGGCGAGAGGCCGCGAAGCAGAGCCCACCCAGAGCCCCCGGGGCGCCCACCCCACTCCTCACCGTTTGAGAAGCTCAGGGTGATGGGGGGGCTCAGCTCCGCGCCGCGGCTCTGGCACCGGTAGCTGCTTCTGCTGGGCTTGTTCCCCGAGACCCAGACGCGGTCGGGTCCCGCCGGCTGCCAGAGCTGCTCGTCCACGTACCAGCGGGTGGGGACGGAGGCGCCGGGGCCGCGGCACGTCAGCGACACCTTCTCCCGCACGAACACCGGTGTCCAGGGGGGGTCCAGGGTCAGCTGGCTGGGCTGGGCGCCTGCGGGGTCACGGGCGACACGAACCTGCCGGGGCCACCGGTCGTGCCTGGGGACGGCGGGGCCGGGGCCTGGCGGCGGGGACTCGCCAGCGAGGCCGAGGGCTTGGGCTGGAGGGGAGAAGGGGAGAGGGGCTGGGTGGGGGCTGGCCCCAAGCTGCCCCCGCGGGGACACCGGCAGCCGTGGGAAAGAGCGCGGGGACAGTCCCCAGGGTGGCCGGGAGAGCCCAGGGGATGCGGCTGCGTCAGAGCCACCCACGCGCCACATCTGGGCGCCTCGGCCTCCCCGGGCTGGGACGGGGTCGGGGACATTCGTCCCCACAGCCCCCTCCCCATGGCCCCATCTGCACGGTGCTTGTCCCCATGTCCCCATGTCCCCCCATCCCCACAGCCGCCCCAGCCCCGTGATGCTGGTCCCCACGTCCCTTTCCCTGCAATATTTGTCCCCACAGTCCCGTCACCACCCCTCCACCTCCATGTCTCCATCATTGCCGTGTCCCCAACCCCTTGGCCTTGTCCCCATGTCCCCGTCCCCATGTCCTCATCCCCGCAGCCACCCCAGCTACATGGTCCCAGTGCCCCCAACTCCATCCCTGTGGTACCTGTCCCCCTGCTCTGTCCCCACACCCCATCTCCACGCCCCCCCAGCTCCGCGGCCGCGTCTCGTTTGGGACCCCGGGGGACCCCGCGGTCACCCGGCCGCTCCCTCAGCGCCACCGCGCTCTGTCTCAACCCACCGCTCCCCAACACGGGGAGGGGTCCGGGTGCCTGTGCCCGCAGCGCCAGGCCCCCCCAGCCCCGGCGCTCACCCCCGAGCAGCAGTGCCAGCGCGGCGCTGGCGGCCATCCCCGACGCCCTGCCCCGGCTGCCGGGCCGCGGCCCCTTTGCATAGCGGCTGTTTGGGGAAAGGGGAAGGAAACGGCTTCCGCGTGCCCGGGGCTTTGCCCTGGCCCTGGAGGTGACACGTGTCTGGTGGCACACGGCAGGGACCAGGTGGGCACCTGCGAGGGACGGGCTTGGGCCTGGAGGAGCCACTGGCCCCTTCATCTGGGGGGGCACCGGGACCCTCCAAGGGCGTGGGGCACAAGCAGCCCCATGAGTGTCCTGAACCCGTGAGGGGCTGCGACCCCGAGAGCTGGGACCCCCAAGAGCTGGGACCCCCAGGGTTGGGACCCCAAAATCTGGGACTTCCAAGAGACTGGGACCCCCAAGAGCTGGGACTCCATGAGACTGGGACCTTCCTGAGAGCTGGGACCCCAAAACCTGGGACCCCGAGAGCTGGGACCTCCAATAGAATGGGACCCCCAGGGTTGGGACCCCCAGAACTGGGACCCCAAAAGTTGGGACCCCAAGATTCTGGGACCCCCAAGAGCTGGGACCCCAAACTCTGGGACTCCGAGGGACTGGGACCCCCAAGAGACCGTGGGTGGGAGCCCACGGGGTGGGACCCCATGGCCAGGCCCCCGCGGTCTGTCCCGGTTCCCGGTTCCCGGTTCATGGCGGTTGAAGGAGGGGGGGGGGGGGGCTTTGGGGCGTGTCCCCGTGTCCCCGGTTCAGGGGTCTCGCCCCGCCCCCTGCGCTGCGTCGCCCCCTGGCGGCCGCACGGAGAAACCTGGGGGCGGGGCTACGTCGGGGGCGGGGCTTGTCGGTCCCGCCCCCCTCGGCGGAGGCGGCGCGAAGATGGCGGCGGAGCCGGGCCCGGGCCCCGACCCGGAGCTGGAGGAGCTGCTGGACAGTGAGAGCGGGCGGGGGGTCCCTGGGGGGCAGCAGGGGGGTGTCAGTGGGGCGCAGTGGGACGGGATGGTATTAGGGTGCAGCGGGGGGGTCCCCGGGGTGCGGTGGGGGGGTGTATCAGTGGGGTGCAGCGGGGGGGTCCCCGGGGTGCGGTGGGGGGGTGTATCAGTGGGGTGCAGCGGGGGGGTCCCCGGGGTGCGGTGGGGGGGTGTATCAGTGGGGTGCAGCGGGGGGGTCCCCGGGGTGCGGTGGGGGGGTGTATCAGTGGGGTGCAGCGGGGGGGTCCCCGGGGTGCGGTGGGGGGGTGTATCAGTGGGGTGCAGCGGGGGGGTCCCCGGGGTGCGGTGGGGGGGTGTATCAGTGGGGTGCAGCGGGGGGGTCCCCGGGGTGCGGTGGGGGGGTGTATCAGTGGGGTGCAGCGGGGGGGTCCCTGGGGCACCGTTCTGGGGGCACAGCGGCGGGGTGTCGGGGCTGGGGGGCGCCGGGCGGTGCCACGGGAGGGGTCGGTACGGGGTGGGGGCCGCTGCTCGGGGCCGGGGGCTGTCCCGGGGCTCCCGCTCAGCCCGGGCCCCTCCCCAGGTGCCCTGGACGACTTCGAGAAGGCCAGGCCCGCCGCCCCCCCGCCGCCGCCGCCGCCCCCCGCCGGGGCACAGCCCTCGCCCAGCGCCGCCGCCAAGGTGCGACGCTGCCGGGACGCGGCGGCCGCCCCCGCCCCGGCCCCCGGCGCGGGGGGACACGGACCCCGCGGCGGGGGGGTCCCTGACGGCGCCCCTCTCCCCAGGCCTCGCTCTTCGCCGCGCAGGAGCGGTTCTTCCAGGAGCTCTTTGAGGGGGAATTGGCCTCGCAGGCGGCCGCCGAGTTCGAGCAGGCGATGCAGGAGCTGGCGCGGGAGGAGCCGCACCTGGTGGAGCAGTTCCAGAAGCTCTCGGAGGCCGCGGGCAGAGTGGGTGGGTGGGGGGGGGGGGTGAGTGGGGGGGGCGGCTGCGGCGGCGCCGCCGGCGTGAGGGAGCGGCCGCCGGCCCTGCCCCGGCCCGCTTGCGCTGCTCGGGGCGAGCTGCAGCCTGGGGAGCGCCGGCAGCCCCGGCCTCGCCGACGGAGCGGCAGCGTGCACCGGGGGGTCCCCACCCGCTGGGTGGCCTGGGATGGGCTCAGGGCCGTTGGCAGGTGCGGGCGCTCCCCGAGCCTCCCCGCCAGGCCCGGGGGGCTTTCGGGGCACAGCCTGGTCCGGCAGGCCCTCGCTGGGAGCACCTCCCCCTCGCCATGCGGGGCGCCTGGTGTCCCCTGTCCCCGACCAGCGTGTCCCGGTCCCCGACCAGCGTGTCCCGGTCCCCGCAGGCAGCGACACGGCGTCGCAGCAGGAGTTCACCTCCTGCCTGAAGGAGACGCTGAGCGGCCTGGCCAGGAATGCCACCGACCTGCAGGTACGGCCCCCCCGCCGGCCCGGCAGGGTGTCCCTGGGGGTGGCCCCGGTCGTGCAGGGGGGCTGACGGTGTCCCTGCAGAGCTCCTCGGCCTCGGAGGAGGAGCTGGCGAAGGCGCTGGAGGGGCTGGGGCTGGAGGAGGGCGACGGCGAGGGCAGCGTCCTGCCCGTCATGCGCAGCATCATGCAGAGCCTCCTCTCCAAGGACGTGCTCTACCCCTCGCTCAAGGAGATCACCGAGAAGGTGGGGGGGGACGCGGCGGCGCGGCGGGGCGGGGGCGCGCGGGGCGGCCCCAGCGTGACCCCCCGCCGTCCCCCCGCGGCAGTACCCCGAGTGGCTGCGGCGGCACGGGCAGGCGCTGCCGGCCGAGCAGTACGAGCGGTACCGGGCGCAGCACGGCGTGATGGGCCGCATCTGCCGGCAGCTGGAGGGCGAGCGCCCGGGTGAGGGCGAGGAGGAGCGGCGGGTGCGCTTTGAGACCCTCCTCGACCTCATGCAGCAGGTGAGCGGGGAGGGGGGAACACGCACACACGGGCCCCCCCGGGGCCACCCTGACCTCCCTGCCCGTGTCTCTCCCCGCAGCTGCAGGACCTGGGGCACCCGCCCAAGGAGCTGGCCGGGGAGTCGGTGAGTGTCACCGGGGAGGGTGGGGGCTCTGCACGGACCCCCCCACACACCGAGGTGCCCCGTCTCAGCCTCACCCCCTCTCCCCGCAGCCCCCCGGCTTCAACCTGGACCTGCCGGCGGCGGCGGGCGGCGAGCAGTGCCGGCTGATGTAGCAGGGCGGGGGTGCCCGCGGCCCCCGGTGCCGTGCTGCCGAGGACAGTCCCCGCCTCGTCACCGACGCATTGAGGCTCCGACGAGGACGAGGATGAGGATGAGGAGGCTGAGCGACCGCCGAGGAGCGGGGCCGGGTGCGGCAGCACCGTCTCTGCCCTCCTGCACCGTGGGGGTGACGGGGTGGCCGGGGGGGTGCGGGGCCCCTGGCCCTGGGGACGCGTCTGTCCCCCCCAGTGTCCCCAATAAAGATGTTGGCAACTCCACTGGCTCCTGCCTGGGGAAACTGAGGCGGGGGGGGGTCGGTGGCACCCTGCAGGAACGGGGGGGGCATGGGGCGACACTACGGTGCCAGGGGGTGGTGTGGGGACCCCGCAATGACACCGTGGGGTCACGGGGTCACCCCGCGATAGCCGGGGGTCACGCAGAGTGACCCCGCGGTGACGGGGCGGTGGGGAACGGAACGGGGCGACCCTACAACAACGCGGGGTCAGGGGTCGCGGCTGCCATGGCGACGGCGGGGCGGGGTCGGCGGTGTCGCGCGGTGTCGCGCAGCGGCCGCTGCCGTAAAGCGGCGCCGCGGCGCCGTAAAGCGTCTGGCGGAGGCGGTACATTAAGATGGCGGCGGCGGTTGGGCCCGGAGCCGGTGGCGGAGAAGCAGCCGGCGGCCGCGGGACCCGCGCCTGAGCGACGGCCGGGAGCTGCCGGGAGTCGGGTCGGTGCGGGGCCTCCCCTCCCTCCCCCTCCCCGCGCTCACCGGCGGGTCCGGCCCCGGCCCCGCGGCCCTCCCCTCCCCCCCCCGCCGGGGGCGGGGCTCGCCCGGGGCCGGGCCGGGCCGGGAGGGCTCCTCCGGGGGGGCCCGGCCCGGGGGGCGTCCCAGCCCGGGCGGTCCCGCCGCCCCCGCGGTGCACCGGGCCTTTGGGGGTGGCCGAGGGCGGCCTTGATACCCCTGCGGGGTCATCGGGCCCCGGGGGGGGCCCTGGGCCTGTGGGGGGCACTGGGGGGTCCCTGCTGCCCCCAGAGGGCCGCTGTGTTTTTGGGGGGGGGGTGTCCCTGTTGCCCTCAGAGGGCCGTTGTGCTTTTTTGGGGGGTCTCCGCTGCCCCAAGAGGGCCGTTGTGTTTTTTGGGGGGTCCCTTGATGCCCCCAGAGGGTCGTTGTGCTTTTTGGGGGGGTCCCCGCTGCCCCCAGAGGGCCGTTGTGCTTTTTGGGAGGTCCCTGCTGCCCCCAGAGGGCCATTGTGTTTTTGGGGGGGTCCCTGCTGCCCCCAGGACTGTGCCTGCAGCCCCCGTGGGGACCCTGCGCCGGGGGGCGGCTGGGGTGGGCTCTCCTGCCCCCAGGGCTGGTTCCTGTTGCCCTGAAGGGCTCATCAGCCCTTGGGAGGGGTTGGGGTCCCTTCTGCCCCCAGGAACAATTCCTGTTCCCCCGTTCCTTTTGGGGGGTACTGGGGGGTCCCTTCTGCCCCCAGGGCTGGTCCCTGTTACCTCTGTCATCGTCTCGGGGGATACTGAGGGGGACCTGCCATCCCCAGGGCCACCCCTGTTGCCCCCAGGGTGTTGCCTGGCCTCGGGGGGGCGCTGAGGGTCCCCTCCTTCCCCCGGGGCTCCTTCCCTGGTGTCCCACTGGTGTCCCGGTGCCCTGAGGAGGCTCCAGGGGTCCCTTCCAGCCCTTGGTCACAATGGGGGGAGCTCGGCTGAGGGTCCCTCCTGCCCCTCCGAGGTCCAAACCTCGTTGTTCTCTCACCTTCCTCATCCCCTCGCTTCCTCCACAGTCCCTGTTGTCCCCAGGGAGCTGGGGGGGGTCCCAGGGAGGGGGGGGCTGTCCCCAGGGCAGGCATGGCCGGACCCCCCGCTGCCGGGCTTTAACCTGTCGTTTCCGTCAGCTGCCAGCGAACCTCCAGCCCCGGCCTCGGCGCTCGCTGCCCGCGGCACCGCCAGCGCCGCGCAGGTGAGTGGGACGCGGCGGGTCCGGCAGCGCTCGCCCCGCGTCCGTCCATCTGTCCCGCGTGCTGCGGGGGTAGGGGCCGCAGGGACGTGTCCTACGCCTCGGCGCTGCGGTCTCGCCCCGCTCCTGCGGGATTTCCTCGGCCTTGGGGCCACCGCGCTCCCCTGGGGAGCCAGGAGCCTCGGTCCCCCGGGTGCTGGACGGGGAAGGGGTGGTGCTGTGTGCTGAGGCTCATTACTGTGGTTAATTAGGCGCTGCTCGTGGTGGGAGCGGGTTTGTGCTCTCCCCTGTGGCTGTGCCAAGGGATGGCCGGGAAAAGCGGTGGGGAGGTGGGTGCTGCGCCCCCCAACCCCACACCGACACGCCCAGGGTGCTCCGGGGTTCTGTGCCTCTGTCATGGACACCGGGAAGCTGCTTCCTCAGCGTCGCCGCTAGGACCCGCCGGGCTCCTGGGTGGGTTTGTCATTAACCAGGGCTCCCCCGAACACGGCCCGATGGCACGTCTCTGCCCACGAATCCGCAAACCGGAGGCACCCGCCCGGCCTGCCCCCGTGAGGGCGTTCGGGGGGGAAATGTGCTCGCTGCAGAAGGTCTATGTGGGGGCTTAAACCCCCCAACACCCTCCTGGGGGGACGGGGGCTCCTCCGCAGCGAGCAAATGAGGTTCCCTCTGTCCAGGTCCAGGAGAAAACTTTCCTTAAATAGAAGAGGCCGAGCGTGACGCCTGCGCGGAGGGACGGGTGTCAGCGCAGGCGCGAGGTGCTGGGAGCGGAGGCGAGGGGCTCTCGGGGGGGTCGAACATGGCCCCGTTGCTCCGCTGCTTTGTGTCGCCCGAGCCGGGCGCGGAGTGGCGGTGGGGCCCGGCTCTTGGGGTGTTTATGGGGCTGTGTAAACATTGGAACGACGGATGGCTGGGGCCGGCGCGGGGGGCGGCGGGACGCTGGCGGAGCGCGGCCGCTCCCGCCGGATTGTGGCGTTGCGGTTGGGGCGGGAGCAGGTTCCGTCTCCCGGGCACGGCCATGGGAGTTGCTGACCGGCGTCGCGCCGGTTTTGGCGCTGGGAGCTGGCGGAGGCAGCCGGAGGCTCTGGCATGTGCAGGGATATTTTTAGGGCCGTCGCGAGGGTCGAGTCAGGCTTCGAGCATGTGGAGCCGGGAGCGCGGATCCTGCCCAGATGTTGCTGCCGGGGCCTGGCACCGCGTGCCCCAAGGCGTTGCTGCCGTGGCGGGGAGCCCTGGCCCGGCGCTGGCGGCTTGGTGACGGCCTCAAACCACTCTCTGGGGCGTCCCGGCTCCCCTGGCCCACGCCAAGCGGGCGCTTGCGGCCTCCCCCCGCCGACGCTGCCCCGTTTGGCAAGGCGGATGCGATCCCCTCGGTGCGTGACCCGAGCGTGGGTTCCCCCGTGTCCGCTCGCTGCCAGTTTGTCCCTGCCTGAGCCCTCGGTGCTGCGGGGCTGCCGGGCGCCGGGATCTCGCTGCCACGCGAACGGCTCCGGCACCTGCGAGCGGAGCTGGTGGGTGGCTGGAGGGGCTGACACGGAGCTGCTGGAGCTGTGCGCTGGGGCGGGCGCAGGCTGGGGTCCCGGTGTCCCCCTGGGTGCTGGCACGGGCCACCTCCGTCCCTGCCCTGAGCTCTGCCCGGGCACCTGGGGGCTTTTTTCCTCAGTTTGCTTAATCTCCTGGCGAGGTTACGGTGCGGTGTGGGTGGATGAGACGTGGAGTCAGGGTAATTATTCGGTGATGGATTCCTTTCCTCTAAAGCGTGTTTCTTATTCCTCCTCTCGGTGAAAAGGCTGCCTGAAAGGGTGTTAATGACGGCTCCCAATAGGTAATTTAGCGGAGAAAAATAACTACCAAGGAGCAAAGTCCAAACCTGGTTCCTTTTGTGCATGCGAAGGCACAATAACCCACAGAGTGAGGTCGACCTCTTGACGGACCTTCCCGGTCCCTCCCAACTCGGCACCGGGAGTCGAGCCGCAGCCATGGGGGGGTTCAGCCTCCTCCTGAGTCACCGGCCTGGCAGGGGCCGGACGAGGGACGGGGCTGCTGCGTGCTCGGAGCCGTCGCTTCCCACCAGCCCTGCCCCAGCTCCTGCCTGCGCCTGCCCGCAGCCCCCCGGGGCCGGCCCGGCCGGGCACGGGGCACCGAGTGATTCAGGAGGGCGCGGGAGGGCTGAGGCTCCGGGGCAGCTCCCGTCCTCCGCTTGGCTCTCCAGCCCCTTCCTCCCCCTCCCTCCTCACAGTGTCCGTGGTTCCGAAGCGATTCCGCACGGGCTGGCAGCGCCAGCTGGGGAGTTGTTAAAACTGAAGCTGCAGAAAACACTTTTATCTTTTTCTCCTGCGCTACTACTCTTGTTATTGAGCGAGCGGCTGCAGTCGGCTGTAGCTCGCTGGTGTTTTCAGTTGCATAAACTTGGTTTCCTTATAAACGCTCCTACGCTGTAAGAGCTTTTATCACGCTTCAGCTGGAGCCAGCCCAGCTGCCCTGGCCAGCCCCGGGCACCCCCGCGGCGCTGCCGGGCGGCGGCGGAGCCATCGGCCCCAGCGTCCCGCTCGCCCCCTCCATCACCCGTTTTTTGGAGGGGCGCCGTGCCCAGGCCTGGGCTGGCGGTGACAGACCCCCCTGGGCAGAGCCTTTCGCCACCTTTGGCTCCCCGGGCCTCCGCTGGTGTTAATCCCCAGTTTGATGAGGATTAGTCCCCAGAGCGTTTGCCGTAATCGGAGTTAATGATGTTCTGGCTTTGGCTTTTCTCTGCGTGTAAACGGGGAACTTTTAGCAGAATCCCTGATGCTGGTTAAGAGCAAGAGCTAAACCAAGTATGAAAAAGTCTGACTAAAAATAGAAGGAAAGTAAAGAACGAGCAAAGCATAAATAATTTTTTTTTTTTTTCCCCCTCCACCTTGGCAAAACCTCTGCTGCTCGTGACTCTGACATGTTTTCCTTCGTGTCTTGGTGTAACCTGGCGAGGCAGCTCTGCTGGTCCTCTCACCCAAAACCACCCATGGGCGATGGGTGCCGTAATCCCGGGGGGGCCCTGCAGCCCCCCGGCACGGAGGCGGCTCCGCTCCGCAGCCGCAGCCCCGCGGGAGCTGCCCCTGCAGCGGGGGGGGGAGCCAGGGCCGCGTTGGACACCGTCCCAGGATGCCCAGGCCTCCCCTCCCCGTGGCGAGGGCTGGGAAATGCCGGGGAGCCAGAAGCGTGCCGCTCTTCGGGGTTCCGTGTGTTCGCGAGGACTTGGGGAACCTCTCCCGGAGCAGCGGGGAGCGCCGGGGACCTGCCGGCCTCGTCCCCTGGCTCTGCTCCCGCCCGCTCCCCGGGAGGAGCCGGGGGCCGGGGACCCCCGAGGTAGAAGCTTGTCCCGGGGGGGCCAGGCGCGCCGCCCTGTCCGTGGCGGGGAGGGAAACGGCCCTTCGGCGACGCCGGGAGGATTTGGTGCGTGGGAAGGTGTTTAAAAATCTGTCGCTGGGGTGGAAAAAAAACCCTCTTGAGCAGCTTTTAACTGGCTGCCTACAGTCTGCAGGTGCCGAGAAGTTTCTCGATACCGTGACTCGCTGCCTCCCCAACCACCTTTCCCCCTCCGCCTGCGATCCGGGCCCGCTCCCCCGTCCCTGCCGGGGCCTGCGCTCGGCGGGGCCTTGCGGTAGCGCCCGCGGGAGCCAGCACCTCCCTCCCCTGAGCCTGGCCGGGCTGGTGGCGGGGAAGTGCCCGTCTGAGCAAGTCCAAAACGAGAGGAGTTGAGGGGACGGCAGCGAGCGGGGCCCGGGGGCCGTGACCGTCTGCCCGGTGCTGCCGCTTCCTCCGCTGATGGTGTTTTCCCTCGGGGAGCAGAGCCCTCCAGCCCGGCCCTGCTGTGTCCCGGGCGCCTGTGTGGCTCCAGCTTCTGCTCTCTCCTCCTCCTCTCGCAGCAGGGTGAGCGCTCGGAAAACGTGATGTCTGATAAAGGAAGCAGCATGGACGGGAAGATGGACATAGCCAATGGTAAGGCTGCCGGCGGGACCGGCCTCCCCGTGCCCGGGGCCTCGCGCTGCAGAGGCTCACGGCCTTGTCTGCACCACGCAGGCAGCTTGTCCAGCAGCCCGGAGGAGATGTCAGCCGAGGAGGGCCGAGAAACCTCCTCCGGCATCGAGGTGGAGGCCTCCGACCTCAGCCTGAGCCTCACCGGAGACGACGTGGGGCCCAACCGCACCAGCACGGAGAGCCGGGACACGGACACGGAGAGCTCGGGGGAAGAGAAGGACTCTGACAGCATGGACGACACGGGCCACTACTCCATCAACGAGGAGAACCGCGCCCTCGACCGCTCGCACTCGGAGGAGGAAGAGGAGGAGGACGAAGAGGAGGAGCAGCGGTCCCACCGCCGCGCCCAGCGCAAGCGTGCCAACCACGACCAAGACTCCTCCGACGACGAGCAGGCGCTGGAGGACTGGGTGTCCTCGGAGACCACGGCGCTGCCGCAGCCCCGCTGGCAGGCGGTGCACGCCCTCCGGGAGCGGGAGCTGGGCTCCAGCGCCCGCTTCGTCTACGAGGCCTGCGGGGCCAGGGTCTTCGTGCAACGCTTCCGCCTCCAGCACGGCCTGGAGGGCCACACGGGCTGCGTCAACACCCTGCACTTTAACCAGCGCGGCACGTGGCTGGCCAGCGGCAGCGACGACCTCAAAGTGGTGGTGTGGGACTGGGTCAGGAGGCAGCCGGTGCTGGAGTTCGAGAGCGGCCACAAGAGCAACGTCTTCCAGGTGAGGAGTGCGGGGGGGCAGCTCCTCGGGGGGCCAGGGGGGGCGGCAGGCCGGTGCCCGGACTGGAAGCGCCTGATTTCAGCCCGAGGGAGGAGGAACGAGGGGGTTAAAGCTCAGGGCTGCAGGAGGAGCCCGGCCGCCCTGCTGCTGTGCTCCAAAATCCACCGGGAGGGCGTGGCCCAGCCAGCTGAGGGCTCGACGCTGATGATCGGAGCACGCGGAGCTCGTGGGGCAGCGCTGCCACCCTCGATTTTTTTTTTTTCCACCCTGTTTCACCCCGTTTCCGTCCCCGCGTAGGCAGCCCCGGTGCTGACAGCCACCTCTCCGCTCCCTCTCTTCCAGGCCAAGTTCCTCCCCAACAGCGGCGACTCCACCCTGGCCATGTGTGCCCGCGACGGCCAGGTCCGGGTGGCCGAGCTCTCCGCCACCCAGTGCTGCAAAAACACCAAGCGCGTGGCGCAGCACAAAGGTGCTTCGCACAAGGTGAGCCCAGACCGGCCCGTGGAGGGTCACCGACACCCCCGGGGCCCCTCCCGGCTCGGCCAGAAATTCTCAAATGCTTCTTTCCAACGTCTGTCGGCTCTGGGGGTGGCCAGGAGGGTCTGGGCGCCCTGCAGAGCGTTGATGGGGGCTTGGTGCTGCGTCGGCTGCTGCCGGTGGCCGACGGTTTGCTGGGAGAAAGGGATCTCGCCACCTTGTTGGGTAAAAAGGGAACCAATGCCCAAGTATTTATCTTCCAGCTGGCCCTAGAACCGGATTCTCCATGCACTTTCCTATCGGCAGGTGAAGATGCTGTAGTCTTCACCATCGATCTGAGACAAGACCGACCCGCCTCGTGAGTATTTCTCGACCCCGCTCCCGTTGCCAGGACCAGGGAAGCTCTGACGGGAGATCCGGGGTCTGGGGGGGCTCCCCCGCGAGCGGGCGGTGCTCGGCCGCGCAGGGCTGAGGGTCCTGCTCGTGCCACTGCGTTTTCACAGCAGCGCGTCCCCGTTCAGCGGGCGTAAAGTGAGAAAACAGATTATTTTTTTTTGCCTTTTGAGCTGCGTGGCCTCCCCTGAGGCTCAGGGTCAGGCCCGAGAGCTTCTCAGGGCCGCCGTCCCACGCGAGGGTGCGGGTGTGATCCCCGCTGGTTAGCGAGCGCGTTTGCACCCTCCCCTGGACGGGTCCGGGTGGGAAACGGACCCACACGCGCGCGGCCAAATGGTGCCCGTGGGTGCCCGTTCACCCTCCCCGGGGGCAGCGACGGGGCCCCGCGCCCCTCGCGCAGGGAAGTGGCTGATGAATCGCGGCGCCCGGGTCTCTCCGCGCTGGCAGCAGCTCGCGGTTCGCCCGACTCGCTCGTCGCATGAGCGCTATTGCAGTTAATTGAAAAACAGTAATTAGCGAGCAGCCGGGTGGTGCGTGCTGGATCTTAACCCGTATCGCCGAGAGATCTGTCGTTTCTGACAAGCCTCCAAAACGAATCGGTGGCGGGTGTTCCAACAGACGCCTGGTTTTGATACCGTGGTACTTTTCCAGCGTAGCGGCGTGTTGTTTGGAAGACGATCCTGCTCAAAACCGAGGGCTCGGGCGCTCGTCTCCCCGCGCTCTGGTTTTATTTGTACGTGCGAGCGCTTTTGTCTACAGCCCTAAACCCATCTGTTTCATAACCAGGACAAAAACCTCCGGGGCGTTTCAAAACAGCCGCGTTTAATCCCCGTCCGCGCTCCCCCCGCCGCTCCCCGGCTCTGGGCCTCCGGGCCAGCGGCGGGCAGGGGTCGGCCCCCCCCCCGGCCCTCGCGGGGCTCCGTGCTGCCCCCCGGGCTCGGCGCAGTGCGGACAGACCGTAGGCAGCTCCCATCTCTCATTAAGCCGCACGGTATAATTAGCAGAAAGAGAAGGTTCTGAGCTGGCTGCGCCTTCCCCAGGATGCTGCTCGGTTTGCGTTCGCGTCTGCGAAGCCGAAATATTGAGCTCCTGGGGGAGGGGGGATGGTGCTGTGTCGGATTTCGTTAGATCTGGGCCTTATTACAGCCAGACGGGCGGGGAGAAACAACAGCGGAGCGTTCCTGCTCTGGAGTGAATCCCACCCTGCCCTCGCCGCTGCCCCTCCGGCTCCTCCGGGCCCCGAAACCCGTCAGACGTTTTGGGGGGAAACGCCAGGGAATGATTTCACTCTGTGCCGTTTCAGTCGCAGACAGAACATGTGCTCGCTTCAGCTGGGAGCCTGAAACGGTTGGGTGGTGATTTTTTTTTGTTGTTGGTGGTGTCTTTTTTTTTTTTTTCTGGGAGTGAGTAAGAGACTCGCGCAGCTCCTGCTTTTCCCATCTGGACCCTGTTTTGAATTCGAGGTGGATTTTTTTTGTTGCTGTTGTTTTGTTATTATTATTCCTCGTCTCTTAAAGGAAACTGGTTGTGACAAAGGAAAAGGAGAAGAAAGTGGGTCTGTACACCATCTACGTGAACCCGGCCAACACCTACCAGTTTGCCGTGGGAGGCAGAGATCAGTTTGTGAGGTGAGTCTCTGCTGGGGGCCCAGGCCGAGCCCCCAGAGTGGACTCCAGCATCCCCGCGGGGGCTCGGTGCCCCCGCGAGCTCCAAGATCTCACAGAAACTCTTCAGTCACTGAAGCCTCCAGAGCCAGTTCTCCCTGACAGCAGGAACACGAGGGGATTAATAGAGGATTTGGATCCCCTGAGGTTTAGCCCTGGGATCCACTGTCCAGCCTGCCCTGCGCGGGGGGCCGTTCCCCCAGGAGCGGGCGATGCCCTTAACGAGCTTCTGATGAACCTGCTCTGGGCCAGGGTGAAGGCTCCGTGACGGGCTCAGTTTCAGCAGGACCGAGCTCTTCTGGTGACAAACGTAACCCCCGGCCTTCGGGCTGTGTCTGTGCGTCCGCCCCCCGGCTCCCCCCGTCAGCGCCCACGTTTTAAGGCAGGACTCGTGCGGCCCGTTTGGGGCAGAGGCGGGTGGTGCGTGCACCGACACCCCCGCTCCCCTCCCCGGGGGACGCCGTGGGGCCGGCTGGTGCGGCGGCAGCTCCCCCCGGCGCGGCGGCAGCTCCCCGGTGTGCCGGCCCCGCGGGGTTCCGTGCGCCGGCAGCACCGCGTGGGCTTACCGACTGCTCAGGCCGCGGCGCCGGTGCCTCGCCAGCCTGGCAGCTTTCGGAGAAGCCCAGGATTGTTGCTCAACACACACGGGGTTGGGGGCCCCAGGCGGTCGCATCCAAGCGCCCGACCCCTGCCGTCCTCCCCCCAGGATTTACGACCAGCGGAAAATAGACGAGAACGAGAACAACGGCGTGCTGAAGAAGTTCTGCCCCCACCACTTGGTGAGCGGCTTCGGGGGGGCACCGGGGGTCCCTCCGCTGCGTGGGGACAGCCGGGGGGGGGTAGGCCGGGACATCCCGCGGTGGCCATCGGCTCTCGGCCGCCGGGCCCGGCCTGGCCGCCCGCATCTGCGGGACGTTCCCTCGGGGGCCTGGCGCGGGCTCCCTGCCTGGAAAACGGCTCCGGAGGCCAAACAAACTGTCCGGGCGTTGGTGGTGGTTTGGTTTTGTTTTTTTCTCTTGACCCAAATCCTCCACCCTCCGCAAAGTCCCGGCGCAGGACGAGGCCGCGGCTCTGCCCTGACCCCCGGCGGGGCCGGGCGGGGGCAGAGCTCTCTGTGCTTCCCGCAGGTGAACAGCGAGTCCAAAGCCAACATCACCTGCCTCGTCTACAGCCACGACGGCTCCGGTGAGCGGCCGAGCCCCCCGCGGGGCCCTGGGTGGTTTGACCGAGCCCTCCGGGACCGGTGTCCCTGGCCGTGGGGCTGGTGGCCCCGGGGTCGCCGCCGCCCGCTCCCTGCTCACATCAGTCCCGTCCCGCAGAGCTCTTGGCCAGCTACAACGACGAGGACATTTATCTCTTCAACTCCTCGCACAGCGACGGGGCGGAGTACGTCAAGAGGTACAAGGGACACCGCAACAACGCCACCGGTGAGCACTGCCCGGGACGGGGGGGCTCGGGGCGTCCCCCCACGTCACTGCCCGGCCCCGGCCACCGTCAGGGCCACGCGCGAGGGGGCCGTGGGGCGCGGCTGCCCCCTTCTCGCTGGGGCAGTCTGGACCGGGGGGGGCGTCCCTGGAGCAACCCGGAAGAATAATCACCTGCTTTTAGCTCATTTCTGCAGCTCCCGGCGTTTCATCTTCCCCTCAAAGACCCTGAACGCACACTGGGGCTCGCAGAGAACGAGCCATTATGTGTCTGGGGACGGAAGATCCGCGCCGTAACCCTGGAAACTCGGCGGCTGCCAGGCAGGAAGCGGATTCGTGGCAGGGAGCTCTGACGGCCTCGGGCTGCTTCTTTCTCTCCTTTCAGTGAAAGGCGTCAATTTTTATGGCCCGAAAAGCGAGTTCGTGGTGAGCGGCAGCGACTGCGGCCACATCTTCCTGTGGGAGAAATCGTCCTGCCAGATCGTGCAGTTCATGGAGGGCGACAAGGGCGGAGTGGTGAGTCCCGGCGCCCTCCCCCCGGGGCCTGGCACCGGCCTTTGGGGTGTTTTTACCCAAAGCTGAGCGGGGGCCGGGGGCCGCTGTCCCCGCAGCTGTGTCCTTGACCAGCCCCATCTGGGAAAGGGGCGCAGCCGCGTCCTCGACCGGCCCCATCTAGGAAAGGGGCGCAGCCGGCACATTCCCAGGCTCCGGCCAACAGCAGCCGCTGGCGGGGGGGGATCGGTGGGTGGGGGGTGACACCCCCAGCGCCGGGCAGGGGTGGGGGGGACAGGGTTTGGGTGTTGCGGGGCGCTCGCTGGCGCAGGGGTGGCCAAGCTCCTCCACAGTCGCCTTTTGTCCGGGCGGCCGCGGCCCCGTGCCAGCTCCAGCTCTCGGCGGCTGCTGGCACCACCACACCCCCCCCACCCCCCCCCGCGGGGCCCGATCCGGCCCCAGGGACCCCCCCCGACAGCCGGAGCTGGGCCTCAGCACCCGGGGGGGATGTGGCCCCTTCCCCCTCGGGGCTCCCTTCCCCCTCGGGGCTCCCCCCTTCCGCTGCGCCCGCTGCCTCTCGGGGTGCACTGGGCTCGGTGCCTCGTGATCAATAAATAAACCTTGGGGTTTGCTGGGGGGGGGTGGCGTGTGTGTGTGTGTGTGTCCCCCTTCCCAGAGCGTGAGGGTCCCACGGGAGCTCATCTCCCCCCCCAGTGTGTGACCTGAGGCCAGGGTGAGGGGCCGGACGGTTTGTGGGTGCCGGGGGTCGCTGCCGGTGCCTTGTTTGGGGTGACGCCCCCCCACCGTTCAGCCCCTCCCGCCGCCCCCCCCCAGGTGAACTGCCTGGAGCCCCACCCCCACCTCCCCGTCCTGGCCACCAGCGGCCTCGACCACGACGTCAAGATTTGGGCGCCCACGGCGGAGAATCCCACCGAGCTGACCGGCCTCAAGGAGGTGAGACCCGGAGAGCGGGCAGGGTGGGGTGGGGGGGCGCCGGGGGGTTCCCTTGACACACCCCCCCCCCCCCAAAAAACCCTCGCTGCACCCCAGGTGATCAAGAAGAACAAGCTGGAGCGGGACGAGGACAGCCTGCACCACACCGACATGTTCGACAGCCACATGCTCTGGTTCCTCATGCACCACCTGCGACAGAGACGCCATCACCGGGTAGGTGCCGGGGGTCTCTGTGTGCCCCCCCCCACTTCTCCCGCTGCTCCCCCAGCCCCTTCACCCCCTTTCTGTGCCCCCCCCTCCCCTCCCCGGCAGCGCCGAAGAGAGCCGGGCGCGCCGGACGGCGACTCGGACGAGTCCCCCAGCTCCTCCGACACCTCGGACGACGAGGAGGAGGGCCCGGACCGGGTGCAGTGCATGCCGTCGTGAGCCCCCCCAGCCCCGGCCGGCGCGGGGGGGGGCCCCGGCCACGCACCGCCCCTACTAACACTTTGAGCTTTGTATTGACTTGTTAAGAACCCCCCCACCCCCTTCCCTCCCTCCTCATCCTCGCAGCCCCCCACACACACCCCCCCAGACCACTGGAGGTGGCCGGGGGGGGATCCCTTCCCTCCCCAGGACCCACGCAGCAGGCGGCGGGGGGGGGCTGGCGGATTTTTGTACTAACGTGGCCTCCTGGTCCCCCTCACCCACTCTTTAGGGAGGGGGGGACCCCCAGCCCCCGGCCCCCCTCGGCGCCAGCCCTCGTGCTCTTCAGGGCTCCCCCCTCCTTCCCTGGGGGGGCTGCGTCCCCTTCTCCCCCCTGTTCTCCCCCCCCTTCTCCCCCCCCCCCGGGGGTGTTTGCAGAGAGATGCTTGTCTAGTTTGTACATATCAGTGATTTGCACTTGGTTTGGCCCTTCTCCGACCCCCCCGACCCCCCCGGGGCCGCGGCCGGAGCCCCCAGGAGCCGGGAAGGTCCTTTAATTTTCTGTTACTTTAAAGGAGATCACGTTGGTGAGGGGGGGGGGGGGGGGCACGGCAGCGAGGGCTCCCCGTCACTGGTAGAGGCCTAATTTTATATGTATTAAAACCAAATCGAACTTGGATGTTATCAAGTTAAAATTATTGTAAAAGTTTGAATATATATTATATATAAATGCAATAAAAACCAACAGAGAGAGGCAGAGGGCTGCGTGTCCCCTTCCCTGGGCCCCCCCCCCCCCACTCCCCACAGTCAGCGTGTCCCCATGCCCCCCCCCCCGTTTCCCCAGGGGTGGATTTTGCCCCTTTTCGCCGTGTTTTCGCCCCAGCGCCCCCTCACAGAGCCACGCGACCCTCGAGAGCAGCTTTTCATCTCCGTCTGTTTATGAGAGATCTGTACACAGTCAGCACGGTCGGGGGGGGTGAGGGAGCAGGGAGGGTCCCCCCAGGGGTTGGGGGACACCGGTGTGTCACCCATCCCGCCCCCCCCCCTCCAGCATCTCGGGGGGGGTGGGGGGGGTGTCCCAAACAGTCATTTTGTAACAAAAGACACAGTTTGGTTTTTTTTTTTTGAGGAAAATTGGAAAATTAATGTGGTCCCTGTCCCGGAGACAATAAATAGAGGAGGGGGGGGGACACACACACACACACCGGGGGGGGGGACACACAAGAGCCGGCGGCCGCACACAGGCGCTCTGCGGGTTTTAGCTTTTATTAAATAAAATATATTAACATATACTCTCTCCGGTGCCCCCCCTCGCTAGCCCCCCCCCCCCAGGGTTAGTAGCTAGAGCTGAACCCCAGACACCCCCCGCCCCCCCCACGCACACACTAGTGGGGGCTGTGCCTGTTTTCCCAGTCCAGAGCCCCCCCCCCCTCCCAATATGGCACTGGGGGAGGCTGGAAGGATCCACCCCCCCCCCCCAAATCAGTCTGACTCGTTTAGGGGGAGGGGGGGAGCTGCCACTTCTGCCCCCCCCCCCCAACCAAACTGGGGGTTTGGGGGGGTCCTTCCAGTGGAGATTCCCCCAGTGTCTGGGGGGGGTCTGTGGGGTTGGGGTCCCCCCCTCGAACATCACCGCCCTGCACAGGGGCTCCCACTGCCTCGCACCCCCCCCATGTCACCTCCTCATCCCCCCACCCACCGCAGCCCCTGGGCGGGGGGGGACGACACTGCAGATGTGCCCCCCCCCCCCCTTAACACCCCTGTGGGGTTGAGGCCTGACAAACTCACGCCATCCTCCAGCCTGCCGGGGGGGTCAGCAAAGGACCCCCCCCCCCCCAGCTCAGCCCTACCGCTCACCTCCCTCCCGACCTGCCCTGTCCTTCGTCCCTGCGCCCCCCCCGCGACGCTCACTTGGGTCCCCAGCCCCGTCCCCCCCCCGGCGTTGGGGTGGGGGTGGTCCCGGTGCCTGTCACCCCTCCCTGCCACACCCTGGACCGGAGAGGGGGGGTCCCTGTTCCTTCTGTTCCCCTCCCAGTGAGGGCTCGGGGTTGGGGGGGGCCCCTGGGAATAGCAAAGCGCCCCCCGCCCCCCCGAACACACGCGCACACGCACACGCACACGCACACGCAGAGCCGCCCCGGCCCCGGGGGGGGCGTTAAGACTTTGTTAGTGACCGTGCTGCCCCCCCCCACCTGCTCGCGACCCCCGGGGCCGGAGAGGTGGCAGGGGGACACAGGGCGGGGGGGGGGGGGCACAGCCTTCCTCCTCCTCCTCCTCCTCACCCCCCCTCAGGCTTTCTTGGGCGGGGGGGCCAGTTTGATGATCTCCTCTTCCGAGGGCTGCCGGATGATGTCTGCCGAGACACGGGGGGGCGTCAGGGGGGCGTGTCCCCCCCCCTCTCCCTGAGCCAGAGGGACTGCCCTGGGGCTGGGGGGGGGGGCGGTGTGTGTGTCCCTGTGCCCGCGGGGGGGGGCTCACCCTTGTACTTCTTGGCGCTGGGGATGCGGGTGAGCTTCGTGTCCACCTCGTCCTCCTCGGAGATCTTGAGCACCTGGGTGCGGTACTGCACCACCATGGTCAGCAGGTCGGGGCGGCGCGAGATCTCGAAGATGTGCTCGATGTAGGACAGGTTGTCTGCGGCGGGGGGACAGGGACGGGGACACGTGCTGGGCCCCCCCGCTGCACGGCGAAGGGGGACGCGGGGGTGTCACGGGGAGCAACGATCCCAGGGGATGGGAACGAGGGGACCTGAGAGCGGGACATGGGCTGGGGGGGGGGGACAGGGGGAGGTGACAGAGCAGGGACTGGGATGGGGACCACAGGGGACAGGCAGAGGGACGGGGACTGGGGCAGGGGACAAGGACGGGGACTGGGATGGGGACCAGAGCGCGGGACAGGGGCCGGGGGGGGCAGGAGCAGGGATGGGGCCCAGACGCAGGGCCAGGCCGCGATGGGGACAGTGGCGGGGGCCGGGGGGGATCCGGGGGGGCTCACCCCTGTCCAGCTTGCTGTGCTTCTCGAGGAAGGCGAACCAGTGGTGGCTGGTGGCGATGGCCTCGCTCTCCTCGCTGGGGATGTCCTCCTTGCAGGCCGACTTGAGCTGCTCCAGGTCCTCGGCCGTGATGTTCTGCGCCAGCTCCTCCAGCAAACTGCGGTACTCGGCCATGGCTGCGCCCCACCCGCGTCACGAGCTGCCCGGCCTCGGCACCCCTGCGCCCCCACCCCACGGCCGCGGCGCCAGCCGGGCTCCGCTGGCCCGTGACTCATGTGACGCTCACGGGATGTGACAGGGACGGGGGGGACCCGCCAGGCGCTGGCGGCGGCCGCTCTGCTCCGTGTGACCCCCCCTGCGCCCGCCCCGCCCCCCCGGCCACACGCACTCTGGCCTTGCACAAACACCCCCCCCCTTGCACGGTGCCGGCTGTGCAGGGACCCCCCTGTTGCGTCCTGCCCTCGCACAGACCCCCCCATCGCACGGTGTGACCCCCCCGCGCCACAGACACACCCCCCCGTGGCTCGGGGCACCCTGCGCATGGGGGTGGCTCTGTGTGTGGAGGGGGTCACGGCTGGGGGTGGGTCACGCTCTGTGTGTCCCCCCCCATCTCCTGTTGCGCCTCGGTTGCCATGGCGACGGCTGCCACCCACCCCGAGGATGCGGTCGCCGTGGCGATGACAACACCCGACTGCCCCGTGTCCCGGCACCCGCGGGGGGGGGACACGGACCCGGGCACCCCACGTGGGCCACACGGACACGGCGAGGGGGGGGGACACGGGACAGACGGACACAGACACGCTGCTACTCACCCCCGGCACGTGCACGCATGCGCACACACACACACACACCCCCCCCGCGCACACACCACACACCCCCCCCCCGCACACGCACCCGCACCCGCACACGCGTGCCTACACCCGTAAACACCCCCCCCCCCCGCCCCCCCAACACCCCCCGCACACACCGGCACAGGCTGACGCTCCCCCCCCCCCTCCCCCGCAGCGCCCACGCTCGCACTCACACTCACACTCACGCTCGCACTCACACGCGTGTGCCCCCCCCCGCGCACACGCGTGTCCCAGCCGTGTCCGGCCCCTTTAAGGCCGCCGATGACTCAGCCCTTGGCCCGGACGCCGGGTCCTTCCGGGCGGGGGGGGGCAGAGGGGGGGTGATGGGGGGGGGGGGTTTGGGGGCGGGGACCCCACCACCCCACCCCACCCCCCCCGTGACCGTCTGCCCGTTCCCAGGCCCGCCGGGTCCCCCCGCGCCCCCCCGGGGGGGTGTGTGTGTGTGTGTTGGAGGGGGGGGGCGGATGCCCAGAACCCCCCCCCCCGGCCCCCGAGGGACCCCCCCATTCACTCTTGCCATGCAAAGCACCTCATGAATATTCAGGAGGGGCGTGGCCCCACGGGGGCCCATTCACAGGGGCGGGCGGGGGGCGGTGAGGGGGGGTGGGGGGTGTCTAATCCCGCCGCGGGGGGGGCCCGGACACGGCGGGGGGGCAGGACACGGGTGGGCCGGTTCCTTCCCGCTTTTGTCTCCCCCGCTCCGGCCAGGTGCGGCGGGGGGGGGGGGGGGGGCGGCTCCTCCCATCCCCTTCCCCCCCCCCCCGCGTGATTTTGGGGTGGGTGCGATCGCGGGACGGGGAGAACGGACCCCCCCGCGCCCCCCCCCCCCCGCAGCCCCGACGGGACAAGGGGCCTTTGTGCCGCGGGGAGCAGCGCGGACCGGCCCGCCCGCCCCCCCCCCGGGGAAACAGAGTCACGCCCCAGCCCCACGGACACGGCCCCGTCTCGCCGCGGAGGGGGGGGGGTCCAACGGCGAGGGGGGGGTCCCACGGCGAGGGGGGGGGGGGTCCCACCCGCGTCCCGGCGGCCCCGCCCGCAGCAGCATCCCCGCACATCCCACATCTGGGGCACATCTGGGTGCCCCCCCCCCGCGCCCCGCCTTTTCCCCACGCGGGGCCGTGGAACGGGGTGTAGCCGGGGGGGGGGCAACAATGAATCGTGCCCCCCCCCCCCCTTTCTCGGCCCAGCCCTCCCCGTCCCGGAGCCGCGGGGCGGAAGAGGCGGCTCCGCTACCGCCACGGCCCAGTTTGGCCCCAGTTTGGCCCCAGTTGGGCCCAGCCCGGCCCTGGCGCGCGTGACCTCCTCACCCCACCCCCCCCGCCGTTCCTCAGGACCCCGAACACCCACCGGGGGGGGGGGGGGGGGGGCGATTTAAAGGGTTGAAGTGTAGGGGTGGGGGGCACACGGGTGGCATCCGCTGGTACTGGGCGGCACTGGGAGAACTGGGTGGCACCGGGACACACACACACACACACACACCCCCTCCCCTTTCGCCCCCGCGGGTCACGGGTTCGGGCCCCCCCCACGGGAGCGAAAGGGGAAGTGGAAGGCGGGACCCGCGGGGGGGGGGGGTTCGGTATTGGGGGGGGGGGGTGTGTCTGGCACCCCCCGGGATTACCGGAGGGGCTATTAACCCCTTCCTGACCACGGGAGGGGCATCACGGAGGGGGGGACACACACACAGAGTGCTTTTTACCGGGGGTTATTAGCAGCCCCCCCGCACCGCGAATGTCGGGACCGGGATCGGGAACCGGGACCGGATGGAGGCGGCGGCCGCCGCCTCCATCCGGTCCCGGTTCCCGATCCCGGTCCCGGGGAGGTTTGTTGAGGATGTTGGGGGTGAAATAAGGGTGTGGGGGACCCCCCCCCCGCCGTTTCTCGCATCGACCCGCACTTACCGGCCGGCTGGGGCGGTGCCGGTGGCGGTGGCGGTGCCGGTGCGGCCGCTCGGTGTCTCGGTGCTGCCGCTCTGAGGCGGCGGGGAGGGGCGCGGGGGTGGGCGGGGCTTAACGGGGCGGGGCGGTGTGGGCGTGGTCTGAGTGGGTGGCTCCTCCCCTCTTCCCCCCCCCCCCCCCCCATCTCAGGAAAGAGCCACATCGGGGGACACCGGGGCTGGGGGGGGCAGGGGACCCCCCCCAACCCATCTCCAGTTCCACGGGGGGGGGAGAAAAGGGGTGAGGGGCGTTGGAACCCCCCCCCAGACCCCCCCTGAGCCCCTGGACCCCCCCCTCAGCCTGATCATCCTCCTCTGCGAAGGCCACAATGTGGATTTCCCCCCCCCCCGGGAAGATGACACGGGAGGGGGTCCACGGGGGGGGGGGGGGGGCTCCCGGGGATGGTCAAGGTGATAGGACACCCCAAAACCCACCCCCGATTCGCTGCCCCCCCGCCTCCGCAGGCTCTGCCGGGGGGGCTGCTCAGTGGGGGTGCAGCGGCTGGGGGGGGGCACAGGCTGAGCCCCCCCCGCCCCCGACAGCGCCGGCACCTCTGGGCGGGGGGGGCGCCGAGGGTCCCCCCCATCTCCCGCGGAATTGAGGCCGCGGCGGGGGGGGAGCGTTTGATCCCGGGGGGGGGATTAAGGCTTCGGAACATCCCGACAGCGCCCGGGCCTTAACTCTGCCCTGCCCCCCCCCCCGGCGGGACCCCCGGGGCAAAGCGCTGGGGGGGGGGCTCCGGCCCCGCTGTGCACCGGGGGGGCCCCTCCCGGCCCCGGGAATCCCCATCCCCGAGGCTGCGGCTGCCCTGGCAGTCACCTCCCCGGCAACCTGTCCCCATGGCAACCTGTCCCCATGGCAACCACCTCCCCTGGCAACCACCTCCCCTGGCAACCACCTCCCATGGCAACCACTTCCCCTGGCAACCACCTCCCATGGCAACCACCTCCCCTGGCAACCACCTCCCATGGCAACCACCTCCCATGGCAACCACCTCCCCTGGCAACCACCTCCCATGGCAACCACCTCCCCTGGCAACCACCTCCCCCTGGCAACCACCTCCCCTGGCAACCACCTCCCCCTGGCAACCACCTCCCATGGCAACGACCTCCCCCTGGCAACCACCTCCCCTGGCAACCACCTCCCCCTGGCAACCACCTCCCCCTGGCAACCACCTCCCATGGCAACCACCTCCCCTGGCAACCACCTCCCCTGGCAACCACCTCCCCCTGGCAACCACCTCCCCCTGGCAACCACCTCCCCTGGCAACCACCTCCCCTGGCAACCACCTCCCATGGCAACGACCTCCCCCTGGCAACCACCTCCCCCTGGCAACCACCTCCCATGGCAACCACCTCCCCTGGCAACCACCTCCCCCTGGCAACCACCTCCCCTGGCAACCACCTCCCCTGGCAACCACCTCCCCCTGGCAACCACCTCCCATGGCAACCACCTCCCCCTGGCAACCACCTCCCCTGGCAACCTGTCCCCGGGGCACCCTGGCCCCCCCCGAGAGGCCGAGGCAGGCCGGGGGGGGGGGGGGCGGTCCCCAGAACCAGCAGCACCAGCGCCCCCCCCAGGCCCATCCCTGTCCGTGTGTCCGTCCCCGTCCGTGTGTCCACCTGGACAGACAGACGGGCAGATGGGGATGGGACTCACGGACAAGCAGGGATGGACAGACAGTCCCTGGGACGGACAGACAGACAGACAGACAGCTCCTGGGCCTGACAACAGCCCGAGGGGGACAGACGTGTCCCAGGACAGACAGACAGACACAGCCCGGATGGGACCAACAGCCCCAGCACAGGGACGGACACAGCCCCTGCCTGGCCCGGGGGGGACACACGGACAGACACGGCCCCGGGGGGGGGGACACACGGACAGACACGGCCCGGGGGGGGGGGGGGGGGAACACGGACAGACATGGCCCCTTCCAGCCGTGCCGGGAGGGGACAGACAGACACGGCCGAGGACAGATGGACACAGGGCCCGTCCCAGCCCCAAAGTGCACAAAGGGGGGGGCACAGCGGCACCCTGACGCCCCCTGCACCCCCTTTCCTCCCCCCAGCCCGGCCCTGCCCCCTCCCGCCCCGCTCCGGCTCCATATTAAGGAAGGAAAGAGGAGCCGCCGGCGGGGGGGGGCCCGGGGGGGCTAAAAATAATGATCCGAACCTGGGCTCACCAGCGCCGGCCCCAGGGATACGGCGGGGACGGGGGGGCGCGGGGGGGCCAGTCCCCAGTGGGTGCTGGGGACCCCCGGGTGGCCGCTCCCCCCCCCGGGTTGGGAACAGGGACAGGGCAGAGCTGGGGGCATCGCGGGGGGGGTGGGGGTGTCCGGGTACCCCCATCCCACCCTCCCCGGCGCTGGAGGGGACCCAGCTCTGGGTTGGGGCCGACGGGGACCCCCCCCCCAACCCCGCGGCCCCCGTCTCCGTCGCGGGGGGGGGGCCGGGACACGCGGGACTTTGTCACCTCCGTCCCCCGGTGACAGAAGTGGATCCCCCCCGGGTTGGGGGGGGGGTGTGGTGTCAGACCCCCCCTGGACACCCCCGGGGATGGGGAGGGAGCTTCTTCCCCCAGGACGAGTCCGTGGGACCCCGGGACCCCCCCGCACGGCTGCCAGAGGGCGCGGGGGGGTCCGGCCCCCCCCCGGTTTCGGGTGACCCTGACTCGGGTCCTTATTTTTAACCCGGGTGACACCGAAACCTCGCTGGCGAAACCCGAGCGGGGCCGGACCCCGCGCCCCCCCCGCCCAGAGCCCCCCCCGAGCCCCCCCCAGCCCCGCGCTGCTGACTCAGCACAGCCGGGGCACCCCCAGCCCCCCCTCCCCGCAGGACGGGGACCCAGGCAGGGAAAAGGGGCACCCGCGGGGGGCTGGGGGGGGGCAGTGGGTTATTGATTATCCCCCCATATGCCCCCCGCCCCCCGCCAGCACAGACGAGGGCACGAAGGGGTTAAACTGTTTTATTGCTCTGAAAGGGGGGGGGTCTGGATGCCCCGTGGGGGGAGCAGAGGGTGCCCCCCCGGCACTCCTGGGTCCCCCCGGCAGTGCCAGGCCCCGGGGTTAGTACGGGGGTGCAGGGTTTGGGGAGGGGGGCCGGGGGGGGCCCACACAGGCACTTAGTAGTAGGTCTCCTTCTCCACCCAGCCTGCAAGGGCACAGGCGTTGGGAAGGGGGGGGGGCAGATGGGGGTGCCCCCAGCCCCCCCCGGGTGTCCCCCCCCACCCCACCTCCTCTTGGCGTCCCCTTTTCCCACGGGGGCTCCCCACTTCCTTGTGTCCCCCCCTTGGGGGCTCTCCATGCCTCTTGGATGCCCCCCCCCCCCCCCCCCACTTCCCTGGGTTTCCCCCCCCCCGGGGGTGCCCCCACCTTCTCCAAGTATCCCCTAAGACCTCCCCCCCCCCCCCCCCGTGCCCCCCCACTCCTTTGGGTGCAGCTGCCAGCCCTGAGGGTGGGTTTGGGGTGTAACATCTGCTGGGCGGGGGGGGGGGCAAGGGATCGAGTTGGGGGGGGCTCAAGGGGCTGTGCCAGTGCGGGGGGGACCAGTGGTCACTCTGGGGGGGGGTGGTGATGACTTTGGGATGTTCAAAAAGGCGGGGGTCTGGGGGTAGAGCATAGAGTGGGGGGTTCGGGGGGGGGCTGTAACCCAAATGGGGGGCGCGCGATGCCCACCCTGGGGAGGGGGGGGATGTTTTCGGGGGGGGGCACACTCACCGCCGGGGTAGCGGCGCAGGATGAGCTTCCGCACCTCGTCGTAGGCGAAGATGAGGAGGCTGTAGGGGAAAGCGCAGAACCACCAGGTGACCCTGGGGGGGGGGGGGGGTGTTAGAATTAGCAGGGGGGCACCCATGGGGGCGGGGCGGGGGGTGAGCAGGGCCGGGGTACGGCCCCCCCGGACTCACTTGAGGGGGTACATGCGCAGGGCCACCCCCATGCCGGGGCAGTAGGAGAGGAACGCCGCCAGCGCCGTCTCCTCCAGCAGCCCGAAGATCAGGATCTTGTTCCTGCGGGGGTGCAAGGCAAAGGGGTGGGGGGGCTGCCCACGGGGGATGGGAGGCACCCAGGGGTGCTGGGGGGGCACCCAGGGGTGCTGGGGAGGACCCGCGGAGGCTTGGGGGCACCCACAGGAGCTTGGCGGCACCCATGGGGGCTGGGGGGGGCACCCACAGATGCTGGGGGTCACCCAGGGGTGCTGGGGGGGCACCCACGTAGTCTGGGGGTCACCCACAGGTGCTGGGGGGCACCCAGGGGTGCTGGGGGGCATCCACGTAGTCTGGGGGGCACCCACAGGTGCTGACAGGGACCCATGGGGACTGGGGGAGCACCCACAGGTGCTTAGGGTCACCCACAGGGGCTGGGGGGGGGGGGGGCACTCAGGGATGATGGGGGGGCACCCACAGGTGCTGGAGGGGACCCAAGGGGCTGGGGGGGCACCCAGGGGGGCTGTGGGGGACCCACTTCATGCCCTGCTGGAAGACGGAGTTGCGCCGGGTCTTGCAGATGATGAGGTCGGCCCATTGCACCACCACGATGCTGGCGAAGAACGCCGTGTGGCACGTGAACTCCACCACCTTCCGCTGCTCGTAGGTCTGGGCCGGGGGGGGGCACGCTTAGGGCACGCTCGTGTGCACGCACACACACACCCGCCCAGCTCACTGACACCCGCGTGTGCCCGCGCGCTCGTGCAAAGCCTCTGCGCGAGCGGAGCAGAGCTGTGCCAAGGCGGGCGCACGAGTGGGTGTGAGGGGGGCGCGAGGGGTGTGAGAGGGTGCACGAGGGGCGTGCGAGGCGCCGCTCACCCACTCCTGGCCGTAGGAGTCCTCCAGGTCGTTGGTGGAGCGGTCGTCCCAGGCCAGGCGGATGCCCACCAGCGTCCCGGGCAGGAACCCGTTCTCCGCCAGGATCACGAAGTAGGTGAAGAAACCGCCCAGCGCCTGGATCATCCCTGCGGGACGGGGCACCCCGCGATTGGGGACAGACACCCCTGGGAGTGGGGCGCAGCACCCCCGGGGGCGGGCATGGGCACCCCGGGATCAGGGAGCAACACCCCAGGATCGTGCTGATCCCCGGGGTACCCCCAAGAGCAGGGATGGGCACCCCGGAGAAGGGATCAGCACCCCCAGGACTGGGGCTCAGCACCCCCGGGATCAGCACCCCAGGGATCGGGGATCAGCACCCCGCAATCAGGGAGCAGCACCCCCGGGATCAGGGATGGGCACCCCAGAATCAAGAATCAGCACCCCCAGGATTGGGGCTCAGCACCCCAGGGTCGGCACACGGGTACCCCAGAGAAGGGATCAGGGCCCCCGGGATCAGGGATGGGCACCCCCGGAGTGGCACCCCAAGGGCCGCGGGGCTCTGGGGTCACTGGTGGGGGCTCCACTGTCACCAGTGGGTGCCCCGGGGTCACGCAGGGCTGCGGGTGCCAGTTGGGGGGTGGGGGGCGATCACTTGGCATCACCGGCAGGTCCTGGGGTGCCCCTTGATACCTCAAGCGGGTGCCATGGGGTCACTACTGGGGGCCCGGGGGTCACACTGTGCCCGACGGCAGCTGGGGGTGTCCCCGGGGCGCCCCCCCTCACCGATCTGCCCGTAGGCCATGCTGATCAGCCGCTCGTTCACCAGCTTGTCGGTCCGGGGGTTCCGGGGCTGCCGCTTCATGATGTCGCTCTCGGCCGCCTCGTAGGCCAGCGAGATGGCGGGGACCTGGGGGGGGCGTCCGTCACCCCCTGTCCCCCCCCCGTCCCCCCCATCGCCCCCCGTCCGCCCCCCGCCCCGTCCTCACCATGTCGGTGCCCAGGTCGATGCAGAGGATGGTGACGGTGCCCAGGGGCAGGGGGATGTTGGCGATGATGAAGAGGAGGAAGGGCGTGATCTCGGGGATGTTGCTGGTCAGGGTGTAGGCGATGGACTTCTTCAGGTTGTCAAAGATCAGGCGGCCTGCGGGGACGGGGATGGGCGTCACCTGGGGCCCCCCCATGTCCCTCCCCAGGGTCCCCGCTGGCCCGTCCCCGACCTTCCTCCACGCCGGTGACGATGGAGGCGAAGTTGTCGTCGAGGAGGATCATGTCAGCCGCCTGCTTGGAGACGTCGGAGCCGGCGATGCCCATGGCGATGCCGATGTCGGCCTTCTTCAGCGCGGGGGAGTCGTTCACCCCGTCCCCTGTCACCGCCACGATGGCGCCCTGGGGACACGGGGGGTGTCAGTCACCGGGGTGACACGGGCAGGGGACGGGGACACTGTGGGACTGGCAGCGGAACTCGGGGAGGGGGAAAGAGGCACCATGGGGTATGGGGAGGGGACATCAAGGGGCACAGGGATGGGGACACCAAGGGCACGGGGAGGGGACAAGGCGGGGCACAGAGGAAGTGGCACCATGGTGCGTGGGGATGGGACATTAAGGGGCACGGGGACATCAAAGGGACACAGGGACAGCATGGGGCACGGGGAGAGGGATGGGGACACCATGGGGCAGGGGGACAGCCAGGGACCTGGGGGTAGGGGGAAAGGGGCATCAAGGGGCACAGGGATGGGGACATTAAGGGGCACAGGGACACCACGGGGCACGGGGACGTCCTGGGGCACAGGGATGGGGACAAGGTGGGGCACAGGGAAGGTGGCACCACGGTGCGTGGGGATGGGCACACCACGGGGCGCGGGGACAGCGTGGGGCAGGGGCAGGGGGCAGCAGGGGACGGGAGGGGGCACCTGGCGCTGGCAGCCCTCGACGATGATGAGCTTCTGCTGCGGGGACGTGCGGGCGAAGACGATCTCCGTGTGGTTCTTGAGGATCTCGTCCAGCTGCTCCGCGCTCATGTCCTTCAGGTCGGAGCCGTGCACCACGCAGGCCTTGGCCTCCCTGCGGCAGCGCGGCCTCAGCGGGGGCCGCCGCCCCCCCCGCGCCCCCCGCCCCGGCACCTACCGCGGGTTGACCTGGCTGACGGGGATGTTGAGGCGCGCGGCGATGTCCTCCACCGTCTCGTTGCCCTCCGAGATGATGCCCACGCCCTTGGCAATGGCCTTGGCCGTGATGGGGTGGTCCCCGGTCACCATGATCACCTTCGGGGGGGGACACACAGGCACAGAGGGGTGACCCCTGCTTGGGGGGGAGCCGGGGGGGTCAGGGGGTGCAGGGGGGGGTCCCACCTTGATGCCGGCGCTGCGGCACTTGCCGACGGCGTCGGGGACGGCGGCGCGGGGGGGGTCGATCATGGACATGAGCCCCACGAAGCAGAGGTTGCTGGTGGGGAAGTTGACCTCGTCGGCGTCGAACCTGAACCCGCGCGGGAACTTGTCCGGGGGCAGGTAGAGGTGGCAGAAACCTGGCGGGCGCCGGCGGGTGACGGGGTGCAGGCGCCCACGGGCACCCCCGGGCACCCCCTTCCCTCACCCGGGACTCCTCGTTCCCTCCACAGCCCCCATGTCCCCCCCGTGACCAGGCCCCCCATCACCAGTGCCCCCCACACCTCCCTGTCCCCGTGTCCCCACAGTCCCACCCCCCGTGTTCTGTGTCCCCAAATTCTCCCACTCCCCACCCTGCCACATCCTCTGCATCCCCCTGCCCCTTCGTCCCCACATCCTTCGCCCTATCCCCTGTGCCCCCCCGTGTCCCCCCACATCCCCCGTGTGCCCCCTATCCCCCATCACCCCACCCTGTGCCCCCACGTCCCCGCACCCCCCACGCCCTCGCCCCTCCACGTGCCCCAGCGCACCCCATTCCCTGTTTCCCCCCCCCGCGCCCCGGTACGTACCCAGGACCCTCTCCCCCAGCCCCCCCAGCTCCAGGTAGGCGTTCTGGAACGCCTCCCGCATCTCCTGGTCCAGCGGCACCTCCTGGCCCTGCAGCAGGATGCGGGAGCAGCGGTCCAGGATGCGCTCGGGGGCCCCCTTCATCACCAGCAGGTACCCCTGGGGGTCTTCCTCCCGCTCGTGGATGGAGAGCTGCGGGCACAGCGGGGACGCTGGCACGGGGCGGCACCCCCGAGGCCCCCCCCGCCGCCCCCCGCCGCCGCCGGGCCGGCAGACCTGGTACTTGTTGGTGGAGTTGAAGGGGATCTCGCTGACTTTGGGGTTCTTGTCCCGCATCTTCTTGACGGAGCCGCAGGAGAGCTGGATGCACTTCAGCAGCGCCGACTCCGAGGCGTCGCCCGCCGTGTCGCGCTGCGGCGGGGAGGGGTGCTCAGCGTGGCACCCCGGGGGGGGCACAGGCGCCGCCCCGGCTCTCAGCAGGATTCGGGGGGTTCTGGAGGGCGTCATCACCCACCCACCTTGGAAATGGAGATGTTCTCCTGGCCCGGCTTGAAGACGGCGCGGTTGCAGAGCCCGGCGATGCGAGCCAGCGCGGCCCAGGTGGGCGAGCGCTTGTCAAAGGTGGCACCTGGGGGACAGGCGGCCCCGTCAGCCGCGTCGGGGCCCCCCCCGACGTCTCTCCCAGAGGTGCTCTGAGGACCCAGGGCAGGGGGTGCCCCAGGGAATGGGATGCCGGGGGGTGCAAGGGAAAGGGGAGATCCTGGGGTCGGGGTGCTCAGGGGGGTGACGGTGCTGGGGGGGGGGTCAGGGTACCAGCCACCCACCCGACTGGTCCTCGGTGGTGTCGGCCTCGTGGATCTGGTTGTCGAACCACATGTGGGCCACGGTCATGCGGTTCTGGGTGAGGGTCCCCGTCTTGTCGGAGCAGATGGTGGAGGTGGAGCCCAGCGTCTCCACCGCCTCCAGGTTCTTCACCAGGCAGTTCTTCCGCGCCATCCGCTTGGCCGTCAGCGTCAGGCACACCTGGGGGGCACCTCGGGGCTCAGCGGGCGCCACCGGGCTCCGAGGGGGGGCTCTGAGGGTACCCACGGGGCTCCGAGGGCACACACGGGGCTCTGAGGGGGGGGTCTGGGAGTACCCACAGGGTTCCAAGGGCACCCACAGGGGTCCGAGGGCACCCATGGGTGTCAGCAGGCACCGAGCATTGCTGGGTGCACCAGCACCAGCCCAGCAGCACCAGTGCCCCCTCCCCACCCCACCCCTCTGCTCCCCCCGGGTGGCCCTTACGGTGACGGTGGCCAGCAGCCCCTCGGGGACGTTGGCCACGATGATGCCGATGAGGAAGATGACGGCCTCCAGCCAGGTGTAGCCCAGGATGAGGGAGAGGATGAAGAAGGAGAGGCCGAGGAAGACGGCGACGCCGGTGATGAGGCGGATGAAGTGCTCGATCTCCATGGCGATGGGCGTGCGCCCCACCTCCAGCCCCGAGGCCAGCGAGGCGATGCGCCCCATCACCGTCCGGTCCCCCGTCGAGATGACGATGCCGCGCGCGGTGCCTGGCAGGACGGGGGGTGTGTGTGTGGGGGGGTGACGCAGCCCCGGGCCCCCCCCGGCGCAGGCAGGGACCCACCTTCCACGCAGTTGGTGGAGAAGAAGCAGATGTTGCGGGTCTCCAGCGGGTTCTCGTGGGTGAACTCGGGCGAGCGCGTCTGCGGCTCCGACTCCCCCGTCAGCGACGAGTTGTCCACCTGGGACACGGGGCGGTGCCGGGGGGGGGCACGGCGGGCTGGGGACAGCCCCCCCCTCATCCCCGGCACCCAGGGGTGCCCCTCACCTTGCAGCCGTGGGAGGAGATGATGCGCATGTCGGCGGGCACCCGGTCCCCCCCCTTCACCTCCACCAGGTCGCCCACCACCACGTTCTCCGCGTTGATCTGGATCTTCTCGCCCTCGCGGATCACCAGCGCTTGCTGCGGGGGGGGGGGGGGGCACAGGGCACCCTGAGCGATGTCCAGGCCCCCCCACCCACCCCGGGACCCCCCCGGCTGCCCCCCTCCCTACCTGGGGCACCATGTTCTTGAAGGAGTCCATGATCTTGGAGCTTTTGGCCTCTTGGTAGTAGGAGAAGCAGCCGGTGACGATGACGACGGCGGCCAGGACCACCCCCAGGTACAGCTGGGGCGCAGGCGGCACCTCAGCACCCGGGGGGGCACGGAGGGACCCCCCGCGTGCCCCCCCATCCACACCCCCCCAAGAGCTCGTATGTGGCAGGGGGGGCACATGCCTGTGTCACCCCTGAGCCCTCACGGTGCCTCTGGCCCCCCCCCCCCAGGGTGCTTGTACCCCCCCCTCCAGGGGTCCCCGTGCTCCTGCAATGCCTGTGCCCCCCCCAGCGCCCAAATCCCCCCAACGCCCATCCCCAGCGATCCCTGTGCCCCCCCCGATGCCCGTGGCCCCCCCATGCCCATCCCCAGCGATCCCTGTGCCCCCCCCGATGCCCGTGGCCCCCTCATGGCCATCCCCAGCGAGGCCCCTTGGGGTGCCCGTCGCCCCCCCGCCGTGCCGGTGTCCCCGTCGCCCCCCGCCGCGCCCCCCCCTCACGTTGTCGTTGGAGGGCTCGTCCTCCATGGCGGCCTGGATGCCGTAGGCCAGGAAGCAGAGGATGGCGCCGATCCAGAGCAGGATGGAGAAGCCCCCGAAGAGCTGCCGGCAGAACTTGACCCACTCGGGGGTGGTCGGGGGGGGCGTCAGCGCGTTGGGGCCGTCCTGCACCAGGATCTCGGCCGCCCGCGCGTTGGTCAGGCCCTGGGGGGGGACACGCGCACAGGCTGACACCCGGCAGGAGCCAGGGGACACCCCCAGGGGGGACAGGGGGACATGGGGGGGGCTGGGGGAGGGGGGGGCATGGGGAAAGGAGGGGGGGGGTGCTGGGAGGGGATGGGAGACACGGCTGGGGGTCACCCCCGGGGAGAGGAGGGGACAGGGACAGAGCTGGGTGTCACTCGGGGGGACAGGAGGGGATGGGGCACATCTGGGTGTCACCCCCGGGGACAGGAGGGAACAGGGGCACATCTGGGTGTCACCCGGAGGGAACAGGGGCACATCTGGGTGTCACCCGGGGGGACAGGAGGGGACGGGGCACATCTGGGTGTCACCCCCGGGGACAGGAGGGGATGGGGCACATCTGGGTGTCACCCCCGGGGACAGGAGGGGACAGGGGGCTGTCGGTGACATCGGGGGTGGCCCGCGGGGCCGCCTCACCCGGGACAAGTCCACCTGGTACTTCCTGCCCAGCTCATCCAGCGACAGCCGGTGGTCGTCCTGCGGGCACAGTCACCCGCGGCGTCACCCGCGGCGTCACCCGCAGCAGCGCCAGGCCCCCCCGCGCCCCCCGGCCCCCTCCTCACCAAGTTGACCTCCTTCTTCAGCTCATCCAGCTCCTTCTCCTTCTGCTTCCTCTTGCCCCCCCCGTTCTCCGAGGTGGTGGCAGCGGGCGAGTACTCCCGGCCGGCCTGGGGAGGCGGGACCCCCCCGTGGGCACGCTGGGCTGGCGCCGCCGGGGGGGGGCACGGCCGGCGCGGCCCTCGCCGCGGGCATTACCGTGGGCATGGAGGTCACCGCCAGCACCGGGGTCACCGTGGCCACCGGCATCATCGAGGGTGCGGGGCGTCACCGTGGGCACGGGGGGGACTGCAGGCACCGGTGGCAGCGTGGGCACGGGGGGGGGGGGGGGGGGCGGGGGTGTCCCCAAGGTGTGGGGGGCAGTGTCGGGGGGGGTGGGGGCGGTGGCAGCAAGGGTTGTGGCCGTGGGGACGTCACCAGGGCTGTAGGGGGGGGTCATGGGGGTGTAACTTTGGTCATAGGGGTGTCCCCAGGGCCATGGAGGGGGCACTGTGGCCATGGGGGGGGTCACTGTGGCTGTGGGGGGGTCACTGTGGTCATGGGGGGGTCACTGTGACCGTGGGAGGGTCACTGTGGAGGTGGGGGGGTCATGGGGGGGGGCACTGTGGCTGTGGGGGGGGCACTGTGGCCCATGGGGGGGGGCACTGTGGCCATGGGGGGTCACTGTGGTTGGGAGGGGTCACTGTGTCTGCAGGGGGGGTCACTGTGTCCGGGGAGGGGTCACTGTGTCCGTGGGGGGGTCCCCAGCAGCCGGGGCGGGGAACACGCCACCAGCACCACGGGTGCCAGGGCGGGGTTGGGGGGGTGCAGGCAGGGGACAGGCAGAGCCCTGCCCGCTCTCCTTGGCGGGGGGGTTGGGGGGGGTGACACGGTGTCCCCCCCCCGCTGCCGGCAGCAGGGGGTCCCCGGGGGCTGGCAGGGCCGGTGGCACGTCCGCGGTGGCTCTGCCCGCCCGGCCGGAGGTTGGCAGGAGCCGGCAGGAGCAGGCGGGGGGGGGGGGAACGGGGGGGGGCCGGTGCCCCAGCGTGGGGCCGGGGGGGGCCGGGGGGGCCGATGCGGTCATGGAAAACGGCCCCCGGTGCCAAGAACAACGCCGGGAGGGGAGGGGTCGTGTTACCGCGGGGACGTGGACACGGGGGGCACCCACAGCCCCCCCCTCCGCGGGGCACCCCCAGGCGAGGGGACGGGGGGGCTCCGCTGCCTGCCCCCCCCCCCAAAGGGACACTGGGGACCCCCCCGCGGGGACACTTTGGCTTTGCACGAGGAGGGGGGGGGTGTTTCACACTTGAAGGGGCACCTCGGGATTTTGGGGGGGTGGGGGTGGGGGCACAGGGCGGTGTGTGTCTGTGTGTCCCTCCCCCGCGGCATTTCCTTGGGGACACTGCCAGGAGGGACACCCGGGGGGGGACACACCCTCTGTCCCACATCCTCCGGGGTCCCCCCACCTTTTGGGTGGGTGCCCGGGGCCCGGGGGGGGGGCCCGGCGGGACGGGGGGTGCTGGGCGAGGCGCCAGCGCCGGCTCAGGGCCCCCCCGCGGCCGTTGCCACGGCACCGGGGACCCTGGCGAGGAGCAGCCGCGGGCACGGGGCCACGGGCACGGGGGGGGGCTCGGCGGGGGGGACACAGGACACCGGCTCCGTGCCTCAGTTTCCCCACCACGGGGGACCCTCCCCGCCGCATTCCTTCCCCACCACGGGGGGGGGGACACCCAGGCGGGCGCCCACGCGTGTCGGGGGTCACTGCTGGGTAGCGCCGGGACCCCGGGGGGGGACACACGGTATATGGGGGGGGCCGTGGGACCCCGGGGGGGGGAGGAGCACCCACGGGGGGGTGCCCCGGGGGGGGCGGTGTCCCCCTCATGGGGGGTGCCCGGGTCAGGTGCCGGGCGGCAGCGGGCGGGTGCCCGCAGGGGGGGGTGTGGGACTGGGGTCGGGGGGTGCCCCGGGGGGGGACGGGCCCTACTCACCCCTCGGCCCATGGCGCTGCCGTCGCTGCTCCCGGCCCGGGGCACTCGGGGGGCGGCGGCGGCGGCGGCCGAGAAAAACCCTCCCGGGCCCCGCCCGGGCCGGCCCCCCCCGCGCCCGCCCCCCGCCCCCCCCGGACGGGACTGCCCCCCCTCCCCCCCATTCCCCCCTCCGGACTCTTCTGCCGGGACGCGGACCCCCCCCTCGGACCCCCGTTCTGGTTCCCCCCATCCTGGGGGGGCTCCTCCCGCACCCCCCCCGCCCCGGTCGTGTCTCGGGGGGTGTCCACGGGCCCCCCCCTTAGCCCAACCCCCTCCGCCCCCCCGGGGGGGGCCGTGGGACCCAGGCGGCCGGGACAGTGGGGGGTCCTGGCCGAGCGCTGGGAACGCAGGTGTCCGGGCCGGGGGGCGGGGGCCCTCCTGACCCCCCCACCCACCGCGGGGGTGTCAGGGGACCCCGACATCCGCCCCCCCCCCCCGCTGACCCCTGGGCTTGGCAGGGGGAGGGGAGGAGCTGCCGGACACCTGGGTCCCCCCTGTAGCCCCCCCCCGCCCTGCCCAGAGCTGGGGGTGACCCCAGGGGGACAGTTTGGGGGGGCGGGGGCTGGTCCTCACTCCAGTGTCTCCCCAGTTGTCCCAGTAACGCTGCTGCCCCGGGCGGGGGCGCGGGTGGCACCGGGCAGCAACTGGGAATGTGGGACGGCTAAAATTAGCCCGGGAAAGGCCAGAGACGGCGTGAGGGGGGCGACTGTGACCGGGGACGGCGTGAGGGGGCGACTGTGACCGGGGACGGCGTGAGGGGGGCGACTGTGACCGGGGACGGCGTGAGGGGGCGACTGTGCCCCAGGGACGACTGTGCCTATGGCCGATTGTGCCCAGGGACCGGCTGTTCCTGGGGACCGACGGTGCCGGTGGCCGCCTGTCCTCGGGGCGGCTGTTCCTGGGGACCGGCTGTTCCCGGGGACGCGGTTGTGTCACGTCCTGACACCCCCACACCCCCCCAGTGCTCCCCCAGTCTCTCCCACACCCGCCCCAGTCCTGCCCCGCAGCCCCAGTGCCCCCAGTCCGGCTCCAAGGTCCCCTCCCAGTGAACTCCCCGCTCTCCCCCCCCCCGGCCCCCCCCAGGGTCCGGCTTAGTCGCCATGGCAACTGTCAAGGGCAGCTCAAGGGCATGGGGGGGGCACGGCCGTGGGGCCCACAGCCCCCTGCACCAGTGACACCAGTCTGCACCAGTGCTCCCAGCATCCTCACAACCCAGCCTGCTGCACCGCTCCCCCGGCCCAGCCTCACGTGGAGCCCAGTATCCCCAGTCTGGACCAGTCCCACCAGTCCAGCCCTGCACCCCCAGAGTAGCCAGCCCAGTATCCCCAGTCTGCTCCGGTCCCACCAGTCCAACACTGTACCCCCAGTATAACCCAGTACCCCCAGTCTGTGCCAGTGCCCCATCTGTCCCAGTACATCCCAGCATGCCCCAGTCTGTCCCAGTCTCCTACCAATCTGTCCCAGTACTGCCTAGTCTGCCCATCTTCTCCAGTATCTCCCTGTCCATCCCAGTACAGCCCAGTCTCTCCCAGTCTGCCCCAAGATCAGCCAGCACCCCCAGTCTCCCCAGTCCATCCCAGTGCCCCCCATCTGCATCAGTATCCTCCAGCACTCCCCGTTTCCCCAGTTTGTTCCAGTCCATCCCAATCCCCCCAGCCCATCCCAGTCCTCCCAGTCCCTTCAGTCCATCCCAGTTCCCAGTCTTTCCAGTGCCCCAGGTCACCCCAATCCATCCCAGTCCCTCCACTCCTTCCACTGCCCCCAGTCCATCCCAGTCCCCCCCGTTAATCTCAGTCCCCCCCAGTTCCCCCAGTCCCTCCAGTGCCCCCAGTCCCCCCAACCCATCTCAGTCCCTCCACTCCTTCCAGTCCCCCCAGTCCATCCCAGTGCCCCCCAGTCCATCCCAGTCCCCCCAGTCCATCCCAGTGCCCCAAGTCCCCTCAGTCCATCCCAGTCCCCCCAGTCCATCCCAGTCCCTCTAGCGCTCCCAGTCCGTCCCAGTCCCCCCGAGTCCCCCCAGTGCTCCCAGTCCATCCCAGTCCCCCCAGTGCTCCCAGTCTGTCCCAGTCCCCCCCAGTCCCCCCAGTCCCCTCAGTGCTCCCAGTCCATCCCAGTCCCCCCTGTGCTCCCAGTCCGTCCCAGTCTCCCCCAGTCCCTCCAGTCCCCTCAGTGCTCCCAGTCCATCCCAGTGCCCCCATTCCATCCCAGTGCCCCCAGTCCCCCCCAGTCCCCCCAGTCCCTCCAGTTTCCCCAGTCCATCCCAGTGCCCCCCAGTCCGTCACAGTCCCCCCAGTCCCCCCAGTGCCCCCAGTCCGTCCCAGCGGGCGCTGTTTACCCGGGCTGTGCCCCCGCCGCCCCCCCCCCGCCGCCCCCACCTGAGCAAACAGATGACGCGGCCGCCACGTGCCGCCCCCCCGCCCCGGCCCCACGGGGGACACGGGCCCACGCCCCCCCCCCCCCCCCCCCCGGGCAGCCCAGTCCTCCCAGTCACCCCAGTTCCCTGCTGGGGGGTGGCAGCGCTGACGCGCGCTGGGGGACGGGGAGAAAAGGGGGGGGGGGGGTGTTGGGGCCACGCACACGCGTGTGGCCCCTGTGTCCCCCCCCCGCGCAGCTGCCGCCCGTGGGCGGGTGGAATGTGGCAGCCGGGGGGGACGCGGGGACACGGGGGGGGACGTGTCACCCCCCCCCGCTCACGCCAACACGCGTGTGCACGCACACACACACAACCCCCCCCCCCCCCGTCAACACGCGTGGGAGCCCGAGGGGGGGGCAGGGACCCCCCCGTGTCGTGACTTGGGGAGAGGCGGGGCTTGGGGCGTGGCCCGAGGGGGGCGTGGCCCGAAGGGGCGTGGCCTTCGGACCGCTCAGCCCCGGCTCCCCCCGCCCCGAGCGCTGGGGGTTCCGAGGGGGGGGTGAGGGCTCGGTGGCCCCGTGGGGTTCGCAGTGCACTGGGGGGGGGGGGGGGGGGGGGGCACGGGGTGCTCATGGCCCCCCCTCACCGCCCCCTCTGTCCCTCCTGCCGGTCCCTGTGCCCCCCCCCGGACACCCCTGAGGTGGCCACCCCCCGCCGTGACCCCCCAAACCCGGGGGGGGGGGGGGCTGCCTCGGTTTCCCCCCCCCATTAAAACACCCAGCTTGAGCGCGTTAATGAAGCAGCATGACACGCGCCCCCCCCTTCCCCATCACCCCCCCATTTGTGCCCCTCCCCCTGGGATTACTGTAGGCCCTACAATAATAACCCGGAAGGGAGCGGAAGGGCTGAACCAGCACCCCCGGGGGGGCCAAATCCCGAGGGGGGGGGAGTAATATGCCACATTGGACCCCCCCCCCTTAATCCTCAGGACGGGGGGGGGGGGGGGGGGGGCACCAGCCCCTGCCTGTAGCAATGGGCTGGGGGGGCCCCGTTTCACCCCGGATCCCCGCAAACTCCATCCCCCCCCCCAAGAGCAGCAGTAAGCGGGGTGCGGGCTGTGTGTGTAGGGGGGGGGGGAGTGGGGGGGGCGTTTTATTCAAATCAAACGCATCCAGAGAGCGTCGGGGCGCCCAGCACCCCCGCACCCCCCCCCCGCAGCCCATCACCGCGCCTCGGGGCCGGCCAAGGTGCCGTTGCTCTCCCGGGGGGGGTCCCCGTCGGTGCTGTCGCCGCCGTCGCTGCCCCCCCCCGCCGCCGCCGCCTCCTCCAGCGGCTGGTCCAGGCGGGAGGGGATGGACCAGTAGAGGTGGGCATCGCGGCGAGCGGCCGCGGCCGCCAGGTGCCGGGCGCTGCAGGCGGGGGTGGGCACGGGCACGGTGTGGTGGAAGCCGCCGTAGTCCACCTCGTAGAAGCCCTCCTCCAGGCTCAGCAGCGGCGTGAACCGGTGCCCCCACAGCACCTCGTCCGCCAGGTACGAGCTCCGCGCCTGGCACGTCATCCCTGCGCCAGGCCGTCACCCCCCCGCACGGCGGGACCCCCCCCGGTACGGCGGGACACCCCCCGGCACGGCGGGACCCCCCCCGGTACGGCGGGACACCCACCGGCACGGAGAGACACCCCCCGGCACGGCGGGACCCCCCCCGGTACGGCGGGACACCCACCGGCACGGAGAGACACCCCCCGGCACGGCGGGACCGTCCCCCGGTACGGCGGGAACCCCCCGGCACGGCGGGACACCTCCCGGTACGGCGGGACACCCCCCGGCACGGCGGGACTCCCCCGGCACGGTGGGACCCCCCCGGTACGGCGGGACCCCCGCACCCACCCACGGGGGAACCCACAGCGGGGGAGAGTACCGGGGGGAACCCGGGGAGAGGGGGGGGCTGCACCCGGGGACACCCCGATCCTGGGGGGGGGGGCTCTCTGCTGCACCCGGGGACACCCCGATATTTGTGAGGGAGGGGTCTGTGCTCACCCAGGGACACCCCAGTGAGGGGGGGGGACAGGCTGGGACATCGGGGGCCGTCACTGTCATCGGGGAGTCCCCGTCCCCCCCCCAAGCTCCCCGCGGGGCCGGGCCAGGGGAAGGGGGTGCAGGGGAAGGGCCCCCCCACCCCCCCACCCCCCCCCAGCCCTGCAATGAGTCTGGGGGTGACGGGGGGTTTGGGGTCAGGGCGGGTCGCGGGGGCGAGGTGTCCCCATGCAGGTGTCCCCATGGCCATGGCGCGTCCCCACGGAGGTGGCACGTCCCCATGGAAGTGAGATGTCCCCATGGAGAAATTCCCACGGAGGTGTCCCCACGGAGGTGACATGTCCCCCCCCCAGGGATGAGGTGTCCCCACAGACACGGTGTGTCCCCACGGAGGTGACGTGTCCCCACGGACATGGTGTGTCCCCATGGAGATATTCCGATGGAGATGTCCCCACGAGGATGACGTGTCCCCAGGAGGATGAGGTGTCCCCATGGAGGTGAGATGTCCCCATGAAGATATTCCCATGGAGGTGTCCCCATGGAGATGACGTGTCCCCACAGAGGTGTCCCCATGGACATGCTGTGTCCCCATGGAGATGACGTGTCTGCACGGAGGTGATGTGTCCCCGTGGAGGTAAGATGTCCCCATGAAGATATTCCCATGGAGGTGTCCCCATAGAGGTGACCCCGTGGAGATGAGGTGTCCCTACGGAGGTGAGGTGACCCCATGGAGGTGAGATGATGTCCCCATGGAGGTGTCCCCATGGAGGTGAGATGTCCCCACAGAGGTGTCCCCATGGAGGTGAGATGTCCCCGTGGAGTTGAGGTGTCCCCGCAGAGGTGTCCCCATGGAGGTGAGATGTCCCCGCAGAGGTGAGGTGACCCCACAGAGGTGACCCCGTGGAGATGAGGCGTCCCCAAGCGCCTCCCGCCCCCCGTCCGCCCCCGTTACCTGTGGCCTCCACCATCCCCTCGAGGATGACGACGATCTCGAAATCGTCCTTCTCCAGCTGGTGCCGCGAGACGTCCCAGAAGGGGCTGCGCTCGTCGATCTCGTGGCTGATGATGAGGGGCGAGACGAGGAAGAGGCGGTCGTCGCCCGTCTCGAAGCCCACGCTCAGGTCGGTCTGGTCCAGGGGGATGAACTCGCCCTCCTGCGTCTGCTTGGACTTGATGAGCTTGGCGCGGATGGAGGCCTCCACGATGTGCGAGTCCCGCAGGTCGCCCACGCGGAACATCAGGCAGAGGCGGTCGTCGCGCAGGGACACCACGGCGTGCGAGGAGAAGACCAAGGTCTCGGCTCGCTTGTTGGGCTGCGAGATCTTGACGAACATGCAGCCCACCATGAAGGCGTTGACCATGGAGCCCAGGATGGCCTGGAGCAGCAGCAGCACGATGCCCTCGGGGCACTTGTCGGTGATGACGCGGTGCCCGTAGCCGATGGTCGTCTCCGTCTCGATGGAGAAGAGGAAGGCGGAGACGAAGCCGTTGAGGTTGTTGACGCAGGGGGTCCAGGCGTGGTCCTCCAGGTGGTCCAGGTCGCCGCGGCAGTAGGCGATGAACCACCAGATGAGGCCGAAGAAGAGCCAGGTGACGGCGTAGGCCAGGATGAAGACGAGGAGGCTGAAGCGCCACTTGAGGTCCACCAGGGTGGTGAAGATGTCGGTGAGGTAGCGGTAGGTCTCCCGCACGTTCCCGTGCTGCACGTTGCACTTCCCGTCCTTCTCCACGTAACGCTGGCGCTTGCGGGCGCCCGCCCCCCGCCGACGGGGGGGCACCGGGGGGGGCTTCGCCTCGCCGGGGACCCCCTCGGGGACCCCGCAGAAGGCGGCGTTGTCCTGCGCCATCGCCCCTCAGAGGCTGCGGGGGGGAAGGGGTTAACGCGCCGCCCGCCCCCTCCACGCTGGGGGGACTGGGGGGGGACAGCTGGGGCGGGGGGGCGGCTGACACGGCGCCGGGGACCCCCCTGAGGCCCCGGTGAAGGTGGGGGGGAAACTGAGGCAGAGGAGCACCCAGGGGTGCTGAGCCCACGCGTGTGCGCCCGGCCACGCACACGCGCGGACACGCCTGCGCACCATCGCCCGCGGGGACGCACACGCGTGCACACGGACGCGCACGGGCAGGTGTGCCTGTGCACACACATGTGTGCCCACGGACGCACACGCGTGCACACAGATGCTTCTCAACACACATGCGTGCGTCCACACGTACACGCAGCACCAGCGCACGCGCATCTTGCACGCACGCGTGAGCAGGCGTGCGCGCAAGCGCACACACACCCGCCAGACACACACACACACATGCGTGTATTCCCCCCCAGGTGTAGGCCCACGCGTGCACCCCGAGGGGCTCCTTGCGCGCTCCTGTGCCCGCGCACGCTGCGGGCCGATGGTGGCACACGCGTGTACATGGAGCTGGGCTGTATGTAGACATGTACATACACACCCATGTATGTACACACGCATGCACACGCATGGACACATGTGTGTACACGCATGTATGCACATACGCACGCACAAACACATACACGTATGTAGATGCACACACACACACGTAGAGACACACGTGCACATGTATGTACACACACACGTATGTTCACACGCACACCCCGGGCCTTGCACACGCGCCGAGCTCCTCCTTGCACACACACACACACACACACGCGCGCGCGCACACACACACGCACACACGCACCCACCACCCCCCCCCGGCCCGTTCCCGCCCCCCCCGGCCCGGGGGGGCCCATCCGCGCCCCCCATCGCCCCCCCACTCTCCCCCGGGATCGTGGGGCCGGGCCCCCCAGCCTGGGCGCAGAGGGGGGGGGTTTGGGGGGGCGTTCGGGGGGGGGCGCATTCTGCGCTCGGGGGGGCCCCGTCCACGCAGGCCGGTGCCTCCAGCCCCCCCCCCCCCCCCCCCGCGCAGGCAGTGGGGGGGTCGGTCCCCGTTCCCGCAGCGGGGGGGGTGTGTGGGGGTGCGGGGGGTGGGGAGCGGGGGAGGGGGGGTGCGGCAGCCCCCCCCCGCGCTGTGCGTGTCCGTGCCCCCCCCCCGGCCCCGCACTCACCGCATGGCGCAGGGCGAGCGCAGCGCCCGGCCGCGCCGGATCGGTCCCGCTCCCGCTCCCGCTGGTCCCGGAGCAGCCCCCCCCCGCCCCCCCCCGCTTCCCGTCCCGGCCCCCCCCCGCCCCCCCCCGCCGTTCCCTTGGCCGCGCTCCCGCCGTTCCCCGGCAACGGCTGCGCCCCGGGAGCGCGCGGCTAAAAATACCGACCAGCGCCCGCCCCCCCCCCCCGGCCCCGCCCGCCCCCGGACCCCCCGCGCCTGCCCCCCCCCGCCCCCCCCGGCCCGGACACGCGTGGGGAAGCACCGGGTGGGTTGGGGGGCGGGGGGGGGGGAGGTGCGCTGCGGGGTGCGTGGGACAGTCGCGGGGGGGGGGGGACGACACACACACGCGTGACGCGGGGCGCAGTGCGGGGGGTGTCACCGGGGACAAGCCGGGGGGGCGGTGGGCACACGAGGTGCCACCCCCCCCACGCTGGCCCAGAGCCCCCCCTCACTAGCCCAAGGGCCTCTGGCACTAGCCCACGGCTTCCCCTCGCGAGCCCCCGGTCCCCCACAATAGCCCCCCCCCCCCATTAGCCCTGGGTCCTGTCACTAGCCCCCCCCCCCCCGCCACTAGCCCAGGACCCCCATCACTAGCCACGGCTCTGTGGTCACTAGCCACCCCCCCCCGCCGGCCCAGACCCTCCCCCGGTGCCCGAGGCCCCCGCCGGCCCCCCCCGGGCGGACAAAGGCGCTTTGTGCCGCGGCCCCGCGGAACCGGCTTGGGGCGGGGGGGGCGCATCCCACGGCCCCACGGCCCCGCACCCCCCCGCTCCCGGGCCCCACGGGGGGTGCGGGGGGGTGGTCACTGTGTGTGACACGGGTGACACACCGCCCCCCCCGCCCGGTCCCTTTGTCACCCCACAAGGATGCTCGGGGAAGGGGGGGGGTGTCCGCAGGGGGGGTCCCGCGTGGGTGCTGCTGTGACCGGGGGGGCCCCGGTCTGCGGGTGGGGTCCCCTCGCCCCCCCCGCCCCGTGGCCGGTAACGTGACCCGGGCCGGCTCCTTTTCCACCCCATTAACCCCCGTCCCGCCCCCGGCGGCTCCTCCCCGGGCCGGGGGGGGGGACACGGGGACGCGCGGGGGGGCCCGTCCCGCCGCCGCCGGCCCCGCCGAGCCATAAAGCCCATGGGGAGGCGGCGGCGGCCGGGCTGAGCGAGGCCGGACCCCGGGCGCTGGGGCCCCCCCCGGCAAGGTAAGGGCGGCCGGGGAGGGGGGGCCGGGGGTCCCCCCCGGGGCGCCCCGAGGGCTGCGGGCACCTGCCAGCGCCGCTGGGCCGGGGTCGGGCCCCGGGGACCCGCGGACCCCGGTCCCGGGAGCCCGTGACCCCCCGTCCCCGTGACCCCCCGTCCCCGTGACCCCCCAGCCCCGTGTCCCCACATCCCTGTGGCCACTGACCCCGTAACCTCTTGTCCCCCCGTCCCGTGTCCCCCGTCCCGTGTCCCCGTACCCCCACATCCCCGTGTCCCCACCTCCCCAGCCCCCCCCCAGCCCCCTGTACCCCAAGTCCCCGCCTCACGTGTCCCCGTGTCCCCCCTCCCCGTGCGTGTCCCCCTTCTTTCCCCAGCACACGGGGGGTCCCACAGAGACACCAGCACCCCCCAGCCTGCCCACCCCCCCCGGGCATCTCCCCAGCCCCAGGCCTGAGGCGCCTTTGGGAGGTGACCCCCCCCAGCCCCCCCCTCGCTCTTCCTGGGCCCCCCCACTGCCGTAACGGCGCCGGGGCAGGTTAACCCCCCCCGGGTTGGGGCGTTTCAAGGGCATTTGGGTGGAGGGGCTGGAGCGTGACCCCCCCCAGGGCCCCACGGTGGGCGAGCGGGGACCCGCCGGGCGCTGGGTCAGCGGCTGTGGCCGGGCTGTGGGTTAACCGGGCGGTGGGTTAACCGGGCGGTGGGTTAACTGGGCTGTGGGTTAACTGGGCTGTGGGACAATCAGGCTGTGGGTTAACTGGGCTGCAGGTGAACCAGGCTGTGGGTTAACTGGGCTGTGGGGTAATCAGGCTGTGGGTTAGCCAGGCTGTGGGTTAACCGGGCGGTGGGTTAACTGGGCTGTGGGTTAACTGGGCTGTGGGACAATCAGGCTGTGGGTTAACTGGGCTGCAGGTGAACCAGGCTGTGGGTTAACTGGGCTGTGGGGTAATCAGGCTGTGGGTTAGCCAGGCTGTGGGTTAACCGGGCGGTGGTTTAACGAGGCTGCAGGTGAACCAGGCTGTGGGATAATCAGGCTGTGGGTTAACTGGGCTGTGGGTTAACTGGGCTGTGGGTTAGTCACACTGGTTTAGCCAGGCTGCGGATTAGCAGGGCCACAGATCAGCCACGCTGGATTAGCTGGGCTGTGGGTTATCCAGGGTGTGGTTTATCCCAGGTGTGGGTTACCTGGGCTGTGGGTTACCCAGGGTGCAGGTTATCCCAGCCGTAGGTGACCCAAGGAGCAGGTTATCCCGGGTGTGGGTTACTCAGGCTGTTACCTGGGGTGCAGGTTATCCCGGGTGTGGGTAACCCGGGGTGCAGGTTATCCTGGCTGCAGGGTAATCTGCCTGGGACTAACCCAGCCATGGGTTGACCAGGCTGCAGGACAACCAGTCTGCGGGTCACCCCGGGTGTGGGTTAACAGGGCAGCGGGTTAACGAGGCTCCGGGTTAGCCAGGCTGGGAGTTAACCGGGCTGGGGGTTAACGGGGTTAATGGGGCGGGTTGGAGGGGGCCGCGGTTCCATCCCGGTGCTGCGGTGGCTTCTCTGATGGCTACAGAGGGCTGAGCCGCGCCGGCGCCACCGTCCTGCCCCGGTGGCCCTGGGGACGCTGTCACCTGCCCTGCTGCTGCCCCCCCCGCCAGCCCCCAGCCCCCCTGGGGGGGCCCCGACGCCTCTGGGCCCGCTGGATGCGCAGCGGAGGCAGCACAAAAAAAAGGCCCAAACGGGTTTTTTTTCGCCACAATCTGCAGTTTATGCTGATGGCTGGTGAGGGCTGGGCAGCACGGGGAGGGGGACCAAAACAACAAAAATTGTCATTTTGGGGTCCCTCTGGTGCTGCGGGGCAGGAGGGAGGTCCCCATCGCCCCCATGGCTGGGGGGGTCACGGCTGCGGCCCCCCCCGCGTTTCCCGGGCGCGGTGGCAGCGTGAAGGGCGCGGGGGTCGTTCCTGCCCCCCCTCCCCGTCACCGTCCCCAACTTTGGGCTCAAACCGGGTGCAGCCCCGATGGGGGGTGCAGGGGACGGTGGCGATGGGGGGGGTGTCTGTAGGACGGGGAGGGGGCGGCGGGGGGCACCCGGGCGTGCGGGGCGCGGCGGCCGCCGGCGCAGCGGCGGGGTGGGTGGCGGGGGGCCCCCCGGGACCCCCTCCGGGGGCCGTGGTGGCGGCGGGGCGCGCGGGGCCCTGCATGCTAACGAGGGGCCTCGTCAAAGCGCCTTTGTGCCCCGCCAGCTCCATTGAGGCCTCTCCTCCGGGGCGCACAATGGCCCCACTGTCCCCGCGGCCCCCCCGCCGGCCCCGCGCGGCCGCCCCGCACCCCCAACCCCACGGCACCCGCCCCACGCCGCGGCCCCCCACGGCCGCGACCCCGCGGTGGGGATGGGGGGTCCCGTCCCCACACGCTGCCACCCCCCCTACACCTCCATAGCCCAGTTGCCACCAGTACCGCGGGGCCCAGAGCCCCAGTTTGGGGTGGGGGGGCCGCCGCTGGCGGGGAGCCCGGGCATGGCTGGCACCGCGCGGGCACGGGAACGGTGCCCGGGTTGGTGGTGCCAGCGGGACGCGGCCGGCGGGGGGGTGTCCCCGTCACCCCCCATCCCACACGGGACCCCCCAGGAGGGGCCGGACCCCCGCGTTCCCCCCCAGCGTCCCCCCCAGACGGGCGGCGGGGGGGGTTAATGGGTAACCGGCCTCTGCCCGCGGGCACCGTCCCCGCGCCGGGAACAAGCGCCGGCTTGTCACAACCCGTGTCCCCGCACGGGAGCCTGGCCGGGGGGCACGGGGGCACGCGGCCCCTGACGGGGGCTTTATGGGATGCGGTGACCCCAAAAACCGGGAGGGGGGAGGGCAGAGACCCCGAAGAGCTGCATGGGGACCCCGAAAGGGGGGTCAGGACTCTAGAAGGGGTGCAGGGGACGCTGGGGTGCGCAGAGACCCCCCCGAGCCGCGTGTGGTGACCCCAAAGGGGGTGTGGGGACCCTGGGGGCGTGAAGAGACACCCCCAAAGCTGGATGCAGGGACCCTGGGAGGTGGGAAACACCCAGAGAGGGGTGTCTGGGCCTCAGAGGGGGTGCAGGGACGCTGCGGGGGTGCAGGGACCCCAGAGAGAGGTGCGAGGACTTTGGGGGGGGGTACGGGGACCCCAAGGAGGAGGAGAGAGGGACCCCAGAGGAGCAGAAGGACTTTGGGGGGCGCAGGGACCCCTGTGTCCCCCTGGGGATGTACCGGTGCCTGTAGCTGACGGGCCTGGGCAGAGCTATGGGGACGTGGTGACTCTGGGGACACGTGGTGGCTCTGGGGACCCCCAGCAGCTCAGCTGGGATGGGGCAGGTCCCCCCCCGTGTCCCCCATGTCCCCCGTGTCCCCGTCCCCTCCGCGGGGCCTTTTGCCGGAAGGGGCCGCGGTGCCGCCGGGGCGGTGGCAGTGCCACCCGTGTCCCCCAGTTTTGGCGAGCGCAGGGCCACCGGGCTCCAAGGAGACCCCCCACGGTGCCAGCGCGTCCCCGGTGTCCCCGGCGCGCTGCCGTGGCGGAAGCCGTGGCGGGGCCAAACGCTGGCGTGGGCTGAAAGGCCCTTTCTGTGGCGGCGGCGGCGGCGGCCGGGGCTGGCAGGGGACGGGGACGGGGACGGGGACGGAAACGCGCCTGGCGCTGCCACCAGCCGTTTGTCCCTGTCACCCCCCATTCATCCTCTTCCTCTTCCTCTTCCTCCCGCCCGGCCAGGGACACCCGGGTCCCCTCTGCGGGCCGGGGGGGCCGGGGGGGGGCTGGCAGGGGACGGAGGGGACAGGGGGGAGGTCACAGAGAGACAGACGGACGGTCAGGTGGACGGACGGACGGACGGACGAGCGTATGGATGCGCCTGTACGGGTGGACGGACGGACGAGGGCACATGGGCGGGGGGGGCTGGACAGACGGACACGTACGGGGCTGGACAGAGCGGGGCAGGGCCCGGGCGTACGCGGGCGGGCGGGTGGATGAAGGGGTCAGTGGACAGAGAGATGGACGGGGGGTGGCCTGATGGATCAACAGGGGACAGACAGATGGACAGACAGGCTGCGGGAGGGGCGGGAGTGGCAGCGGCCCCGTCACTGAGGTGTCACGAGTCCATCGGGTCTCTGTGGCCGGCACAGAGCGGGGGTGTGTGTGTGTGAGCCCCCCCGACGTGAGATGAACCCTCCCGGCCTCAGCCCCTGCCACGGGGGGGACTGAGGGGGGGGGCAGGTGGGTGTCCCCCACTCACCCACCCCCCCACCTGCGCCCCTGTCCATGTCCCCCACCCACCCCCTCCCCATCTCCCACCCAACAACCAAACTCCGTCCGCACCCCCCGTCCGTTCCCTGTCCCTCCCCCAGCCCTCGGGTCCAGTCCCGTGCTCAGCCGTCCGTCCTCTCACACCGCCCGTCCGTCTGTCCGTCTGTCTATCCATCCATCTGTCCATCCATCCACCCACCCATCCATCCATCCATCCATCATCCATCCACCCACCCGTCCATCCGTCCGTCCATCCATCCACCTGCCCGTCCATCCGTCTGTCCGTCCATCCATCCATCCATCCATCCATCTGTTCGTCCATCCACCTGTCCGTCCATCCGTCTGTCCGTCCATCCATCCGTCCATCCATTGATACATCCATCCATCCATCCCTCCGTCCATCCATCCATCCATCCACCCACCTGTCCATCCATCCATCCATCCATCCATCCATCCATCCATCCATCCATCCGTTCGTCCATCCACCTGTCCGTCCATCCGTCTGTCCGTCCATCCATCCGTCCATCCATTGATCCATCCATCCATCCATCCATCCATCCCTCTGTCCATCCATCCATCCATCCACCCACCTGTCCATCCGTCCATCCATCCATCCATCCATCCCCCTGTCCGTCCATCTGTCTGTCCGTCCATCCGTCCATCCATCCATCCATCCATCCATCCATCCATCCATCCATCCATCCGTCCATCCATCCATCCATCCTCATCCCTCTTCCCCCATCCCACCTCTCCACCCATTCCTCTTCCCCCCCCCCCCCCCCTCCCCCGGGTGTCACCCCCTCACCTCCCGCACCGTCCCCCCCCCCAGATGACGTCGGCCACCAAGGTGTACTACAGCCAGACCACGCAGACCGACAGCCGCCCGCTCATCGGCGCGGGGCTGCGGCGCCGCCGGGTGATGACCAAGGACGGCCGCAGCAACGTGCGCATGGAGCACATCGCCGACAAGCGCTTCCTGTACCTCAAGGACCTCTGGACCACCTTCATCGACATGCAGTGGCGCTACAAGCTGGTCCTCTTCTCCGCCACCTTCGCCGGCACCTGGTTCGCCTTCGGCGTCATCTGGTACCTGGTGGCCGTGGTCCACGGGGACCTGCTGGAGTTCGACCCGCCGGCCAACCACACGCCGTGCGTCATGCAGGTGCACACCCTCACCGGCGCCTTCCTCTTCTCCCTGGAGTCCCAGACCACCATCGGCTACGGCTTCCGCTACATCAGCGAGGAGTGTCCCCTCGCCATCGTCCTGCTCATCACCCAGCTGGTCCTCACCACCATCATGGAGATCTTCATCACCGGCACCTTCCTGGCCAAGATCGCCCGGCCCAAGAAACGCGCCGAGACCATCAAGTTCAGCCAAAACGCGGTGGTGGCCCAACACAACGGCAAGACCTGCCTGATGATCCGCGTGGCCAACATGCGCAAGAGCCTGCTCATCGGCTGCCAGGTGACGGGGAAGCTCCTCCAGACCCACCTCACCAAGGAGGGCGAGAGCGTCCGCCTCAACCAGGTCAACGTGGACTTCCAGGTGGACACCTCCTCCGACAGCCCCTTCCTCATCCTCCCCCTCACCTTCTACCACGTGGTGGACGACGCCAGCCCCTTCCGGGACGTGGCCCTGCGGACGGGCGAAGGCGACTTCGAGCTGGTGGTGATCCTCAGCGGCACCGTGGAGTCCACCAGCGCCACGTGCCAGGTGCGCACGTCCTACCTGCCCGAGGAGATCCTCTGGGGCTACGAGTTCACCCCGGCCATCTCCCTCTCGGCCAGCGGCAAGTACGTGGCCGACTTCAGCCTCTTCGACCAGGTGATGAAGGTGACGGCGCCCTGTTGCCTCCACGAGACCGTCCGGTTCGGGGACCCCGAGAAGGTGAAGCTGGAGGAGTCCCTGCGGGAGGCGGCGGAGCGGGAGCGGGAGGGAGCGCCCCTGAGCGTCCGCATCAGCAACGTCTGAGCCCGCTGGGACGCTGCCGGAGGTGCCCCCGGCCCTGGAGATGTCACCAGCCCTGGAGGTGCCACCAGCCCTGGAGGTGCCACCGGCCCTGGAGGTGCCACCAACCCTGGAGATGCCACCAGCCCCCAAGATGTCACCAGCCCCGGAGATGCCACCAGCCCTGGAGGTGCCACCGGCCCTGGAGATGCCACCAGCCCCCAAGATGTCACCAGCCCTGGAGATGCCACCAGCTCTTCCCCCCGTCCCGCCCTCCTGGGCCGTTCCCCCTCGCGGCGCGGGGCAGCTCCCTCAGGGACCCCTGCCAGTGGCGCTGTCCCCGTCCCCCCTCACCCAATGCTCTGCTAACACCAACCAGGGACCCCCCAGCCCCGCCGCAGGGCGCGATCCTGCTGGGAGACGCTGTCCCCTGCGCGGGGGGGGACACACGGCCACCTCCAGGCCCCGGGGACGGCGGCTCTGGCCACCCGGGAGCCTCCATGCTGCCCGATCCCGCCCCGGTGCGCTGGGGCTGAGACCGGAGCCGCTCGCTGCACCTGTGGGCTGGAGAGCGGGACGACCTCCGGGAACCCCCCCAGCCCTGGGTGCGGATCCCTCCGCCCCCCCGCACCCCTTTTACCTCCCCCCCCCCACCATGTCCAGGGCCATCGCACACTCAACAGGGGAAATTGAGGCAGGAGAAGCCCCTGAGCCACCCCTGTCCTCCCCACCCCCCCACCCCCCTCAGAGCCAGGCCCTCCCCCCTGCACTGACCCCCCCTCACTCCGGGCTGCGGGGGGGGGGACACACCGGGGTGTCACCGATAATCGGACACGGCTGAGGCGCCGTGTCCCCCCGGGCCGGGGCGCCCCCCCCCCCCCCCGGCCCCGCTCGAGCCCGTCGCTGCTGCTAACGTAGAGCTCTGCTAATTAACGCGGCCCCGGCTGCCCCCCCCGCGCTGAGGCCCGGCGGTACCTACAGACGTATAAATATATATATATATAGTGCCACTAATCGATGGATGTATCGGGAGGGGGGAAGGTTTCCCCCCTCCCGGCAAGACTGGGCTCGCCGAGGCCCCGCTGCTGCCACCGGGGCCCCCCCGGGGTCTCGTCCTCGATTTGGGGCCAGAAAAGGCGAAGCGGTTACTAAATAATAAAGGTTACGTTGATGGTGGGGAAGGGCTCTGCCGCCTGCGCCGGGGTGGGGGGGGCCCCGCGTGTCACCGCCGTCCCCAGGGCCCCCCAAAAGTGGGTCACACGCCCCCCGCCCCCTCAGAGAAAGCAGCAGACGCCGGGTACAAGGACACAGGTTTATTTATTTCCAGCACACGGGCTCAGTCCAGCCCCCCACACACACCCAGTCCAGGGGGGCAACTGGGACCAGTGGGCGGGCAGGGCTGGCACTGGGGGTGATGCGCTCCCACCCCCCAGGGCAGCCGGGGGGGAGGTGGGGTCACACCAGCCCCCACCACAGCCCCCTCCGAGGACTCGTGTCCCCCCAGGGACGCGGTGACGTCCCCAAAGGGCAACGGTCCCTGCGCGGGGAGGGGACAAGGTGGGGGACAGGAGACACCCCCCTGCCCCCCCTCAAAAAAAAACCCCTGAGGCGACTGCAAAGGCACCGGGTAGTACTTAAAAAAAAATAATAGTTAAAATCACGGTGTAGCTACAGTAATTCGGGAACATTTACAAGAGCTGGTGGCGCGGGAGGAGCTTCACACCAGGAAGGACGACGTCTGCTTGAACTCTCCCTGCAGGGACATCGGGGACGTTACGGAGGGGACAACGGGGACGTTGGAGGGGGGGAGCAACGTGGATATTATGGGGGACAACAGGGACGGGGCTGCGGGTGGGGAGCACGCGGGTGGCTTTGTCCCCAGGGAGAGCGGCTCACGGTCCCCGAGGAGCTGGTGTGGGATGGGGACAAAGGGCACTGGGGGGGACACGGGGGGGTCCCCGTTCACCCCCTTTGGGCACCCCGGGGCGGGGGGGACACGCGGCGGCGCCGCCCCCCATACTCACGTCGCTGCGGTGCGAGGGTTGGCTGTAAATCACCTTCTTGCCGGCGGCACTGTGGGAAGCAACAACCTCAGGGGATGTCACCGGCCCCCCCTTGTGTCCTCCCTCCGGTGACACCCCCCAGGCACCCCCCCAGCCCGAGCGCAGGGCCTGGGGGGGACGGGACCACCCGTCCCCGCCGGCAGAGGAAGAGGAGGCAGCTGGGAGGGAGGCAGCAGCGTTACGGCTTCACTTACTCTTTTCTCTCTGAAACACAAGAAACGGGGATTCAGGGAGGGGCGGGGGGGCCCGGAGGGGGGCGGGGGGGGGCGCGGGGGCCACACTCACTGCGGAAGAAGCCCCGGCTGTAGGCGAACCAGATGCCGAAGGCCACGAGCGCCAGGACCATCAGCAGCACCACGACTGCCGCCACGATGCCGCCCACGTTGACTTCGCCTAGGAAGGAGAGAGGGGACGGGGACGGACCCGGGATGGGGACAGGGACGGATCCGGGATGGGGACAGGGACGGGGCTGGATCCGGGATGGAGATGGATCCCGGGGTGGGGCTGGACCCCGGGACAGGGATGGGGACAGATCCCAGCACCCCCGGGGTCCCACCACAACATCCCGGTGAGAGGAGAGGCCGTCGGGGCCCACAAATCCATCTGACACTGACGCCGGGATCGGGCCACCCATCCCCGGGGGCGGCTTTTCCCCTTCCCCGCATCACACCGCGGGGGGGGGTGTCCGGAGAGGGCGCAGGGGGTCATTAACATCACAGTTAATTAACACGTGACCCCTCGCCCGGCCGGGGCCGCAGCGCTGGCGGTTCCTTACTGGCTTCCATGCGGATAGCGTCGGATTTCTGGGGGGCCCCCACGTTATTCGTGGCCTCGCAGTAGTAGTCGCCGGTGTCGAAGGCGCTCACAGGCTCGAAGATCTGGGGGGGGGGTGGGTGGAGGAGAGGTGAGAGCGGGGTCGGGGGAGGCCGGGGGGGGTGTCCCTGCCCTCGGAGCCCCCCGCGCTCACCAGCTCCCCGGTGGCGGGGTCCAGGGTGTAGGAGGAGTTGCGGAAGGTGGGGCTGGTTCGGGGGTCGGGCGGCATCAGCGCGCCGTCGCGGTACCAGCGGAAGGTGGGGGGGGGCGAGCCGTCCGTCTCGGCGCAGCGCAGCACGGCCTTGCTGCCGATGGTGGCCGAGGCCGGCACGTGGGCCAGCGGCTTGGAGGGCGGCACTGCGGGAGAGCGCGGCGTCGGCGTCCTGCCCCCGGGGACACGGCGGGGGGGACGCTCGGGGCCGGGCCCGGGGGGCGGCCGCACCTTGGACGATGAGGTTGACCTCGGACTTGGCGATCTGGCTGCCGTCCCCCACCACCTCGCAGATGTATTTCCCCGTGTCCGCCCGCGTCACCGTGCTGAAGCGGATGGTGGTGGGCGAGAACTGGACCCGGTTCTTGTAGGGCTCTGCCGGGAGGGGAGACGGGGCTGGGGACGGGCTCGGACGGACAGACGGAGCCGGTGGGGGGGGTCACCGCGGACGTACCCGTCAGCTCCCCCCCGTAGTAGAAGAGGACGAGCGAGGAGCCCTTCTGGAACTTCCACTCGATGCGGGGGTTGCTCCAGCCGGACCGAAAGGCCGCGCAGGGGATGTCGGCAGCTGCGGGGGGAGAGCGACGCTGCGGGCGAGGGGGCATCCGCACCGGGAACCCCCCCGCGCCCTCCGGGATAAGGGTGCGGGGTCGCCGGGGACCGGCCCGGGCACTCACGCTTGTGTTCGGGCACTTCTCTGGTCTCGGAGGTGACCTGGGCTCCCGCCAGCGACGCTGCGGGGGGAAAGGAGGCGGCTGAGACCGGGGGGCCCTGGCGGCGGGGTGCGGGGAGGCCGCGGCCGGGTCGGGGAGGTCAGCGGGAGCCCCGAGGCGGCGGTGACGGTCCCCAGCACAGGGGTGACGCGTGACGTCGCGGCCTGGGGAGCTGGAAAATCCCGTCCTGCCGCTCCGGGCGCCGCTGCCATCACGTCACCCGCTGCCCTGCCCGGTCCCTGCCTGGTTTCGCAGGAAACTGGCCGGGGCGTTTCGCAACTCCCTGCCCTCTGTGCACACACACCCGCACGGAGACCCCCCCGCGGCCCCGCACACGCGTGTCCCCTCGCTCGGGTCCCGCGTCCTCGGAGCCGGTGTCCCCCCCGCGGCCGCTCCCGGGGCTGGGGCTGGCGGCGCTGCCGGGAGCGGCCGCGGCCTCGGCCCCGACCCTCCCGCACCTTTGCACCCCGAGCCGCTGCCAAGCGAAACCGGGGCGGAGGGCGGCGGCACAAGCGCCGGTTTGGGGCGAAACGGGCAGGACACGGGGCGGCCGGTGTCTCTGTGCTGGCCCCGGGAGCCGGCGCCGTGGCCCGGTGCTGGCGGGGAACGGCCTCAGACCCCGCCAGGGTCTCGACCCACACGGGGGGGAGAAGGATTTGGGGGCTGTTTGGGTGGATTCGGGGCAGGAAGGGCCGGGAGGTGCCGTCCCGCGCGGGCAGCCGGGGCGGGCCGGGCCGGGCCCCGCCGTTAATCCCGAGCGGCTCCGGGATTGTTCCAGCACAATGAGGGGGCAGGAAGGGCCCGGCCCGGCGGCCGCAACCCCCCGACACCGGCTGCGCGTTAACACGGGGGGGGGGGGGGGGAGCACGGCTCGACGGCCGCCGCGGGGCGAGGGCCACCGGGTCACCCCGGCGCGAGGAAGCGCCGTCGCCCGCTGTCCGGGATGTTTTGCCAATGGCGGGTTTCCGGCCCCAGGAAGCGTGGCCGGATCCGCACCCCCCGCCGAGCCCCCCCCGAATTACCGGGTGTCGCTGAGGTGGCGACGACGGGCTCGGCGGGAGCGGAGCCGCCGGGACGGGGCGAGCGGCACCGGCTCTGCCCCCCCCCCCCCCGCCGCCTCCCGCTCCCGGGCGTCACCGGGTCCTTACCGCGGGTCCCGGGGCCGGCGCCCCCTCCCCGGGCGGGGTGACCCGGGTGGCGGCCCCCAAACCAACCGTAAACCGTAAATAACGGGGCGGTGGCGGCTGCGGGGCACGAACGGGGCTCCCCCGGGGCGGGCGGTCCGGCGGGAGGCGGGCGGACCCGCCGCGTTATTAATAGTCCGTTATCGCGGTGTGCGGCGGCACCGGGCCCCGCCCGTGATCTCCCCTTTCCCCGGTACGAACCGGGCTCGGTGAGCGGGGACGGCGACACAGGGCGCTCCCCTCTCCCCGCCACCGGCCCCCGCGGGCACCAGCCCCGCCCCGGGCGGCAGCACCGGGGACCCCCCGGTCCCGGCACCGCCCCCGGGAACCCCCCGAGCGACCCGGTACCGGCCGCCTCCGGGCGATCCGCCGCCACCCCCCGGGGATCCACCGCCCGGTACCGGCGGCGCCCCCAACAATGGTTCGGTCACCTCGTGGCCGGCCGCCGCCCCCCCGGCACTCACCGGCCGCCGCCCCGAGCAGCAGCAGCCGCAGCAGCCGCCGGGGCCCGGGGCCGCCCCGCCGCGCCGCTCCCGCCATGGCCGCCGCCGCCGCACTGCGCGCCCCCGCCCGGCCCAGGTGCGGCCCCGCCCCGCCCAGGTGGGCCCCGCCCACCGAGACCGCCTCCTCCCCGGGGCCGGGCCAATGGGGCTACGCCCCTCTGCCAGGTGCCGAGGAGCCCCTCCCCTTTCCCCGTTCCATTGGCCGAGCCGCCTGTCTCCTTAGGGACGGGGCGCGCTCCGCTCCAGTGACTGGCTGGCTCTGCCCCGCAGCGCCGGTTTGATTGGCTGAGAGCGAAGGGGCGGGGCGAGCGACAGGTGTGGAAAGGGCGAGGCTACCGGCCAATCAGGGAGAGCGCTTTAACTTCTGGCCAATGGGCGCGTCTTGCGTGCCTCGTGGCGGCCCTGGGGCGGGGACCCGGGCGTTGCCACAGCGACGGGGCCTGCGGCCTCCTCGGGCTCCGGCGGGCTCCCAGCGCCCCCCAGTACCCTCCCAGTAACCCCCAGTACTTCCTAGTGCCCTCCCCGTGCTTCCAGTACCTCCTAGTGCCCTCCCAGTACCCCCCAGGGCCTTCCCAGTAACGCCCAGCACCTCCCACTGCCCTCCCAGTAGCCCCCAGTACCTTCAAATGCCTTCCCAGTACCCCCCACTGCTTTCAGTACCTCCCACTGCCCTCCCATGTAGCCCCCAGTACCATCCACTGCCCCCCAGTACACCCCCGTACCTTCCAGTCCCCCCCCCAGTGCTTCCCATACCTTCTACTGCCCTCCCAGTAGCCCCCAGTATCCTTCAGCGCCCTCCCAGTGCTCCCCCGCTGGCACAGCCATGATGACACCGCGGCAGCGACACAGCAGCACGGTGACAGCACAGGGACACATTGCAGGGGGGGGCTCAGGAGGGAGCGGGGGGCCCCTGGGAGCCCCCACAAGTCCCCAGGGCGCTGCAGAGTGACGGGGGGGGCACACGAGGGGAGCGAGGAGGGGGCCGGGGGGGGCTCAGGGCAGATTTGGGGTGTCCAGAGGTGCTACAGAAGGGGGAGGAGAGAGAAGAGGAATAAACCGTAGGACCTGGAAAAACAAATCACTATTTTTATTTATTTTTGCTTTTTAAATTCAGAGTTTTAAAAAAAAGTCTGGCCCCACCGGGCCGGGCGAGCCGCAGCGGGCAGAAACTGGGGAACTGGGGGGGGGGGGGGGGGGCGGGGGGGCCACAGCACCCCGGGACCGCCCACACTCCCGGGGGCGTCCCGGGGCCGGCAGGAAGGGGCGAGAGGTGCCGCAGCCCCCCCCGGGGGGTCCCCCGCGGCGGGGGGACGGGGTGGGGGGGGCGCAGGCGGGGGGGGGCCGAGGCAGTGCTTGGGGAGGGGGGGGCAGCGGGGCCGGCGCCCGCCTGGCCGAGAGCGTGTGCAGGAAGCGGGGGGCTCGGGGGGGGGGGGGGGGGACACACACGTGAAAGGGGGACGGGGAAGGGAGGGGATGGGGACACAAACCAAACGGGAGGGTCCTCATGTCACGCCAGGGAGGTGCTCGCTGCTAGGGGGGTTTGGGGGGGGGGGGGGTAGGCGCAAGGGGAGGGGGCGCAGGCCCCCCCGCCGGGCCCCCGGCCCCGCCGGCCCCGTCAGTGGCTGTCGTTCTTGATGACGATCTCCACGCCGTGCTGGCGGAGCTGCGCCCGCAGGATCAGGTTCTTGTTCTTCAGATCTTCCACCTGAGGGGGGAGGACGGAAAAATAATAATAACAAAAAAAAAAAAAACAAACCACAAAAACACCCCCTACACCCCCCCCAGGGCCCCCCCCTGCCCTCACCTGCTGCCGCAAGACCTCGTTGTCCATCTGGAGCTGGTCGAGGCCCTGCAGCTCCTCGGAGAGGCGGTGGTTGCTCTGCCGCAGCTCCTGGATGTAGTCGCAGGCTTTGGAGAGGATCCCGCCCTTGCTCTGAGGAGGGGGGGGGGACACACAGCGCGGTGAGGGGGGGGGCACCGAGCCCTTCCCTCGCCCTGCAGCCCCCCCAGGCAGATGGCGGGGGGGTCCCTACCTGCCCCGACTTGGTGTTCTCCATGGAGCAGTCGGGGATGATCTTGGAGAGCTGCACGATCCAGTTGTTGATCTTGTCCCGGCGCCGGCGCTCCACTGAGGGGGGGGGGGGGGGAGAATGGGGGGGGCTCAGCACCCCCCCAGCCTCACAGGGGGGTCCCTGGACCCCCAGAATGCACCACCACACCCCCCCATCACCCCCTGTGGCTGGGGTTGGGGGTCACCCACCTGCCAAGCCCAGCACCCCCAGAGAAAGGGGGGGGGTCCTACCCCGCTGCCCCCCCCGGGGCCCCCCCACCCCTCGGGGGTGAAGCACCCAAAGGGCCCAGGCTCTGCCCCCGGGGGTGGGGCAGGGTGGGCACCCGCCTGCTCCCGGGGCACCACGACAGGAGAGTCGGGTTTGGGGCAGAACCAGCCCAAGCCCAGCCCCGAGGAGGGGGCGCCCAGCCTGGGGGGGCACCTGGGCCGCGCTCGGGCCCCCCCAGATTTAATTTTTCATGCTCTGGCCTCCCCCACCTCCACCGCTGATCACGGCTCTGCCAAAGCAGCTTCACCCCCCCAGAGCTCGGTGACACATCTGAGCGTCCCCCCCACGGTAACACCGGGAAGGCTCCGGGCACCACCAGACCCCATCCCTGTCCCTCACCGAGCACGGGGTGACCCCCCCCGCCCCCCCCGCCGGTACCTTCGTTGTGCTGCGCCCGACGCTTCTCGTCCCGGGTGGCTCTCGGCGCCTCAGACTTCCTGGGGGGGGGGGGGGGGGGGGGAGCACGGCCCCGTCGGTGCCGGTGGGGATCCCCGGCCCCCCCCCGCTGGCACCGGGGACACGGTCCCGCTGCCGAAATCCCCGGAGCGTGGCCGAGGGGCCCGTGGGGGTCGCGGTACTCACGGGGAGTAGGGGTGGGCGCGGGGGGCGATGGAGCGCTGCGCCCCCCCCTGCAGCACCTCCTGCGGCGACATCATCACGAAGAACTGCCCTGGGGGGGACACAGGCAGAGGTGGGGGGTCAGGGCAGGGGGGGGGCACCCCGAAACACCTAAAGGGAGCAGGGGGGGGTCTGGGGGGGCCGTACCCGTGGGGGTGGGCTGCCCCAGCAGCGCCTCCGAGTTCTGCGTGGTGACGACGGCCGTGGCCGTGGTCCCCGCGCCCGCCGACGTGCTGGTGTCGGCCACGGCCGCCGTGGGGAAATACGTGTAGTGGGTCTCGGTGGCCGCCGCCTCCGTCTCCACCGCGTCCTCGCTGGTGAAGGCGCCCTGGATGACGGCCTGGGGGGGCACAGAGGGACGGGGGGGGGGACAGCGGCTGCCGCGGGGCACCGGGAACGGGCCCCTCGCCCCCCTTCCCGCCGCCGGCGCCCCCCGGCAGCACCCACCTGGGTCATGGACTGGGCGGCCGGGTACCCGCTGATGGCGCTGGTGCCCTCGGTCTGTCCGTCCAGCTGTCCGTCCGCCACTTGGATCACCCGGTACATCACCTGCGGGAGACGCCGTCCGTCCTGCCCCTCCGGGACCGGTCCGGGACCCCCCCCCGGTGCCCCCCCCGGGGCGTACCTGCGTGCCGCCGTTCTCCGTGCGGAACACATACTTGATGTTGGGGTCGGGGAAGGTGGCGGCCGACTGGATGCTGGCAATGGCCACGCTGGTGGGATCCTCCCCTGTGGCCACTGCACCTTGAGGCGGGAAAACGGGGGGAGGCCCATGACGGGGAAGGGGCCGCGGCCGGGGGGGCCCCGCGATGGCCGGGGGGGGCTCGGAGACACCCCCCCGCGGCCGCGCCTCCAGCCACACGGCGCCAGGGTTACGCTGGGCACAGCCGGGGCTAAACTGGGCACAACTGGGGCTGCCAGCGCAGCCCCCAGGGCCCCCCCGCAGCGCCGAGGTTTGGGGGGGTCGCTCCCCGCTCACCTTCCTGGATCTGCACCGTCCCCTCCTCCGTCTCAGCCGCTTTCTGCTGCCTGCGAGGGCCGGGAATGGGGGGGGGGGTGTTTGAGGGGGGGGCGGCCCCGGGGACACACACACACACACATCCCACCCCCCCCCCCCCCCCCAGACGTCACCGGTGCCCCGACGGCCGCGCCCCGGTGTCGGCGGCCGGGGGGGTTCGGGGGTCCCGCACTCACCCCTTCATCGCTCCGCTCCCACGGGCATCAGCGGGGCAGTCGCAGAGGAGCCTCCGGCCTTCAGAGCCCTGCGGGGGCGGCGGCTCAGCCCCGGCCTTCCCCCCCCGCTCCTCTTCCTCCTCCCGGAGCGGGCCCCCCCCGCGCCCCGGTCCCCGCTGTCACCCGGGTCCCGACCCCGCACCGGGCCGGGACCCCCGGGGGCTGTTCCGGGGCGTCGCCCCCCGCCCCCCGCCCTTACTGTCGCATCCCGGGTGTCCCCGACCCCCCCCGCCGCGGTTCGGTTCCGGGGTCCGGCCGGTACCGGTGACCCCGGCGGGGCCCGCGCCGCCCCGCTCTCCCCGTGCCTTTGTCACCCGGCGGCAGCCGGTGACGGAACCGGGAACGGGGACGCCGGTCCCCGCCGCCCCGAAACCGGCCGCCCCGCCCCCCCCCGCGGCCGCCCCCGGGGGGTTCAGCCCCGTGTCACCCCCCCCCCGCACGGCCCCGGGTGCCCCCTGGAGCGGGTCCCGCCCCCCCGCGCCCGGCGCCGCCCACCCGGGCCGGGAGGCGGCGGTGTCAGAGCGGGGGGGGCGCCGGCCGCCCCCCGCGGCGGGTGACAGGGCCGGGGCGGCAGCGCAGGGGGTGACAGGCCGCGGGGGGGGGCCCCGCCGCGGACCCCGGGGGCGGTGACAGGCCCGGGGGGGCCGCGCCCCGGGGGAGGGCGGCGGCGGGCGGCGTCTCCCGGGGGCCCGGGGCCGGGGAGGGCCCCGCACCCCGGCGGGGGCAGCGGCGGATGGGCCCGGGCGCCGCGGCCGGGCCCGCACCCACCGGCGGCCGCGGCCGGGCGCGGCCCCGCGCCCCGCGGGCCGGGGAACGGGGGGGGGTGCGGCCCGTCCCGGCCCCGCCGCGCCCCCCGGGCCCGTCCCGGCGCCCCCCGCCCGCCCCCGCCGTTACCTCGCCGCGCCGGGCCGCCCTGCGCGCGCTCGGCCCCTTGTCTCGCCATGAAGCCCCGCACATGCGCACGGCGCCGCCGCGCCGCCATGACGGGTCCGGGCGGAAGCGAGTCCCGCATCCGCCGCGCCCCCCGCCCCGCCGCCATCTTGGGCAGGGGCGCCGCGTAGCGCCGCCGCCACCGCCGCCGCCGCCATCTTGACGCCGGGCACGGCCTCCCCGCCCCTCCCCGCCGGCGCCATCTCAGTGCGTGCCGGCCCCGGCGGGCGCCATCTTAGACGGCGAAGCGCGGCGCTTCCGTGCGGCCGCCATCTTGGGTGAGGGCGGCGCCATCTTGGAGGCGGGCATCGCCTCCCCGCCGCGCCTCGCACCCCGCTCGCCCAAACCGGCCCCCGGTGCCGCCGCCGCCGCCGCGGGGCGAGGGACCCCCGGGCCCTGACCGTCCCCCTCCCCCCGGCCCGGGGTGCTGCGGGGCGAGACCCCCCCGTGTGCCGCCGTGTTGCGTCGACGGAGGCCGCAGCGGTAGACAAAGCGCCTTTATTGACCCCGTCGCCGCCCGCGCAGGAGCGGGACCGTCCCCCGCGCTCAGCGCTCGCCCGCCGCGCCCTCGGCCTGCGCCGCCGGCCGGGTCAGGCTCAGCCGGTTCCTCGCCGGCGCCTCGCCCTCGGGAGCCGCCACGCAGCTGAGGGGCCGCAGCAGCCGCGGCCTCAGCGGGGCCTTCTGGAAGGGCAGCGCCTTGGGGGGGGCGGCGGGCGCCAGCTCCCCCCCGCCGTAGGTCTGGATCCTCCTCACGGGCGCCTGGGCCGGCTTCTGCTCGGCGGCCGCGGCCACCGCCTCATCGAAGGACACGCTGCCGCCCTCCCGCCAGCCCGCTCTCCTCGCCGCCGCCCCGCCGCCCCCGGGAGCCCCCTCCGGCGCCGTGAGGCTGGGGGGACGCCGGGGCGGCGTGGCGGCATCGCCCCCCGCGGGCGGGGGCACCCAGGGCTGCAGGGCCGGGGGGATCTTGGCGAACTGGGGCTTGGGGGGCACGACGGGGACCGAGCGGGCCTGCAGCACCCTGACGGTGCGGGCGGCCAGGCGCGCCGGGGCGCTGCCATCGCGGCGCAGCACGGCCGCGGGCTCGGGGCGCCCCGGCTCCCCGGGGGGCTCGGCCCCGCTCGGCTCCGGGGCTTCGGGGAGAGGCTTGTGCAGCTCCGGGGCCGAGGCGGAGAGCGAGGGAGAGCCGGGGCTGCTCCCAGGGCTGGCACCGGTACCCTCCACGCTGGCCGCCGAGGGCGGGAGAGCCTCGGGGACACCCTCGGGGACAGACCCGGGGACTGGGGGCTCCGCTGGCTCCTGGGGGGCCTCCTCCGGCGCGGAGGCGGGAGGGGACACCAGTGGAGGTTGGGGTTCCCACTCCCCAGGCTCCTCTGGGGTGGGGGGTCCAGAGCTGGCTCCATCCTCTTCGACTTCCCCGTCCGACACGTCAGGAACCGGCCCCGCTCCCGCACGGCCCCTGGCTCCTTCGGCCTCGTCCCCGGCTTCCGCGCTGGAGTCAGTTCTGCCGGGGCTGGAGCCGCCGTCCGTGGCCCCTTCCCCCCCGGCCCCCTCCCCTGGGGGCTGCGCGGCGCCCGGCGCCCCCCCCTCTGCCGACCCCCCTGCGGGGTCCCCGGGGCGCTCCCCCTCACCCTCAGCGCCCTCCTCTGCAGGTTCGAGGGGCTCCGGCGCCGCCGCCAGCGGGCTGAGCTCGTCGTGGGCGCTGAGGAACATGTCGTCCGAGTCGGTGTCGCCGGCGCCGTCCTCGGCGTCGGAGCCGCTGGGAGCCATGAAAAACATCTCCTCCTCCATGCACTCCTCGATGGAGAGGTAACTGCCGGGCTGCTCGGCGGGGGGCTCCCCCGGCTGGGGACGGGGACGGGCGGGAGGGTGACGGCTGTGCCGGAGACCCCCCACCCCATGCGGGCACCGAGCAGGGCAGGGCCCCGAGACCCGGTGCTGGGGCTGGAGGTGCCGATGCCACTGTGACCCCTCTGTGTGTCCTCTCCGTCCCATCCCATCCCCATCCCATTCCATCCCATCCCCGTCCCCTCCCATCCCTGTCCCCTCCGTCCCCGCCCTGCCCAGGGACAGCAGAGGTGACCCGCCAGCCCTCCCGCCCCTGTCCCAGAGCAGGGGGTGATGGTGGCAGCTCACGTTCATGAACCCGCTCTCCATCCCCTCCTCGATGGCCGGGAAGCCCTCGCTGTCCCCGGGGCCGGTGTCCAGCAGCGGGGACCACGCCGCGGGGTCCCCGTCCCCGCTGCCCTCCAGCCACGTCTCCTGGCTGTCGAGGAAGGCGAAGGAGTCCCGCAGCTCCAGGGAGAGCCGGTTCTGCTCCGCGTCCGCCCTCCCCTCCCCTGCGGAGGGACGCGGGGCGGGGGCTGAGCCCGGTGTGCCCCCCCGGCACCCCGGGAGTCCCGCGCCGGCCGGTCCCGGCGGCCGCCTCTCACCGGTGCGGTGCTCGGGGTCCCCGGCGGAGCGGCGGGCGGGTGGCGGGGGGCTGGCGGGGGGGTCTCTGCCCGCGGCCGCCTGGGCCAGCGCCGGGCACGGCAGCCCCCGCGTCAGGCGGGAGAGGTTGGAGGTGATGTGGAAGGGGACGGTGACGGAGAAGGGGCCGGAGATGTGGACCCCCGCGCACTTCTCGGCGCGGGTGCGGGCGGCCTTCGGCGAGCGGCCGGGGGCCACCAGCGAGGCCCGGCCGGCTTTGGGGGTGGTGGGCTCCGACTTGGTGCTGCTTTCGCCCTCGGACTCGGGGGCCCGCGGCTCCTCCTGCCCCCTCAGCTTCTCCTCCAGGCTCTCGTCCAGCTCGGGGCAGCTCCCCGGTGCCGGCGGGCAGGTGTCGAAGCTCTCCCGGCGCTGCGGCGGCTCCTTCGCCGACCGCTTCTTGCTCAGCCGGGGGTCGTCTGCGCCCGCCGGGGAGAAGTGTCAGTGCCCGGAGGTGGCCCCTGGCCCCGCTCCCAGGGACCCGGCTTCCCCGTCCTGCCCCTCCGTCTCTGCGCCGTCTCCCCGTGCCCACCCCGTCCCCTCGTCCCGCCGCAGGGTCCCCCGGCCTCTCCCTCTTACCGGCGAAGGGGACGGAGCTGAGCGAGTCCATGCTCTTGGCTGGCCGCAGGGTGATTTTACCGCCCTTGTCATCTGGGTTGGGGGGAAGGAGAAGGGGAATGGCCGCGGGGTTGGCTCTGGGGACACGGCGCCCCCCGAGCGATGGGGCCCTCCCTCCGGACCCCGGCGGGGGGACGCCCGGGGCTCCCCACCTTTCTCCTCCGCCTTGCCCAGCTTGCGCTTGGCCTCGTGGCTGGAGCGGCCCAGGTGGAAGATGGATCTCCACTTCTTGGCCTTGAGGGAGCCCTTCCTCCTGCGGGCCCCCGGGCGTCAGCGGCGGTGGGCACGCCCGGGCACGCTCGCGTGCGCGCACGAGCGCACACGGTCCCTTCGGCCGCGGGAGAGCGCATGCCCACGCAAGAACACGCGTGTGTGGGGCCACGCGTGCTCACGGCACTGCCCAGGCCGAGGGGGCCCCCGGGGGGGTCCCGGGGGGTCCTACCTGTGGTCGCTGAGCTCGATGATGGTGTGGTAGGGCCGGATCGGGGGGGGCCCGTCACCCTGGCTGAGCGCGGCCGGCACGTGGTACGGGGGGGGCTGCCCGTCCCCCGGCGCCCCCCCGCCCAGCAGCAGGGACCGCCGGGGGCTCTCGCTGCCTGCGGGACGCCGAGACGGGGCGTCGGGGACCCCCTCACTGTGCGTGTGTGTGTGTCCCCCGCCCCAGGGCCGGGCCGTACCACGGAGAGGAGCGTCCCCGAAGAGCTGCTCGACGTGGGTGAGGATGAACTCCACCACGATGGACTGGACGCGCACCTCCATGAAGGCCGCCGTGCCGTTGAACCCCGACGCCTCGATGTCCTTCGACCTGCCGCGGAGTCGGGGGGGCTCGCAGGGGGGGCTGGCGGGCCCCCTCCCCGCCCCCCCGCCCTCCCCTCCCGGCGCTCACCGCAGCAGGTTGGGCGCCCAGACGATGGCCAGGTTGCGGGCGTGCATGTTGGTGTGGCTGCTGTGCGCCGCCATGCACAGGAGGTGCCTCATCAGGAACTCCAGGGTCCTGCCGGCACCGGGGCGCGTTAGGGACGGCGGCGGCCCCGGGGGACGCCGCTGCGGGGTCCCCCCGCGCCCCCCTACCTATAGTGGGGCACCGGCAGCTCCTTCAGCACCTCCTTGATCTTCACCAGACGAGCCTCCTCCATCTGGATGGCCACCGCGTCCTGCGGGGGACGGGGACGGGGTGACAGCTGCCACCCGCGGGGGTCGGGGCCGGAGGCCGGGGACACTCACGGCGAATTTGTCGTAGAGCTGGTAGGTGAGGAGGGGGTTGGGGAGCTCGCGGAAGTAGGCCTTGCAGAGCGAGCTGACGCAGTGGATGTCCTGCAGGTAGACGTCCTTCTGCAGGTCGGGGCAGCGGTCGCCGTCGAACTCCTGCCTGCGAGCGAGGCGGCCGGCTCGGCGAGGGGACGGACGGCGCGGCCCCCCCTCAGGTCAGGGGGTGTCCCCGGGGAGGGGAGGGCGGCTGGGCCGGGCGCTGCCCGCGGGGCTGGGGGACACACGGGGACCAGCGTGGTCCTGGTGCAGCACGGGGGGATGGAGGGGACCGGGGCAGACATGGGGACAGAGGGGATGGAGGGATGTGAGGGACGCTGGGGATGGAGGGGACGTGGGGATGGAGGGGATGTGGGGATGGGGGGACAGAGGGGACAGGAGGATGGAGGGAACGGGGATGGAGGGGATGGAGGAATGTGAGGGACGCTGGGGGTGTTGGGGACACAGGGGACACTGGTAGCACTGGGGTTCTCGGGGACACGGGAATAGGGGAGAAAAGAGACAGCTGAGAAAAGAGGCAAAAGAGTGAAAAATTTGAACCAAATATGAAAACGAACAGATGGAAAAAGGCAGAAAAGGAACAAGTGAGAGAGATGGGACGGGGCCGAGCGCGGGGGCAGCCGGGGCAGGAAGGAGCCGCGGGGCCGGATCCGGCCAACTCAGCACCGGGGTTGGCTCCTGCGTGCTCCCCCCCCCGTCCCCCCGCCCTGTCCCCATCCCCGTCCCCCTCCTCCTCCCCGTCCCCTCCTGGGCTGTCCCCGCCCGTCTCCATCCCTCCGGTCCTGCCTCATCCCAGCCCCATTTCCACCCTTTTTGGTCCCATTTCCCTCCTGTGCCCCTCCCCACCCTTCCGGTCCCAGCCCCGTCTTCCTCCTCCCTCCGCTCCCAGCTCCGTCCCATCCCCACCTGCTCCCCTTTGGTCCCCGGCTCCATCCCAGCTCCCTCTGCCTCAGCTCCTCCTGCTCCACCTGCTCCCGCCTCCATCTCCATCATCTCCATCTTCATCCCGGCTCCATCCCAACTGCTCCATCTCCATCCCCATCCCATCTCCACCATCTCCATCCCGTCCCGTCCCGTCCCGTCCCACCTCCGTGCCCCGCCCGGCCCCGCTCACCGCAGCCGCTGGATGTTGGAGGAGACGCCGGAGAGGCGGTAGATCCCGTCCACCACCCCGTGCTGCTCCACGAAGCTGGTGCAGCTCCTCAGCACCTGGGGCACTGCGGGGCGGGCGCCGCGGGGCCGCCGTCACCCTCCTCCCCCCGGCCCAGACCCTCGCCGGGAGCACCGGGGCCACCCACCCCCCCGTGCCCGGTGCCGGCGGCCCCGCGGGGCAGCCGGTCCCTGCGCCGGCCACGTCCAGGCCCGGGGGCCACCGAGTCCCCAGGGACGAGGCCGCCCGTCCCCATCCCAGCGGGACACCGAGATTAGAGCCGCGCCGAGGCGCCGGGACCCCCCAAATCTCGTAGGGGCCGCGCCGGGAGGCGCCCCGGCCGCGACGCTTGCTCAACCGCCGCCGGTGATGCAACCGCGTGGCCTGAGTCACCCCCCGCCCCCTCCCCGCGGCACCCCCGGCCTTCCGGCAGCCGCGGGGGCGACCCCCGAGGGCGTGAGGGGCTCGGCGGGACCCCGCGGGCGGCGGCACACTCACCCTCCTGCCCCGACTGCTGGAGATGCTCCAGGAGGTCGCAGCCGAACACCCGCTCCTTGGTGCCGCCCTTGCGCCTCGCCTTCTGCCGGGCCTTCAGCGCCAGCGACATGGAGGCGGCGCGGACCCCCCCCGGCAGCGGGGTCAGACCCTGCCCATGGCCCGAGCGGGGCGCGGGCGCCCCAGAGCCCCGGCGCAGCGGCGGGGGCCGGGGGGGGGAGGCGGGCGGCGAGCGGAAGCGGCCCCCCGAGGAGGAAGCGCGGCGGCCCCGGGGCCCTGACGCAGCCTCGAGGGCCCGGGGCGAACCGCTGGCGGGGGCAGGAAGGCGGCGGCCGCCTTCGAGGCCGCTTCCTGCTCCTCGGCGCGTCGAAACCGCAGGGCAGGGCGCGGGCGGCACGCGTGCGCACGCTGCTGCGCGCTCCGGCGCGCTCGCGGGGGGCTCGGGCGCGCTCACGCCTGCTCGGGCGCGTGCTGGGGCGCGCTCGTGCACGCTCGTGCGAGCTCGGGCGTGCCCGGGCGCGCTCACATCAGCTCGAGGCGTGCTCACGCATGTGCTGGGCCGCGCCCGGGTGAGCTTGCACACGCGTCGCCCCGCCCGGGCGCGCTTCTCCGGGCACACGCAGCGCCCAGGTGTGACCGGCCTCGCACGCGCGCGAGCGCCAGCCCCCCCCCAACTTCCCCACGTACCCGCCCCCCCGCTGAGACCAGACGCACTCGACACAGGGTCCCAGGGTCCCGCGCGGGGGTTTATTTACAAGCGCGGCCGGGCAGCAGCGGGGGGGCGGGGGGCCCCCCGTCCTATACAGGTATGTACACGCGGGGCGCGCTGTCCCCAGGGACCCCCCCCCCGCCAGCCCCGCGCCCGGGGGGGATCCGCTCGGTAGTTTGAAGAAGGGGGACAAAAGGGTTGGGGTTTGGGTTTTTTTTTGGGGGGGGGGGCATGGGGGGGAGGGTGCAGCCGGGATGGGGAGAGGGGACACAAGCGTCCCAAGTGCCACCGGCAAAACCGCGTCCCGAGCGGGGACGGCCGCGGGTCCCCAGCGCCGCGCGGGAAGGAGCCGGCCCAGAGTCCAAAGGGGTGTTTGGGGGGGGGGGGGGGAGACCCCCAGTCCAAAGGGATATTGGGGGGGCTCCTGGCCCTGTCCTGTCCTCGGGGTGTCCCCAGCCCGGGGGTCCTGGGGGCTGCTGTCGCCTCCTCCCTGGCCGGCCGCCGCTGAAGGTCCCCAGCCCTGCGCCGGCAGCGCGGCGACGCCGGGGGACCCCCGCCCCGTCCTGGGCCGCGGTGCGTGTCCTTGACCCCGTGCCAGCAGCAGGGTGACGCTCGGGGACCGGAGCCAGCCCGGTGGGCGGGCAGAGCGGGGGAGCCATGGGGGGGGACGGGGGTCCCTCGGGTGCCCCCCCGGCCCCCCCCGGCTCACACCAGGTGCCCGCGGCCGTTGATGTAGATGCCGTTGGTGGTGGGCTTGGCCTGCAGCATCCCGTTCTCCTGCACGAAGTGGGTCATCGCCTGCTTGATGGGGTCGTCCCCCCCCCCGCCGCCGCCACCGCCATCCTCCTCCTCCTCCTTCGGCTCCTTCCCCGCCGGCACCGGCAGCAGCGGCACCGCCGGCACCTCCGTCTGCGTCTCGATCTCCCGCACCGTCGAGAGCGTCGAGTAGCTGCGGCCTTCGGGCTCTTCGCTCTGCGGGGACGAGGGCCAGGGCCGGGGGGGTCACCGCTGATGAACAGACACCCCCGGGGACATGGTGCCTGCCCTGGGGACCCCCCCGGGACACGAGGGCTCAGGGCACGGGCGTGCAAAGGGGGTGTGCACGTGTGCAAGGGGTTTGAACACCCCGAGGGGGGGTTGTACCCCCAGGAGGGGGGGTTGTACCCCCAGGAGGGGGGGTCGCACATGCAGAAAGGGTTTGAACGCCCCGAGGAGGGGGTTGCACACCCAGAAGGGGGGTTGCGCCCGCGCGGGCAGGTGCCGGAGCTGGAGGCCACGCGCCGACAGCCGCAGCCCCGCGTGGGGCAACGGTGTGGGGCTGAGCCGGCCCCCCCGCGCCCCCCCGCGCCCCTCACCATGGCAGAGCAGATGCTGGTGCCGCGCAGGCTGTCCCCGCGCAGGCTGTCCCCGCGCAGGCTGTCCCCGCGCAGGCTGCCTTGCCGACTCTCCGCGCGCAGCTGCAGCGTCTCCTCCAGCTGGAACAGCCCCGTGAGACCCGGCCCCCCCCCCACGGCCCCCCCAGCACCCTGGGCACCCCCCACCCATCACCCTCCGCTCCCCAGGGCCTCGATCCTCCTGGGACCCCCGATACCCACCCCCAGTGCCCCCACTGCCCCCCCATTGTCCTTCAGCACCCCGGTACCCCAACACCCACCAGCCCAGACACCCCAAAACCCCTCACCCCCGGCACCCCAAGACCGACTCCCTCGGGCACCCCAACACCAGCCAGGGCACCCCGCGACCCCCTCCCCTGGCCCCCCGCCGCCCCCACCTGTGTGCGCGTGTCGGTGCTGTGGCTGGAGTGCAGGCGGCGGATGGAATTCTCCCGGGTGAGCGTCAGCTCCTCCTCGCTGGGGGCACGGGGGGACGCGCTCAGCGCGGGCCCCCCACGTCCCCCCGCCATGTCCCCCCGCCCCCCTGCCCCTCGCCCCGGCTCTTACTACTTCTCGGAGATGCGCTTGGTCTTGCGCTTGTGGTAGAGGGTCATGACGACGACGACGATGACGAGGACGCAGAGCAGGACGGTGGCGATGACGCCCACCACCACCACCGAGGCCGACACCAGGTCCACCTTCCGCACCTCGTCGTCTGCGGGGACACCGGCGGGGGGGCGCGGTGAGGGCGCGGGAGGGGCGCGAGTACATCCGGGGGGTGGAGGGACGGAGGAGCGCGTCCCCCCGGTTGGACTCGATGATCTTAAAAGATCTTTTCCAACCTCGATGGATTCTGTGATCCATGGAGAGACGGGTGGGTGCGCCCATGGACGGACGGACAGAGGGATCGTGGACAGATGAGCCCATGGACAGACGGACAGATGAGCACATCCATGGACGGACAGATCATGGACAGATGAGCCCATGGACAGACGGACAGATGAGCACATCCATGGACGGACAGATCGTGGACAGATGAGCACATCCATGGACAGACAGACAGATAGATCATGGACAGATGACCCCAGGGACGGATGGACGGAGGGATCGTGGACAGATGAGCCCACGGATGGACAGATGGACGGACATGAGCACATCCATGGATGGACAGACAGACAGATCATGGACAAGTGGATGGATGAGCCCATGGATGGACGGACGGACAAGGACACAGATGGGTGGGTGGATGGACAAGGGGGTGGAGAGATGGACGGGCAGAGAGAGGTGGCAGGGGGATGGATGGACGGACAGACGGATGAGTGAACGGATGAACAGGTAACTGGATGGATGAGTAAAGGGATGAGTGAGAGATGAGTAAAGGGATGAGTAGATGGTGGGCGGGGGAGTAGACAGACGGGTGGATGAAGGGACAGACGGGGGTACGGGTGGGCAGCGAATGGGGGATGGACAGACGGACAGACAGAGGGGAGGGCGGATGGAAATGGGGGAGAGGCGGGTGGGTAGAGTGAAGCGCTGGGGGTGGACGGGTGGTGCCCGGATGGTGGATGGACGGACGGACAGACAGACGGGGAAGGGGGCGAAGAGACAGAAAAGAGCATCTGGGGCGGGTGTGGGAGGAGTCGGGGGGGCGACACAAGGACAGACGGACGGACAGACGGACGCCTGGGAAGGGACGGGCAGATGGAGACGAGCCCGGGGAGGGACAGACGGACGGACACCAGCAGCACGGAACGGTGCTGCCCCCCCAGCCGGGCCCCCCCGCGCCCCGGCGCCCTCGCCGAGGGGCGCAGGCCCCGGGCCCCCCCGCGGCGCCCACCTGCGGCCCGGCCCTTGACGCTGACGTTGGCCCGCGCCTCCTTGGCGGCCACGCGGTTGGAGACGCGGCAGACGTAGAACCCGGCGTCGGCGGCGGCGAGGGGCCGCTGGAAGAGCAGAGTGTCCCCCCGGACCCGCACGCCGGCGGGCAGCGGCGCGTCCAGCCTGCGGCGCGGCGGCACCGTCAGCCCCCGGCGGGCGCGGGCGGCGCCGCCATCAAAGCCGGCGGTGCCAGTTCCCACGGTTGACGCCCCGGCGGGACGTGCCCGGGCAACGGCACCACCCGCCGCGCTCGCCGCGGCCCTGGGCACCGGCAACGCCCGGGCGGGGACACGGCGGGGACGGGCACGCGGCAGGGGACAAAGCGGGGACACGGGAACAGGCGAGGGGACGTGGCGGGGGGACGCAGGAGGCCACCTGGCAGGGACACGTGGGGAGGGCACCCGGCGGGGACACCACGGCCGCGGCGGGGACACCACGACACAGGGGACGGGGACGGTGGCCTCACCGTGTCCAGTTGTAGGTGGGCGGGGGGTTGCCGTCCCCCAGGCAGGTCAGCGCGGCCCCCTCCATCCCCTCCTGCCACTCCTCCGTGTGCCCCAGCACCGAGGCGTCCGACAGGTCTGGGGACAAGGGGACGGTGAGGGGACGGTGAGGGGACAAGGGGGCGCTCCCCCTGTCCCTGCTGTGCAACCCCATCTCCCCCCAGAGTGCCCCACGCCAGCATCCCCCAGTGCCCCCCAGTCCATGTCCCCAACACCCGCCACGTCCCTCGATGTCCCCCACGCCCCCCCACATTCCCCGTGTCCCCAATGTCCCCCATGTCCCTTGACGTCCCCCACCCTCTCCACATCCCCCAGTGTCCCCCGTGCCATCACGTCCCCAACGCCCCCCATGTCCTTCACTCCTCCCCACACCCCCGATGTCCCCAAATCCCTCAGTGTCCCCCCACACCCTCCACGTCCCTCAATGTCCCCCACACTCTTCAGTGTCCCCCATGTCCCCATGTTCCCCTGTCCCCAACACCCCTCAATGTCCCCAAATCCGTGTCCCCAAACCCTTCCATATCCCTGCAGCCCTCCGTGTCCCCAAACCCGCCCATGTCCCCAAACCCCTCTGTGTCCCCAGCCCGCCCGTGTCCCTTCAGTCCTCAGTGCCCCCAAACTCCTCAGTGTCCCCAAACCCCCCAATGTCCCCAAACTCCTCCATGTCCCCAAACCCCCGTGCCGCACAGGCGACGCTGAGCAGGTGGGTGATCCTCTTCTCGTGGCGCAGGCCGGGGTGGGCCACCACGCAGGTCAGGCTCTTGCCGTTCATGCTGCGCCCGGGCACCAGGAAGAACTCGCTGGTGACGGAGGCGGAGCGGGCGTGGGCCGAGCGGCGCGTGGCGTTGGTGCCCCGCACCTCGGTCTCCCAGCGCACGGAGGGCGCGGGGCTGCCCTCGGCCGTGCACGAGGCCGCCAGCGTCCGGCCCTGCCCCTCCTCCAGCGGCGGCCCCGGGTTCAGGATGGGCAGCGGCGGCACTGGGGGGGGCGGCGGCGTCAGGCCCCCGCAGCGCAGACCCCAGACCCGGCCCCGGTGCCGGTTGCCGCGTGCCCGGTGCCCTTCGCGTGTCGCCCGCGGCCGCCGCCCCGCCTCCGCGTGGCGTCCGGCCTGTGACCCCATCGCCCCCCCACCGCCACCACATGCCCACCCCCCCATGGTTCTTGCCCCCCACCCCATCCCCATTACCCATCACCACGGCCACTGCCCCACGGCCGCCATCCCATGGCCATTGGCCCATGGCCACCACCACCCCATCCCATCACCCCATGGCCATTGGCCATCTCTACCACCCCATGGCCACCATCCCATGGCCACCATCCCATGGCCATTGGCCATCTCTACCACCCCATGGCCACCACCCCATGGCCATTGGCCATCTCTACCACCCCATGGCCACCATCCCATGGCTACTGCCCATCATCCCACCTCTACCACGCCATGGCCATCACCCCATGGCCATTGGCCATCTCTACCACCCCATGGCCACCATCCCATGGCCATTGCCCATCATCCCACCTCTACCACCCCATGGCCACCATCCCATGGCCACCATCCCATGGCCATTGCCCATCATCCCACCTCTACCACCCCATGGCCACCATCCCATGGCCACCATCCCATGGCCATTGGCCATCTCTACCACCCCATGGCCACCATCCCATGGCTACTGCCCATCATCCCACCTCTACCACCCCATGGCCACCACCCCATGGCCATTGGCCATCTCTACCACCCCATGGCCACCACCCCATGGCCATTAGCTCGTGGCCATTAGCTCGTGGCCATTAGCTCGTGGCCACTGGCCATCTCCCCACCTCTACCACCCCACGGCCCCCCCCCCAGCCCCGCCCGGGCCACTCACCCAGCACCCTGAGCGTGAGCCGCCCCTCGAAGTTGCCGAGGGGGAAGGTGATGAGGTGACACTCGTAGTCGCCCTCGTCGCCCTGCACGGCGTTGCGCAGGACGATGGCGCCGTCCTCCAGCGCGGCCCCGCCCGCGCGCCGCAGCACGCGCCCGGCGTAGGGCTCCTGCACGTGCTCCCCGTGCTGGCGGTTGAGCACGGCCACCTCGGCGCTGCGCCCGCCCGGGCCCCGCTTCAGCCACGTCACCTGCACCACCTGCTCCTGCTCCTGCGCCCGGTACCGGCACGGCAGCACCACGTCCTGGCCCAGCACCGCCGTCACGCTGCGCTCCACCTCCACCACGCCCGCGCTGCCGCCTGCGGGACCGGGGCTGGCACCGCGCGCACGGGCACACGCGTGTGCGCGCGGGCCGGCCCGGCCCCCCCCCCCGGATCCGGCACACGTGGGCTGGCACGCACCCGCACACACGCAAAACACTTGCACACGCACGTGCACCCACCCGTGCTCACACTCACATACATGCAAGAACACTTGGGCACGCTCACGTGTGCTTCCGTGCGCTCCGGCACGCTCAGGCCGGCAGGCACACAAGAACACTTGTGCACGCCTGCATGCACTCCGGCACGCGTGGGCTGTCATGCGCCCACACCCATGCGAGAACATTTGCACACGCTTGTGCACGCTCCAGCACACTCAGGCTGGGACCCACCCATGCTCACACTCACATATGTGCAATAATACTCGGGCACGCTTGCGCACACTCCGGTACACCTGGGCTTGCACACACCTGTGCTGGCAGTCACATCTGTGCAAGAACACTAGGGTGCGCTTGTGCGCACTCTGGCACGGGTGGGCCCACTTGTGCTTGCACGCCCTCGTGTGTTTCTGCAGGTGCACTTGCTGATGCTTGCGCTCACACACACGCACGCTCAGGTGCGCTCGCATAGGTGCAGAAACACTTGGGCACGCTTGTGCACACTCGTGCATATTTGTGCTTATAAATATTCACACATCCTCGGGCGTGCTCGCCAGCACGGGTGCATTTGCACACACTCACACGCGCTTGCGCGGGCTCGAGCGTGGATGGACACTCACGCGTTCCTCGGTGCGCTCACGCGCGCTCGGGCACACTTGGGCGCAGCTGCACACTCAGGCACGCCCGAACACACTCACTATGTGCTCGCGAGGGCTCAGGCGAGCTTCCGCACGCTCACGCGTGCTTGACACGCTCGCACACGCTGCAGCACGCTCGTGCACGTTTGGGACACGCTTGGGCACGGATGGGTCAGACACGCGCACGCTCACGCACGCTTGGGCGCACCGGCGCATCCTCGCGCGCTTCCGCAGGCTCGCACGCGCTCACGCGTGTTCGGGCACCCCCGGGCACCCCCCGCGCCCCCGGCACGCGCTCGGGCTCGCCGTCGCGCTCCCGCTCGCCCCGACGGGCTCCGGCCGGGCCCCGCGCGGGGCCGGGGCGGGTGTCGGGGCGGGGCCGGGGCACACCCCGCGCCCGGCGACGCCGGGGGAAGCGGCCGGGCCGGCCCGTCCAGCCCGACCGGCCCGCGCGCATGCCGGGCCCTGCCGCGGCTTGCGGAGCGCTCCCACCCCCGCCGGCCCCCGGGGGCCTCCCCGGCGAGCCCCCCGCCGCGCCGCCGGCCGGGCCGGGCCTAATTACCCCCCGATTAGTCGCCGGATTAATTAAATAATTGCGGCGCTGCCCAGGCCGTGACTCACGGCCGCGCTGCCCCCACGGCCGAGGCCCTGCCTCAGTTTCCCCTCGCGCGGTGACGAGGGGGTCCCGGGGGGGGGCGGTGGGGGTTCCCGGGGGGGTCCCGCGGGGGCAGGGCCGTGCGCCGGGGTGCCGGGGTGCCGGGGGGGGGCTGGCGGGCGGCCCCCGCCGCGGGGCGTCCCCACCCAACGGGGCCAAGCGCGTGGGAACGGAGACGGGAACCGGCTGAACCGGCTCCCGCGGCCCCCCCGCCCCGGCCGGGCTCGCGCCCGCGGGATGGGGACCGGGAAACGGGGGTGCCGGGGTGGGGGGACACACACATGGACCCCCCCAGCGATCACACACGCGTGTGCACACACACACACACACACACACACCCCGGGGGGCGCAGCCCTGACGGCCGGTGATGGGCTCCGTGACCCCGGTTGGGGCGGGGGGGGGGGGGGGGGGCGTGGCCGGGCTGCCCCCCACTCGCAGCACGACCCCCCCCGACGCGCTGTGAGTGCCGGGGGGGGGTCAGCACCCCTGGGTGACGTCACCCCCCGCGGCGCCCAGCCCGTTCCCACGGCCCCGCCGCCACCGGGAAACTGAGGCACGGCGCGGGGGGGGCAGGGCGCTGACCCCCCCCAGCTCCACAGCACCCGGGGGGGGGGGTTGGGGGAGGGTGGGTGCCCCCCCTAAACGTGGGGGGTGCCCCCCGCGCCGTGTCCCCGGGAGGGGCGTGGCCCGTTCCCACGGTGCGTGTAACCCCCCCCCGTGTCCCCAGTGGGGTCCCACACCCCCCCCCGGCTTCAGCCCCCGTGGGGTGGGGGGACGCACACGGACACACGCTGGTGTGTGCGCACACGCGTGTGCAGCGCCCGCGGCGCAACCGCCGCCACGGCCACGGACACACGGACACACGGACACAGGTGCGCGGAGCCACAGGTGCTCACGCGAGCGCACACACGTACACACACACACACACGCGTGTGCACACACACACACCCCCCCGTGCTCACACGCGCGTGCACCCCCCCTCCCCGCTCGGTCCCCCCGCGCCGCTGCCCCCGGTGTGTGTGACCGTGCCCCCCCCTCCCCTCCCCGGTCCCGCAGCCCCGGGGCAGCCGCTGGCCCCGGTCCCCCCCCGTGTCCCCCCGCCCCGGTCCCGACTCCCACGCGCTGCTGCCGGTCCCGGTTCCCCTCCCGTCGGGTCCCGGTCCCGTGTCCCCCCCGTCCCGGTGCCGGTCGTGTCTTACCGGTAACGGCGAGGAGGAGGAGGAGGAGGAGGAGGAGGAAGGGCGTCCCGGGCCGCATCCCGCGGGGGGCCATGCGGACACCTGCGGGCTCACGGCGCTGCTCGGCCCCCGGCCAGCACCATCCGGGCCGCACCGGGACCGACCGGGCGGAACCGAGACGGACCGGGCGGGGCCGGGCCGGACCGGGCTGCTCGGGGCCGTCTGGGGCCGCTCCGGGCCGAGCGCGGCGGAGGGGCCGGTGCTGCAGCGCCCGGACCGGGACGGGAGCGGGGGGGCGGGGCCTGCGGGGGGCGGGGCCGCGGGGGCGGGGCCTGCGGGGGTGGGGCCGGGCGGGGCGGACCGGTCGGACAGGTCGGGGCAGGGGCGGGGCCCAGGGTGCGGCCTTAAAGGGGCGATGGGCGCCGTCGGGGAGCGGTGGGACCCACCCGGGGCTCCCTCGCCGGGGCAGGCGGCGGCGGCGCCCGGTGACACCCCCCCCCCCCCCGCCGCGAGACCGCCGGGATCCCCGTGGGAGCCCCCCAGTGCCCCCCCCAGTGCATTCCCCCCCTCCGGGCCTCACACGTCCCCCCCCGCTCCCCCCAGGCTGAGGCCCCGCCGATGTCCCCGTTTCTGCCCAAGCCCTGGGGCAGCGGGAGGGGGGAGGGCTGTGCGCTGCCACCGACACCCCCCCCGCCAAAGTCGCGGTCCCCAAACCCCTCCGGACACCAGAGGGCGGCCCGCGGGGGCAGGGGGGGTCACAGCAGTTTATTGTCACAGCGAGAGTCGGGAGCCGGGGGGGGGGGGGGGGGGGGAAGGGGCAAAATGGGGAGGGGGGGGGAGAGCAGAGGGAGCTCAGCCCTGCAGAGACCAGACACAACTCAGCACAGCAGCCACCTGCACCCCGGGGCGCCCCCACCCGACCCCTGTGCGGGAGGAGGGGGGGGCCAGGACGGGAGCGGGGGCCCCTCGAGGCCCCTCAAGCTCCCGCCACTTCGGAGCTCTCCGGAGACGGGTCCTTGGTGGCGGCACAGAGGTGGAAAATCCCTGGGGAGGGGAGAGGAGGCCGTGGGGCGCGGGGGCAGCTGGGTGTGGGTGTGGGGACCCTCCCTGCTGCCCCCCCGCCCGCGGGTGCCCTCAGCACATGGCTGGGGCCAGCCCAGCCTGCAGAGACCGGGCACAGCTCGGCGCAGCAGTGACCGCAGTGACCGGCCCCGCGGCGCCGTTACCTGCCGAGCCGATGAGGACGACAGCGACCCAGCCCAGGATGTAGGACCAGGAGAAGCGCCAGGCGGCGCGGGCCGGCCCCAGGAGGCTCAGCGTGCCGGCCGCGTACAGCGCCAGCCCCAGCAGTGCCAGCAGCCCTGCGGGCAGAGGGGATGGCTCAGCGGCACGGGCTGGCCCGGCCCGAGAGCCCCCAGCCGGGCGGGCAGAGACCGGGCACAGCTCAGCGCAGCAGTGACGGGCTCAACTCAGCGCAGCAGAGACCGGACACAGCTCAGCGCAGCAGTGACAGGCACAGCTCAGCGCAGCAGAGACCGGACACAGCTCAGCGCAGCAGTGACGGGCTCAGCTCAGCGCAGCAGAGACTGGACACAGCTCAGCGCAGCAGTGACAGGCACAGCTCAACGCAGCAGAGACCGGGCACAGCTCAGCGCAGCAGTGACAGGCACAGCTCAACGCAGCAGAGACCGGGCACAGCTCAGCGCAGCAGTGACGGGCACAGCTCAGCACAGCAGAGACCGGACACAGCTCAGCGCAGCAGTGACGGACACAGCTCAGCGCAGCAGTGACGGGCACAGCTCAGCACAGCAGTGACGGGTACAGCTCAGCGCAGCAGAGACCGGGCACAGCTCAGCGCAGCAGTGACGGGCACAGCTCAGCACAGCAGAGACCGGGCACAGCTCAGCGCAGCAGTGACAGGCACAGCTCAGCACAGCAGAGACCGGGCACAGCTCAGCGCAGCAGTGACGGGCACAGCTCAGCACAGCAGTGACTCTTGTGCTCTCACGCCCCAGCCCCCCCGTCCCCGCCTACCGGCCAGGAGCAGGGTGACACCGGCCACGCGGGCACGTGCCCGCCGGGCAGCGCTGGCCGCGACGGAGAAGCCCAGGGCGAGGCCGGCGGCGGCGGCGAACACCGAGAGCAGCATCAGCACCCGCGTGGCCTCCCATAGGGCTGGGGGGGACACGGGAGCGTTTGGGGGACACTTGGGGGACACGGGACCCCCCAGCACACCCAGGGCACCACCCCCCCGCCCCCCCCCGCAGAGACCGGGCACAGCTCAGCGCGGCGATGCCCCCCGCCCCCCCCGCAGAGACCGGGCACAGCTCAGCGCGGCGATGCCCCCCGCCCCCCCCCCCCGCAGAGACCGGGCACAGCTCAGCGCGGCGATGCCCCCCGCCCCCCCCCGCAGAGACCGGGCACAGCTCAGCGCGGCGATGCCCCCCGCCCCCCCGCCGCCGCGGCGGTGCCTACCCGGGGTGCCGGGGTGGGGGTGGCAGTGCCCCCCCCCGCAGACGCGCCACAGCCCGAGGCTGCCGGTGCCGCCGGGCCCCCGGCGCTGCAGCCAGAAGTCGGTGGCCGTGGCGGCCAGCAGCAGGCCCAGGCCGCTGGCCCCGCAGAGCAGCCCCCCGCCCGCCGGCATCCCCCTGCGCGGGGGGGCCACGGGACAGTCCTGGGGACATCGCGGGACGGGGGGACACGGGGGGGGGGGAGGCGGCAGCAGGGGATACCCGTGGGGACACCTCTGGGGGTAGGGGGGTGCCGGGGGGGGGGAGCAGCAGCTGGGGACAACTTTGGGGACATCTCGGGGGGACTTGGGGGGACACGGGGGGGGCAGCAGCTGGGGACAAGCTTGGGGACATCTCGGGGGGACGTGGGGGGGACCCGGGGGGGGCAGCAGCTGGGGACAAGCTTGGGGACATCTCGGGGGGACGTGGGGGGGACCCGGGGGGGGACAGCAGCTGGGGACAAGCTTGGGGACATCTCGGGGGGACGTGGGGGGGACCCGGGGGGGGACAGCAGCTGGGGACAAGCTTGGGGACATCTCGGGGGGACGTGGGGGGGACCCGGGGGGGGACAGCAGCTGGGGACAAGCTTGGGGACATCTCGGGGGGACGTGGGGGGGACCCGGGGGGGGACAGCAGCTGGGGACAACCTTGGGGACATCTCAGGGGGACGTGGGGGGGACCCGGGGGGGGCAGCAGCTGGGGACAACCTTGGGGACATCTCAGGGGGACGTGGGGGGGACCCGGGGGGGGACAGCAGCTGGGGACAAGCTTGGGGACATCTCGGGGGGACGTGGGGGGGACCCGGGGGGGGCAGCAGCTGGGGACAACCTTGGGGACATCTCAGGGGGACGTGGGGGGGACACGGGGGGGGACATCGTGGCACCTGAAGGATATGGGGGTACCCGGGGGGGGGGACACGACACCGCGGGGGGACCCAGGGGTGGCACCTCGGGGAGGCGGGTGGGGACACTGGGGACAGACACCCCCCCCCCCCCCTCCGGCCACTCACCCGCCTTCAGCACCGGCCCGCTGGGTGCCCCATGGCCGCCTGTCCCTGTCCCTGTCCCTGTCCCTGTCCCCGTCCCGCCGGGGGGGCCCCGGGCGCAGGCGGCGCTGCCATTGTTGGGGACACAATGGGGGAAGGCTCTGGGCGCTGCCACCCGCCTGCTGACGCGGCGAAAGCTGCTCCCGCCGGTGTCCCCGCGGGGTGACACTGGGAGGGGGGGGACACACGCACGGGACACGGCCCGGGGCCCCGCCTGGGGGACAGCGGGAGCCGCCACCTCGGGCAGGATCAGTCCCGGGGCTGGGGACCGACACTGGGGGACACTGGGGATGGGGACACTGGGGATACTGGGAACAGGGGCACTGGGGACACTGGGGACATGGGGAATGGGGGCAGTGGGGACACTGCGAATGGGGACTCTGGAGACAGGGGCGCTGGGGACACGGGGGACACTGGAAACAGGGGCGCTAGGGACCCTGGGGACACTGAGGGACACTGGGGGAACAGGGGCGCTGGGGACACTGGGGGACAATGGGAATGGAGACACTGGGGACACTGAGGACACAGGGGACACTGGGGACATGGGGGACACTGGGGGACACTGGGAACAGGGGCGTTGGGGACCCTGGGGACACGGGGGTGTGGGGTCAGTCCCCCTGGTGCCACCATCGGGGGGCACAGGTTGAGGGGGGTCACACGTGTCACACGCGTGTGCCCGGGCAGGCGGGAAACAGAGAGCCCGTGCACACACGGTGCCACCGGGGAGGGACCTCCTGCCCCCCCCCCCCCCCCCCGCCGTGTGTCCTCACCCCCCCTCGTGCACACACACTCACACAAACACACTCACTCACAGACACACACTCACATGCACACTCACACACTCACACTCACACTCACGCTCACTCACACACACACACACACACTCTCACGCTCACACTCACACTCATGCATGCTCACACACACACTCACGCTCACACTCACACATGCTCACACTCACACTCACACTCACGCTCACTCTCACACTCATGCTCACGCTCACACTCACGCATGCTCACACTCACTCACTCTCACACTCACGCTCACGCTCACACTCACGCCCTCCCCAGGTCACAGCCCGTGGGCCGGCGGCAGCAGGAGGAGGAGGAGGCCGAGGCTGAAGCCGCCGCGGGGGGGGGCCCTGGAGCAGGGGGGGCTGCAGGAGGCACCTGGGGGGGGGGGCAGGAGGAAACCCCTCAGGGGCTGCCCACGACCCCCCCGGGCCTGACACCAGGGTGAGGGGCCCCCGCTGCCGCCCCTGCCCCCGCCCGCTGCCCCCCGCTCCCCCCACTCACCTCCCGCCGCCCCCCCCCGGCCCCCCCGGCCCCCCCGGCCCCCCCTCACCGCCCAGGCTCAGGCTCACTCGCCCGCAGGCGCAGTCGCCCTCGCCCAGCAGCAGACACGTGTAGGTGCCGGCGTCGTCGGGGCGCAGGTGCCGCAGCAGCAGCCCCCCCCCCGGGGGCGCGGGGGGGCCCCCCAGCGCCGCGCGCCCGCCGTAGCTGGGGGCGCAGCGGGGGCGGCCGCGGCCGCGGCTGCAGACGGCGACCCCCGGGCCCGCGGGGCCCCCCGAGAAGTGCCAGTGCTCGGCCAGCAGGCGGCCCAGGGGGGGCCCCCCCGCGGGACACCCCAGGGTGACGCTGCCCCCCAGCGTGGCGTTGGCCCACGCCTGGCCCCGGTGGGGGCTGCGGCACAGCCCGCACCCCCCCGCCGGGTCCCCGCGGCCCGCGGACGGCGCGGCTGGGGACAACGGGGACTGTCACCGGCGCTGGCACGGCCCGGGGGGGGGGACACACACACACACACGCTCGGGGGGGGCTCACGGCCCCCCCACGGCCACGGGGGACCCTGGGGACTGTCCCCGTCCCACGGCCGGGCCATGGCGGGGACCCGCCGCTGTGGGACACTCGGGGACCGCGGGGACATCTCCTCCCCCAGCACCCCCCCCGCGGCTCCCGCAGCCCCCCCCGGACCCCTGGGCCCCCCCCTCCACATCCCGGATCTACTGAACCTTCTTGGAGCAGCCCCCCAGAGACCCCCCGGACCCCTTAGACCCCCCCGGAACCCTTAGAACCCCCCCGGACCCCTTAGAAACCCCCCCCGGACCCCTTAGACCCCCCCGGACCCCTTAGAAACCCCCCGGACCCCTTAGAAACCCCCCCCGGACCCCTTAGACCCCCCCGGACCCCTTAGAAACCCCCCCCGGACCCCTTAGAACCCCCCGGACCCCTTAGAAACCCCCCCCGGACCCCTTAGAACCCCCCCCCGGACCCCTTAGACCCCCCCGGACCCCTTAGACCCCCCCCAGGACCCCTTATAACCCCCCCCCGGACCCCTTAGACCCCCCCGGACCCCTTAGACACCCCCCCCCGGACCTCGCAGCCCCCCCCCGGCCCTCCTATTCCCCCCTGCACCCTGCAGCCCCCCCCCGCCCCCGGCCCTCCCTTCACATCCCGGATCTCCTGAACTTTCTTGGAGCAGCCCCCCAGAGACACCCCCCCCCACACCCCCCCGGACTCCAAAACACCCCCCCCCGGACCCCTTAGCCCCCCAGCCCCCCCACCGCACCTCGCAGCCCCCCCCAGCACCCCCCCCCGAACCTCCTACTCCCCCCCCTGCACCCTGCAGCCCCCCCAAAACCACGCCGGACCGCTTGGATACCCCCCCCCTCCGCACTCCCTATCTCCTTTCCCTCTCTGCGACCCCCCCAGAAGCCCCCCCCGGAATCCCCCCCCCACAGAACGGGACCCACCGGGGGGGAGCAGGGGCAGCAGCAGCAGCACCCACATCTCCGGGCGGTGGCTGCGACGGGGCGGGACGGGGCGGGAGGGGGCGGCACCGAGGGCGGGGGGGGGACACACTCACGACACCGGACCCCCCCCACGCCCTCCGGGGCTGGCGGGGTCACCCCGGGGTCGCCCGTCGCCCCCCCACGCCCTGGGGGCGTGGGGGGGCGACGGGCGACCCCGGGGTGACCTCGCCAGCCCTGAGGGGGGGGGGGGGGGTAAAAGGGGGGTGTCAAATGGCCCCCCCCCCCTAAAGAGGGACGGATCCAGCCACGTGGCGGGAGGAGCCTTCCCGCTATCCGCCTTGGGGGGGCCCCCAAATGCACCCGCAGCCCCCCCCCCCCCGCAGCCCGTGTGTGTGTGTGTGTCCCCCCCCAAAAAAAAAATCTCCCGGTGTTGTCCCCCCCATGTATGTGTGTGTCCCCCCCCCCTCCACGTGCACCGAATCCATACGGGCTCGGCGTGAAGGGGAGGGGCGGCTGAACCCCTAAACCACCAGATTGACCCCCAAAATCCCCCCCCCCCCCGCGGCAAAGGGAAGGGGGGGGGACACACACACCCCCCCCCCCACCGGACGCTCCCACCCTCAGCAGGGAAACCACACCTGGAGGCTGAGCAAAACCTCGGGGCTTTTATTGGGCTGGGAGGGGATGAGGCGGCGAGGGGGGGGGTGTGAAACACTGGGGTGACCCCCCCCTCGCTTTTTCCTGCCCCCCCCCGCCGCGCTGTCAGTCCTCCAGGTTGCGGAAAGCCGCCTGCATCTCCTCGCCCAGCTGGGCGAAAGCCGCCGTGATGTTGGCTTCGCCGTCCGTCACCGGGTCCTGGGGACAAGGTGGGGGGGACACGCGGTGGCATCACACCCCCCCCCCCACCCCCGCCGCACCCCTCCCCACACCCACCTTGAACTTCATGGCGCTCAGCTTGTAGAGGATGTCCCCCAGGCCCTCGCGGATGGTGGCCCAGGTGACGCGGCGCTCGCCTGGCGCGGTGGCCTCCACGGCGTGTCGCGCCAGCTCGTAGAAGGTGACGATGTTGTGCAGCATCCCCACCGTCTTGTAGAAGGGGCAGAACCTGGCGAGGGGGTGGCCGAGGGGGGGGGTCAGGGCCGGGGATGGGGGCCCGGGGGGGCCGGGGGGGCGGCGGGTACCTGTCGTAGGAGGAGTAGCCGTTCTGCTGCAGGAAATCGTCCTTGAGGAGCTTCGCCACCTCCAGCGTCACCTTGTCGGCCTCGGCGAGGGACGCCTGCGGGGGGGCGGGGCTGGGGTGTCCTGGTCCCTGTCCCACCCCCTCCCATCCATCCCATCCCATCCATCCCATCCATCCATCCATCCCATCCATCCATCCATCCATCCATCCATCCATCCATCCATCCCATCCCATCCCATCCATCCATCCCATCCCATCCATCCATCCATCCATCCATCCATCCATCCCATCCCATCCCATCCATCCCATCCATCCATCCATCCATCCATCCATCCATCCATCCATCCATCCCATCCCATCCCATCCATCCCATCCCATCCATCCCATCCATCCATCCATCCATCCATCCATCCCATCCCATCCCATCCATCCATCCCATCCATCCATCCATCCCATCCATCCCATCCATCCCATCCATCCATCCCATCCATCCCATCCATCCCATCCCATCCATCCATCCATCCCATCCATCCCATCCCATCCATCCATCCATCCCATCCCATCCATCCCATCCATCCCATCCATCCCATCCATCCCATCCCATCCATCCCATCCATCCCATCCCATCCATCCCATCCCATCCCATCCATCCCATCCATCCATCCCATCCATCCATCCATCCCATCCATCCCATCCCATCCCATCCCATCCATCCCATCCATCCCATCCATCCATCCCATCCATCCATCCATCCCATCCATCCCATCCCATCCATCCCATCCATCCCATCCCATCCATCCATCCATCCCATCCATCCCATCCCATCCCATCCATCCCATCCCATCCATCCATCCATCCCATCCATCCCATCCCATCCATCCCATCCATCCCATCCCATCCATCCATCCCATCCCATCCCATCCATCCATCCATCCATCCATCCATCCCATCCATCCCATCCATCCCATCCATCCCATCCATCCATCCCATCCATCCCATCCATCCATCCATCCCATCCATCCCATCCATCCATCCATCCATCCCATCCATCCCATCCATCCATCCCATCCATCCATCCATCCCATCCATCCCATCCATCCATCCATCCCATCCATCCCATCCATCCCATCCATCCATCCCATCCATCCATCCCATCCATCCATCCCATCCATCCCATCCATCCCATCCATCCATCCATCCATCCATCCATCCATCCATCCCATCCATCCATCCCATCCATCCCATCCATCCCATCCATCCATCCATCCATCCATCCCATCCCATCCATCCATCCCATCCCATCCATCCCATCCATCCCATCCCATCCATCCATCCATCCATCCCATCCATCCATCCCATCCATCCCATCCATCCCATCCATCCCATCCCATCCCATCCATCCATCCCATCCCATCCCATCCATCCCATCCATCCCATCCATCCATCCCATCCATCCATCCATCCCATCCATCCATCCCATCCATCCATCCCATCCATCCCATCCATCCATCCATCCCATCCATCCCATCCATCCCATCCATCCATCCCATCCCATCCCATCCATCCATCCATCCCATCCATCCCATCCATCCCATCCATCCATCCCATCCCATCCCATCCATCCATCCCATCCATCCATCCATCCATCCCATCCCATCCCATCCATCCCATCCATCCATCCCATCCCATCCATCCATCCCATCCCATCCCATCCATCCATCCCATCCCATCCCATCCCATCCATCCCATCCATCCATCCATCCATCCATCCCATCCATCCATCCATCCATCCATCCATCCATCCATCCCATCCATCCCATCCATCCCATCCATCCCATCCATCCATCCCATCCATCCCATCCATCCATCCCATCCATCCATCCCACCTTCCCGACCAGCTGGACGATCTCCGCCAGCTCCTCCTCCTCCTGCAGGATCTCCCTGGCGCGGCGGCGCAGGGCGGGGAACTCGGGGTGCAGCCGCTCGTAGTGGGGCTCCAGCGCCCGCAGGTACCGGCTGTAGCTGATCAGCCAGTTCACGGACGGGAAGTGCTTGCGCTGCGCCAGCTTCTTGTCCAGCCCCCAAAACACCTGGGGGGGCACAACACGGCGGGGGGGGTATCGGGGGGGCCGTGCAGGGATAAAGGGGGGGTCCCCGCCGCGCCCCACTCACCTGCACGATGCCCAGCGTGGCCGAGGTGACGGGGTCCGAGAAGTCCCCTCCGGGCGGGGACACGCTGCGGGGGACAGCGGGTGGGGGGGGTTTGCCAGGGCGGGGGGGGTGTCCCCCCCAACCTCCCGCCGCGGCCCCCCCGCACTCACGCGCCCACGATGCTGACGCTGCCCTCGCGCGCGGGGGACCCCAGGCACCGCGCTCGCCCCGCGCGCTCGTAGAAGGAGGCCAGGCGAGCGCCCAGGTACGCCGGGTAGCCGCTGTCTGCGGGGGGGCGGCGTCACCGGGGCGGCCGGAGCCCCTCACCCCGCCTCGGGGCTGGCGGAGGGGCCGGGGGCTCCCCCCACCCCCAAACCCCGGGGCTCACCCGCCGGCATCTCGGCCAAGCGCCCCGAGATCTCGCGCAGCGCCTCGGCCCAGCGGGACGTGGAGTCGGCCATCATGCTGACGTGCTGGCCCATGTCGCGGAAGTACTCGGCCAGCGTGATGCCTGCGCCGGCGGCACGCGGCTCGCACGCTCGAGGTGGCCCTTGCACGCTCGAGGTGTCCCTTGCACACTCAACGTGGCCCTCACACACTCGAGGTGTCCCTTGCACACTCGAGGTGGCCCTCGCACATTTAACATGGTCCTCACACACTTGAGGTGGCCCTTGCACACTTGAGGTGGCCCTCACACGCTCAACATGGCCATCGCACATTCAATGTGGGCCTCACACGTTCAATGTGGCCCTCGCACACTCAACGTGGCCCTTGCACACTCAACGTGGCCCTCACATACTCAACGAGGCCCTCTCACTTTCAACGTGGGCCTCACGCTCTATGTGGCCCTCACACGCTCGAGGTGGCCCTCGCACACCCGGTGCCATCCTCGCACACCCGGCACACGCTCCGGCGAGCCCCCGGCCGCGCGGCTGCGCCCACAAGTGTCCTCGTGGTGCGTGTGTGTCCCCGCCGTCCCCCCCCGCCGCGGCGCTCCCCGGCCCACCGGTGTAGATGGAGGCTTCGCGGGCGGCCACCGGCATGTTGGAGGTGTTGGCCACCAGCGTCGTGCGCTTCATGATGGTCTCCGTCCTCCCGTCCACCTCCATGGTGAGCTGGGGACGGCGGCACCGTCACCCCCCGCCACCGGCCCCGCGGCCCCCCCCGCCGCCGCCTGCCCCGGCCGCACCTCGGGGAAGTCCCGCAGGACCTCGGACATCTCGTTGCCCCGCTCGCCGCAGCCCACGTAGACGATGACGTCGCTGTTGGAGAACTTGGACAGGGACTGGGAGATGACGGTTTTGCCGCAGCCGAAGGCGCCGGGGATGGCCGTGGTGCCCCCCTGCACGCACCTGGGGACGCGTGGGGACGCGTGGGGACGGCCGGGAGCGGGGGCTGCCGAGGGGACACCACCCCCACGCCACCCCGCCACAGCCCCGTGGAGGCGGGAGGGGCCCCCCCCGTCCCCGTCCCCGTCCCCGTCCCTCCTGGGGACTGGCTGGAGTGTGTGTGACCCCCCCCACTGGCAGGACTGTCCCCTCCCCTGTCCCTGTCCCCCATCCTTGTCCCTTATTCCCAGGTCCAGCCCCAGCCCCACTTCCATCCCTGTCCCACACCGACATCCCCTGTCCCCATCCCTGTCCCTGTCCTCAACCCTGTCCCCAACTCCATCCCTCTTCCCCATCCCTGTCCCTGTCCCCTGTCCCCATCTCCAGCCCTATCCTTGTCCCCATCCCGCATCCCTGTCCCCATCCCTGTCCCCGTTCTCTCCCCTGTCCCCCACCCCCTCCCCAGCTCTCTGTCCCCTTCCCTGTCCCCATCTCCAGCCCTGTCCGTGTCCCCATTCCCTCCCCTGTCCCCCGTCCCTCTCCCAGCTCTATCTCCGTCCCCTGTCCCCGTGTCCCCCCCGGCCCTACGGGAACAGGGCGTCCAGGACGCGCTGCCCGGTCAGCAGCGGGTGGTTCGCCGGCAGCTTCTCGGCCACGGGCCGGGGCTGTCTCACGGGCCAGACCTGCAGCATGGGGACCCGCTCCGCGCTGCCCTGGAAATCCAGCTCCAGCACCACGTCCTGCGGGGACGGGGGGGACGGGCAGCGGGGACAGGGCGCCCCGACACCCGCCGCGCGTCACCCGCCGCCCGCCGCCCCTCACCGAGACGCTGTAGTGCCCGGGGGGGGCGATGTAGGTGACGGTGCCCCGGCTGCGGGGTGGCACCATGATCTGGTGCCGGATGAGCGAGTTCTCGGCCACCGTCCCATAAATGTCACCGCCGGTGACGTGGCTCCCGACCTGGCGGGGATGGGGGGGGGGGAGTGGCCGTGAGGACGCGGGGACCCCAACGGGCCGCGTCCCCCCCGGGGGTGCTGGGGGGTGTCCCCGCGTCGCCCTCAGGGGACACACGGGGACACGCACCCGGATGTCCTTGCTGGGGACGAAGTCCCAGGTGAGGTGTCGCGGCAGCGCGGGGACGTTGGTGCCCCGCGGGATGTAGATGCTGCGCGTGAGCTGGGCGATGTCCCGCAGCGGCCGCTGGATCCCGTCGAAGATGGAGCCGAGGATGCCGGGGCCCAGCTCCACCGAGAGCGGCTTCCCCGTGCGCAGCACCGGGTCCCCCACCCGCACCCCCGCTGCCCCCGCGCTCAGGAAAGGGACCGACGAGATGGGGACAGGGACGGGGCGGGGGGACAAAGGGGTGGGGGGGAGCTGGGGCAGGAAATGGGGGGACGAGGAAAGGACAGGACGGGATGGGGGGGACGGGGGAAAGTGGGGAGTGGGACAGGACAAGGGGACAGCAGAGGGTGGCAGGGAGGGAACGGGGCAGGGGACCCGGAGGGACGGGGAGGGGACAGGGGCAGGCGGGGAGGGGGACAAGGGAGGGAAGGGCAGGATGGGGGGATGAGGGGGGGACAGGGGAGGATGAGGGGACAGGAGAAGGTGGGGGGGGACAAGACAGGACAGGGGGGACGGGGCGGGGGGACGGAGAAGCGTGGGGGTGCTGGGGAGGGGCCGCGGGGACGGGGTGAGGGAGGATACAGGTCTCCTCGTAGACCTGGAGCGTGGCCATGTCCCCCTCCAGGCGGATGATCTCCCCCACCAGCTCCGCGTGCCCCACGCGCACCAGCTCGTACATGGCCGCCCCCGCCATGCGCGTGGCCGTCACCACTGCGGGGACACGGCGCCGTCACCCCCCGCAGCTCCCCCGTACCCCCCCACACCCCCCAAACCCCTTTTGGGGGTCCCCGCCGCCGGTACCGGGCCCCGAGACGCCGTGGACGGAGCCCAACAGACTCTCCCGCTCGGCGTCCGCCAGCCGCGGCCCCGCGGCCCCCTCCATGGCGTCCCCCCGCCGGCGCCGGTGTCACCGGTGTTATATGGGGCCGGCGGCCGCGGGGAACCGGCCGGGCCCGGTGGCGGGTGGCGCCGCGGGCGGGGGTTGTGTACAGTCAACAACAGCCAGGGCCCCCCCCGGGTGCCACACGCCAGCAGGCGCCGGCACGCGCCGGCCTGGGCCTCGCTCAGGGTGACGGTGTCACCCCCCCGCCCCGGTGACACCCCGTCCTGTCCCCCCGGGTGCGTGTCCTTGTCCCCTCTCCCCGGTTTTTGGGGTTTGCACACCCCCCCCCCCCGATCCCGGGGTCCCCCCCAGCAGCATTTCAAGCACTCAGGGGGGTGTTTCTCCCGCCCATTCTGAAGCCAGTGTGCGCTGTCACCCCACGGGTGACAATGGGGTGACAGAGGGGGGCCGGGGCCACCCCTAGGGACGCGCCGCGGAGCATTTCAGTGGCCAGAACAAGAAAACTGGCTGAAGGCGACCGGGTGCCACCCCTGGGCCCCCCCTCAAAGTGCCACCTCCCCCTGGGACGTGGAGGGGGGTGACACGGGGTCACCCTGAGGCGAGCCCAGTGCGGGGAGGGGGGGGAGGGGGAGTGTCTGGCCCTGTCCCGGCCTCCCCCGGGGCTGCACCCCCCGTTTGTGTCCCCCCCCCAGCCCAGGACACGGCAGCTGCCCTCAGCGCCCACGCTTGGCCGGTGCCCAAAGGGAAAAAAAACCCAACACATTTATTTAACAAAAACCACGACTGGAGTAACGCTAAATAACAACGGGGGGGTGGGGGGGAGCTAGGAGACCAGGACGCCGGCGGAGCCGCCCTTGGCCCCCTCGGCGCCCTCCTTGGGGGGCTGCTTGGGGTCGTCCTCCCCCACCAGGCGGATGTTGTGCTTCTCCCGGAACTCGTTCAGCTCCCGGCCCTTGGCCTGCAGCTGCTGGTTCAGCGTCTCGATGATTTTGCTGATCTGGGCGGGGGGAAAGAAATAAAATAAATACAAAGGGAAGGGGTGTCGGGGGGCGGGGGAGCGGGGCCGGGGGCCCCCCCTCACCTGTTCCTTGTTGCTCTCCAGCGCCGGCAGAACCTCCTTCACCGTCCGCTCCACCAAGATGCCGCCCACCATGCGGTAACACTTCCGCGTGGGGTCCACGTCCCGCAGCGTCTCGATCACCAGGCTGGGGGCACCAGGAGGAGGAGGAGGAGGAGGAGGAGGATGAAGAGGCCGCGCAGGCCCCGCGGCCCGGACGCCGCCGCACACCCCCCCCCCAGTCCCACCTGTGCTCGTTCAGCTCCAGCTCCAGCTCCGCCGCCTTCGAGGCGAGGCCGCGCTGCTCCTGCCGCAGCCGGTTGAACCGCGCCACCACCTGCGGGGACACGGGGACACAGTGACGGGGACACGGGGACACGCGGACACGGCTGCGGCCCGACCCCCCCCCAGCGCCAGGGACCCCCCCACGCGGTGGCCGCGGCCCCCCCGCCGCTCCCCGGCCAGGACCTGCTCCGCCGTCAGCGCCTTCCCCCCGGGCACGGCCGCCGGCCGCCCCTTCGCGCTGTCCGCCATCTTCCCTGCCCCGCGCCGCGGGGCCCCGCCCCTTCCGGCACAGACCGGAAACGGGGCGGGGCCGGGCAGTTCTGGGCAGAAGGCGCCGCCGCCATCTTTGTTGCGGGCGCGGCTGTGGGGGGACTTTGCCCGCGCCTTCTCCGTGCCGCCGGCCGGGCATGTACGGGCCGGGGGGCACCCGGGGGGACACTTGGGGCAAACGCCTTGGGGGGCGTTGGTGGGGCCCGGGGGAAGGTGGGGGACTGATGTGGGACAGAGCTGGGGCAGTTTGGGGCAGAGATGGGGAGTTTGGGGTGTTCTGGGGCAGTTTGACGGATCCTGGGGCAATTTGGGGGGTGCTGTGGCGGTTTGGGGGATCCTGTGGCAGTTGGGGTCTGGCCTGGGGCAGAGACGGGGCGTTTAGGAGGTGCTGGAGCAGTTTGGGGGGGTGCTGGGGAAGTTTGGGGGGTGCTGAGGCAGAGCTGGGGCATTTAGTGGGTTCTGGGGCAGTTTGGGAGGTGCTGGGGCGGTTTGGGGGGCGCTGGGGCGGTTGGGGTCTGTCCCGGGCGCTGCTGGGGGCAGTGGGGCCGCAGGAGGGGTCTGGCCAGTGGCAGCCCCCCCCCAGGCCCCTGCGTGGGGCCAGCGCTGTCCCCTCGGCCGCGGGTCCCCCCTGTACCCCCCACCCGGCCCAGGGGCCGCAGGCAGCAGCGGTGACCCCCCCTCCCCACGCCGGGGTCCCCCCTGCCCCAGGCTGAGGGCGCTGCCCCGGACCCCCCTGCGCCGCCTGCTCCCCGCGCCCCGAGACGCCCCGAGACGCCCGCGCGGGTCCGGGCCCCCCGCGCCTCCGCCGCGCCCCATGGCCGGTGCCCCGGGGCTGAAGCCGCTGGTGGCCGTGGGCCAGGTCACCTCCACGCCCGACAAGGAGCTGAACTTCGCCGCCTGCGCGGGGCTGGTGCGGGAGGCGGCGCGGCGCGGCGCCTGCCTCGTCTTCCTCCCCGAGGGCTTCGACTACATCGGCTCCGACACGGCGCAGACCCTCAGCCTGGCCGAGGGCCTGGACGGGGACCTCATGGGACGCTACGCGGCGCTGGCCAGGTACCGACGGGGACCCCCCCGCACCCCCCGGGGTGGCGGCAATGGCGCGGGGGTGACCCCGGGTCCCCGTCCCCAGGGAGTGCGGCGTGTGGCTGTCCCTGGGCGGCTTCCACGAGCGCGGCCGGGACTGGGCGACCACGCAGCGCATCTACAACTGCCACGTGCTGCTGGACCCCTCAGGTGAGACCCCCCGGCCCTGCCCCGCTGACTGGGGGTCCCCGTCCCCCCGCAGACATCCCCGCCTCTGCCTCCAGGTCACCTCGCGGCCACCTACAGAAAGACCCACCTGTGTGACGTGGAGCTGCCGGGACGCGCCGTCATGAAGGAGAGCAGCTTCACCAACCCCGGCACCGAGATCGTGGCCCCCGTCGACACGCCGGCGGGGAAGGTACGGGACAGACGGGCACCCCCGGGGGCCCTGCGGGGCGAGGGCTCCCCCGCGCCGTCCCCTAAGCTCGACCCCCGCGGGGCACCGCGTCCTGGCTGACGTGTCGCCGCCAGCTCGGCCTCTCGGTCTGCTACGACCTGCGCTTCCCCGAGATCTCGCTGGCGCTGCGGCGCGCGGGCGCCGAGATCCTCACCTACCCCTCGGCCTTCACCGTCCCCACGGGCTCGGCGCACTGGGAGGTCAGTTCTGCCCCCGTCCCCCGCGGGGCGAGTTGCGGACAAAAAGCCCCTTTTTCTGCGTATTTAAGGGCGCCCGGGCCAACCTTCCCCGCCCGCAGGTGCTGCTGCGCGCCCGGGCCATCGAGAGCCAGTGCTACGTGGTGGCGGCCGCCCAGACCGGGAGGAACCACGAGCGCCGGACGTCCTACGGCCACGCGCTGGTGGTGGACCCCTGGGGCGCCGTGGTGGCCCAGTGCCGCGAGGGGCCGGGGCTCTGCTACGCCGAGATCGACCTCGAGTACCTGCACCGCGTCCGCCGGGAGATCCCGGTGCAGGGCCACCGCCGGCCCGACCTCTACGGCACCGTGGTGGCCGCGGGGCTGGCGCCGGGAAATCCGGAGCGGGGGCAGATCTGAACCGTTTCTCGCCAAAACGCGGCGGCGCGGTGGGCTCAGGGCCCCCGGCCCCTCGTGCCGCAGCCAGGGGGATGTCTCCCCCTTTTTTTGTTTTTAGGTCCCCCCCCCAGCGCAAGGAAGGAGCCAGGCGCTGCGGTAGATGTTTATTTCAAGAAACCCGAAAGCTACACAGGGAATATGACCATTATATTGAAGTTTAAAAAATACAGAAGTCACAGAAATTACACCAAGTTGTGCCAGAATTGTCCGTAAGCAGAAGGGGGGTGGAGGGGGGGGGCCACACGCACCACGAGTCCCAGGGGGCCGCCCCCCACCCGGGAGGGGTCCACACCCCACGGCAGCCGAGCAGGGACGGGGAGGAAAACCACAAAACCAGGATGGAGCTGGAAAAAATCCGCCCCCGCCCCAGGGATCTGGCGGCAGTGGAGGGGGGGCAGGGGGGTGACAGACGCCATTTGGGGGCTCTCTGGGGCCGGGGGGGGGCCACACGCTGCCGGCCCCCTCCAACGCGCAGGCAGAGGCTCAGCTGCCTGCTGCCAGCAACAGGCAGATCGCGTCGCCCCAGCCTGCCCCTTGTCCCAGTTTGTCCCAGTTGCCAGCTGGAGAGGGGAGGGACAGAGCCAGGCAGCCGTGGGGGGGGTAGGGGGGACAGGCAAGAGATTTCAGGGCGTCCCTTGGCGCTGGCCCCCCCCACCCCGGCCCCCGCAGGGGAGGGGGACGCGAAGGCACATGGTCCAGGGGACGCCGCGGGGACGGTTTTACTCCTGAGAAACCCACTGAGGTGACGGGGAGGGGGATCATTTGGGGGAGAAACTGGGGGGAGGCTGCCCGTGGGGCACCCCCCGGCACATGGAAACCCCCCCCAAGGGTGACACAAGGGCAGGAGGGGGACAAAACCACCCCCGAAACCGGCGCAGGCACCGCGGGGCCGAGCCCACCCCGGTACAAACCTCCACCGTGCCCCCCCAGCCCGGCTCGCCCAGCCCCATCACTGATGTGCCCCAGGCAGGAATTTTGCCTTTTTTGTTGTCGTTTTTAATGGATACAAAACAAAAGAGGGAAAGAAAAGAAAAAAAAAAAAAAGGAAAACAAAGCGAGAGAGGAGGTGACAGGACAGGAAAGGGGTGAGGACACACAGAAGCCTCCGGTGCTCCCCGCGGCTCCAGCCCGGCTCCGAACCCAGAGTTGCACAGTGCCCGGGTGGGGGTTTCAATCATCTTTTTTCCTTTTAGGAAAAAAAAAAAAAAAAAAAAAGAAAAAGCTTGGATCCCACCGAGCAGCGTCGGGCGTCAGGGAGCCGTCTGCAGCATCAAGTTCCTCAGGAGTTTCTGGCGCCCGACCTCGTAATCCTCCTCGTCCACATTGACCAGCAGTTTGATGGCTTCGTGGCCCACGGCTTGTTTGAGCGAGTCCGTGATGAAGACGCCCTTGAGGGCTTCCAGCAAAGAGCCGTTGATGTAATCGCGCCAGAACGCGTCGAGGTAGGTGAGCTCTGAGAACTTTATGTCACAGATGATGGAGCCCAGGTCCCGGGACTTGAGGATGGTGTTGGCCTGGTTGAAGCGCTCGAACTGGCGCTCCAGGGGGTCCTGCTTGTTGGAGAAGACGTTGCCTTGCAGCGCCGTCTCGTGCTGGCAGTACTCGGCTCGGACTCGCAGGCGGATGTCTGGGGGGACGCGGGGGGGGAGAGGGGTGAGCGCTGCGGCGCGGGGAGCCCCCGGACCCCCTCCCCGAACCCCCGCCCCGAGAGGGTCTCACCACAGGTCTGCTTCTCCTTGGGGTCCGGCGTCGCCGACTTCCTCCTCTTGCGCTGGCTGCCCGGGAGGGTGCGGCCGCGGCCCGGCCTCTTGGTGCAGATCTGGGGTCCCGCGGAGGAGCAGCAGACCACGGGGTGGTGGGGAGGCACTGGGGGTGACACGGGGGGGTCAGGGGACACCCGGGGGGGTCAGGGGACACCCCCGGGGGCCGCTTGCCCTCGCTGGCTGCATCCAAATCCGCCTCCGAGCGCTTCTGCTCCGGCCACAACACCAAGCTCCGGCCCCCCGCCCCGTCCCTCCCGTGCTGCTGTCCCCCTCGTCCCCCCCCCAGCCCCGGGGGCCTGCATGAGCCCCGAGAGGGGACCCCCAAACTACACCCAAGAGCCAGCAGCCCCCCCGCAGCACTGTGGTGCCGGGAAGGGCATCGATCCCCACGCACGGGCATCCCCCCCGAGGCACGGCAGCGGTTCCCCACGCTCCCGGGGAATTCCCAGAGTGAATTCCTGGAGTGAAACCCTCCTGACCCCCCCCGGGCCCGAACCCACCTGATTTATGGGGGTGGCCGAGCCCGTGTTCCGCCTCGCTGTGAGCTCGGGGCGTCACGTAGCGGATGGACGTCTCCTCCAGGTACTTGTCCACCAGGTCTGGACACACTGGGGGAGAGAGGGGACACGGGGACCCTCAGGGAGGGACAGAGGGGACGTGGACACCCTCAGGGAGGGGACGGGGTCCCTCGGGAAGGGACAGAGGGGACCCGGGGGCCCCCAAGCAGAGGCCAGGGCAGATCTCTCCCGCCGCGGCGGGTGCCAACACGTGCTGGAGCTGCTCCGCACCCCCCGAGCGCGGCCGCACGTTCTCTCCCACCGGCCCTCTCGGAAAATCCCCGTCGGGGCGCCGAGGCCTCGCAGCCGCGGTGCAGGAAAGGCCGATTCCATTTGTTTACCACGGATAATCCCAACGCCCCGACTGGGAGCGGAGCTGCAAATCCCCCGTCCGGGCCCATGGCTCAGACCAGCCCCCGCTTCGTCCCCTGCTCCCCCCCCGCGGCCCCGCCGGGGTCTGAGCGCAGCTCTGGGGCAGCGGCGGCAGCTCCAGGCCCCCGGGACGGACCCGGCTGCTCTCGGATAAACTGGCACGTGCCCAAACCGTTAAATCTGCCTTACTGAACCCGGGTTCAGCAGATCAAACCCTCCAAGTAACAACACACGGGCAGGACGGGGGGGTCTGAGGAGAGTCCAGCTGCTGAGCGGAAGCAGCTGCTGAGCAACGATTACGGGGAGTTATTTTGGAGGGCTGGGCCGCTCCCTGCGGGTTGTTTTTGTCCTGTTTGGCGAGCTCGGAGCACGGCCCGTCCCGGGCAGGATCCCTCCCATCCCCGCCGGGCCGAAGCCGGCCAAGGCCGCGGGTGTCCCCGGCCCCCCCGCGATGCCCAGGCGGCTCCGAGACGGGGTTTTGCTCCTTTTCAGCGCCACGAATACGAACGCGGCGGGAGGAGACGAGAGCTCGGGGCCGCTGCAGGGTCTGGCAGGACCCGGGACGCAGAAACAAGCGTCAGCAAGTTGGGTCCGGAGGAGACTTCCCTCAGCCCATCGATCCCTCCGCTATAAACCCCACGTGAGGTGCCTTCCTTCGTAAAGCTTTTCGAAATGCTGTTTTTTCTCATTTAATTAAACCGTTTCCACCCAAGCGTGGCAAGAACGAGACCTCAGGGTATGGAGCGTCGCTCCTCGCCCCGGAACACCAAAACCCGAGGGGGGAACGGCTCGCCCAGCTTCAACCAAGAGCCCCCTCCGTTTGGGTTTTTGCACCAAACAAGCAAAAAGCTGCTCAAAAAACCCCACAAAAATAGTGCTGTGACCCCCAGGACCCTACAGAAACTTGGGGAATCGGCGCCACCAGAAACCTCCCCGGGTCCAAGCGCCGCACAGCTGGCCCGGGTAACGCGCCCACCCGCTGTTTTCCCCGTTTCTCTTGGTTTTTTTGGCCTGGTGCGAAGGGAGTGCACAGAAGGTCAGCCCAGCACAGCCCCCTCCGCCCTGCCTGCACTCCCGGCTCCCAGGAAATGCTGGATAACGGGAAAATCCTCGCGGCGCCCGGTCTGAGCCTGCGCAGGGCGTAGGCAGGGCTGCCCCGCGCTCAGGCTCCACCCGGGCTGGAAGTTTCTGGCGTTTCTGAGCAGCGCGAGGCAGCAGCTGCCACCAAAAGGAGCGTCCCCTCCCCGATGCTGGTTAAGAAGCGACTTGAACAAAAATCCCCGTTAATTTTCAAGCCACCCGAACCCTTTCCCGCTGGCAGCCCCGGTTGCGGGGTTCGCTCAGCCCTTCCCTCCTCTCACCCCAAACCCGGGGAGTCTGAACACCTGCCTCTACCTGCGCTCACCGCTTACGGCACCGCTGCCCACAGGGCGGGCAGAAACCGGGAAGACTCATCAGTCTGGGACTGCCAAGAAAGCCCAATTATCCTGATTTAAAGCAAAGATGCAAATTTCAAGAGGCTGAATCCTGCTGGAGCGGCTGCCTTACGCATCCTCCGCAACAAGTGCTCCCTCCTCCCTGACTCCTCTGATGCTGGATGATCTGGGTTACGTCCTTTGAACTGCAAATTGAGGGTTTTAGTTAAAAAAAAAAAAAAGAAAAAGACACCGGGCCAAGGGGCCAAGGCAGTGGAGGGCAGGGCTCAGCCTGACAGCTCCATGAAGTGACCAAACGCCCACAAAATTATCCAGATCCCAACAGCTGGGTCGCTGCTGGGGTCTCCGAGCCAGGAGACCATGAGGCAGTCCAAGAGGAGGGTTTGGGGCATCCCACTGGAAAACGGGTTAAAAAAGATATCTGAATTTGGACGCGGTTTCTCCCTCGGGCCTCTCTGTGTGCTGACGCCGCAGGACCGACGGCACCAGTGCGGGGAGGACGTCGGTCACTTCCCAAACCAGCCTCAGCCCCGAGGGACGAGGGGGCTTCCCCCGCCCCGATGGCACACGGAGCACAGACTCCTGCCGGCTCCTCCTCGCTCCAGGTGGGAACTGGGGCCAAAAGCAGCATTGCCCTAAAAACTAGCCACGAGCAGCGGGAGCTGGCGGAGCCGGGAGCTGCGCAGCAGCAACCCCGGCCCTCCGTCGCCGAAGAAAGGAGGAGACCTCGGTGCTCACCAGAAACAAAGTGAGGCTTTAACCCCCCAAACTGGTGCCAAAACCCTAAAAATCCACCCCATGGCCGTCTCTGCCTGCACTCCCGGCAGCCATTTGTCCTCACAAGCCTCGGGGTCCTCTAACCACCGCGTCTCCGGGGCGCCAGCCAAGGAAAACCGGGAGAGACGGATGAACACCACAGCGGGCTGGGTCAGGGCAGCACTTACCGGCCCGTCGCCTCTTGAGGGTGACGTAGGGCAGCAGGTCGTGGCGCGTGATGATCCGCAGCAACTGCAGCACCTGCCGAAAGTTGGTCTCGTCGCAGCGGCCCTGCCGCTCCAGCGCCAGCAAGAAGTCCCGGCCGCTGCGGATCATCCCCCTCTCGTAATCGTCGATCACGTCCACGAAGAGGAAGGAGAGCACCCGCACGTCCCGGTGGGTCAGGTGCGTGCCCACGATGTCGAACATGCGGTGCAGGCTGTACAGCCCGTGCTCCCGGTCGCCCCGTTCCTCCGGCCACGCTTGCGCCCGGCTCCGTTTGAAGGCAGCCATCGTCCGCCACTGCCGGCCGGCGCTCCCCGCAGCACCACAACCCTACAAGACAGAGAGGGCCAACAGGATTTAATCGGTGGGTATTCGATTAAAAACCCCGCTCTGCATCCCGCCGGGCAGCGACTCGTCCTCCGCGCCGCCAAAAATTGTCGGGTACCGGATTGACGGCGTCGGGCTCCGCCAGCACCGACAGGCCTCTGCTGCGGTGACCTGGGACCCCAAACACCGTCTGGCAGAAACACCGAGGAGCTACGGGGCTCCAGACCGCGACGCAGGTGAAGGCCGACGTCCCCCACCCCAGCAAAACGAGCCCCCGCGTCCCCGGGCAGAGCCTGTCACAGCAGCGGGCGCCGACCGCATGAAGCCGTTCGGCGCGGGCACCGGTATCGCACCGACCATCAAGGGAGAAGGAAGTGAGGCGCCCGGCAGGCCCCGACCTGTCGGGCTTCAAAGCCGGAGGAGAGCCCCCGCCTCGCCAGGCTGGCTTCAGCGCCCGACGCGGGGCTCGCCCGCCCCGTCCCGGCAGGTTTCTCACCCGGTTACGGGCCCCCCCCGCCGGGCCAGTTCGTCATGGCTCTGCCGTCACCCGGTGCTTTCAGCGGCACCGGCAGCTTCGTTTCTTCACCCAGAGCCACGGGGAGCCCCGTGCCCAGCCGAGGAGGGACCCGCAGGAATCGCAGCCCGTGCCCGGCCTCCCTCGGGGACCGAGCGCCGCCACAGCGCAGCGGGTGGCGTTAAGGTGTCCCACGCCTGGGGACGGCACCGTGTCACCGCAGTCGGCCACGAGACCGGCCGGGGAGCGGTGACGAGCCGCTCGGCAGCACCAGTCACTCGGGGTGACGGGGTGTGGAGCAAACTGGACTGCAGGGCTCGCTGGGGCACCCCCTGAGCTGCTCAGAGGGGCCTTCGGACCCCCAAAGCGCATCTCCGGCCCGGGGCCGTGGCAAAAAGGCACCTCGGTGTGGCTGCATCGGGGGTATGCCCCAAGCCCTCGTGAGTTTATCGGGGTGGGGAGCCCTCCCGCCCGGCGGGACGCGGGGCCAAGGCCGCGCTCCGGTACCGCCCCTGCGGTTTTGCAGGCAGGATGCAGCTCAGCTCCGCGCGGCACCGGGCCACGGCTCCATCTTCCCTGCGGAGCCGGGCCCAGCCCAGCCGGCGCCACGCGGAGCAGCTCCGCTTGGTTACGGTTCCCAAAACAGAGGCGGGGGGCGTAAACACAGACACCGGCTGGAATCTCCCTATTCCCCGCACGGCCCGTGACTCACGCTCGGGCCCCAGGCAGGCGGGGGGGAGCCCTCGACAGGGCCGTCGGCCACCAGCACTCAATGGGAGGGTTTTAATTCCTATCATAAAATGCAAATCGCTCAAATTAAAAATGTGTTAAGCGACTGCTGCTCTGAAAACAGTCTGACGCCGCTCTGCCTACTCCAGCTGGGGAGGAGAGGGCAATACACACCGTACGGGGGGAAAGGTCCTCCCGGTACAGCTTCTGGTGAAGGTATTTCCTGCTACGACCAGCCCGTAGCCAGCTCCACGCAGGGCAGAGGGGAGAAAAATCAGGATAAAACACCCCCCCGGTTCTCCTCCAGCCCGGGAGCTGAGCCACGGCAGCTCCGCGGAGGAGCCAGAGCGTGCTGGGCCGCAGCTCCCGGGAGATTCCTCGCGTCTCCTCAACCCTGCCAAGGCCAAACTGTGGAGGGGCCTGTACCAGGAGCTGCGGCTGCGTCACAAGTGTCAGCGGGCAGCAGGCGGGAACCGCGCGAACCCGGAAGAAAAAAAAAAAAAATTACAACAAACAATCCTCAGTCTCGTCGGTCGCTGCTGTGAGCAGAAAAAGCACCGAGCACAACCAAGGCGTTGGCCGAAAGCTGCGTTTCCACCTGGCGGTGAAGTCCCCGCCGCTCCTCGGCCACGTCCCAACTGGTTTTGGTGCTGCAGCACCAGTGCCAGCCAGCAAACCGACCCACAGGCTGCTGGTTTTGTGGCCGGGTGGCTGCCGGGCCCCTCAGCTCGCCGCCTGCTCCCACCCCACCGGGTTCCTGGGTGCTGCTCAAGTGCCCCGGCCAGGGTTTTGCTGCGGGAGCCACAAATATTCCTGCACAAACTAAAACAGACGAGAAACGCGCCCGGGCGGCGCCTGGTGGGGTCTCTGCCTTCGGCCCGGCGTCCCGTGAGCAGCTCTGAGAGAGAAACCTGAACACAAACCCCCACTACGGCCCCCCAGCTCACGGCCTGGAGACCCGCACCCCATCGCCTTCCCCAGAAACCTGCTCTCTGACCCCAAACCGCGCCGCAAAACCGGGGGGGGGGGGACGACCCCCCAACCTGGGCGCGGGCGAGCGCCGCTCGCGGGGACCCTCTTTTGCAGCGTTTCACTCCAAATGGCTCCTTCTCCTGCAGTCGGGTTTGCCAAGCACTGAATTGCATAAACCCAAGGCAGAAATTAGGCAGACGCTCTCTTTTGATTATTTAGTACCAACCACCCTGGGATTACGCTGCATTTTTTCTTCCAGGGAGACAAAAAAAAAAAAATAACAGGCAACTTGACATTGTGCTGCCTAAACACAAGAAGAGGAGATTCAGCAGAAAGAGACTCTCTGTGTGGGGGAAGTAGAGTCCCGGGGGGCAGTTCCTTACGGCTGCACCACCCAAAACCACAAAAAGCTGTTAAATTCGTTTCCAAGCAGGGGATTCCAAGCAGCCGCTACTTGGAAGAGCTCCCCGCTTCCCCTCGCCTCTGGCTCTCCTCCCGCCTCAAACCCACGGGATCGGAAGGCTGGAGCGCTTTGCTGCGCGCATGCATTAAAAAAACCACCCCGAAATCCTTTGATTTTCCTCAAGAAGCAGCCCCCTCGCGGTTGTAGGGAGCGGCGAAGATCTCCCAGCAGCAGGGGAGGAGCTGGCCGGGCCCCGCTCAGGGCCGACGTGTCCCCAGAGCGCCCCGCGCACCCCCGGCACAAACAGGCAGCACCTCGCACCCGCTCCGAGGAGACTTTCCTCAAGAGGAGACTTTCGGTTGCGCTCCAAGATCATTAAAATAATTTAAAGCGAACAGGAAAAACAAGCTTTTGGTGCCTGCAAAGCTCTGCATTCATCAGAGCCTCACTCATGTGGGTGCCGGGGCCTTTTGCCACTGGGCGAGTTGGGGGAACTCACAGAAACCCCCCTCCCGCAGCACGGTCCGGCCTGACGGGCACAAAGTCACGAAAACCAACTTCGAGTTGAATTTTCCGGAGCAGCCCAACCCCAGCCTCCTCCCCCCGCGCGCTGCGGGCAGAGGGGAGGGGGACACCCAGTCCACCCAGTCCACCCAGTCGCGTGCTCGACGCAGACCAGACCCGATCCCGCTCGTTTCGGCCAGGACCGGCCGGATGGCGCCGCCGAGCCTCGAGGCAGAACCAGAACCCAAACACCCATTTTCCCAACGCGTTGGGTCAGGGAAGGAAACGCCTGCAGAAACAAACAGCCGAACGCTTCGGTTTGGCCGCCCCGGCAGCAGCCACCCCGGAGGCTCCGTCCTCTCCTCCTCAGACACCTTCACCCTGACACGGCCTCTGCAAACAGCGAGTTCCTCCGGCGTCGGCCCGGCCGCCCCACCTCTGCCCCCCACCACCCGCTTGCCCTCCTCCTCGGGAAAGCGCTCGGCCACCCCTTGGCCCCGAGCTCGGGACCCGCTCGCCGAGGCCACTTGGCCACTGGTTTTCTGTGGGACCAACTAACCCTCCCGATCCCCGGGCCAGCAGACGGGCGGGACACGGTGACCGATGCCCGGCCCAGCACTCGCCATCCCGCGGGTCAGGCAACAACCTCCGCTGGGAAAGCCGCTACGGGACGAGACGGATTAACACGAAAAGTGGGGACATAAACAGTTCCTGCTGCGCAGAGGATGAACCGGTCAAAGGGAGCTGAGGAGAAATAAGATTAATCCATAATTGTCCTCTTGGGAGGGTTGGTTTTTTTTTTTTTTGACCTTGCCCCTGCAGCGCTTTGTGTCAGCGCTGGTGAGGGGACGGCGGGTCTGAGCCGCTACAACAACACCCGTAGGGCAGGAGAAGATCCTAAACCCACCAGTAATGGCAGCAAACCCTCTAGTCCCAGCCCAGCTAAACAGGCTCGGTGGCAGCGGCGGAGCCGAGCCCGCACGGCCACCCCCGGCCACCGCGGGGCAGGGAAGGCCGGAGGGGGAGGAGAAGCGCTCAGCCTCGCTGCGTCACCGGACAAAGTCTTCGTCACCCCCCGACAACGAGCCCGACGCCAAAACAGTTCTGCCAGTCTGGGGTAGGACTGGGGGGGGGGGGGGGGGGGGGATTTTTTTTGGTGCGGGGGTTTAATTGGGGGAGGGTGATTTTTATTTTTCAGCGCAGGGAGTGCTTTTCGCTTCGATTCATGCCCCGGTCTAATTCCTGTCACCTCAGTTCATCTCATTTCTGCCACCGAGGGGCCTTGATTTCCAACACCACTGACGCCCTGAACAGCACCGGCAAAGGGACCCCCCCAAAACCAACGCCCTGCTCAGCGTCGGGGTGCCGAGCCGGAGCAGCACCCCCAGCCGGGAACGGTGCCCGAGCCGCCGCATGCTGACAGAGGGGAAAAAAAAGCGCAAAATCCTAAATAAAAATCCCAAAGCTGGGAACTCCCTGGGCCTCCCCTACGCCGGCGCGTAACCGCAGGCGCCGCTCGAGCCATGGAAACGGGAGCGCGGGCAGGGGACGGCGTCAGCGCCCACCGGGCCCCTCCGCAGCCCCCGGCCGTGGCCCTAACCGTCAGCAAACCGACACCTGAGCGGGATTTGCCTCCGGCCAACGCTCCCCAAGCTCTGCCGAGTCAGGAGTCAGCCAAACCGCAGAGTTATTGACGCAGGCGGGCGCCCCGGCGACCCCAGGTACAAACCCGGGCCGGGGGGGGACGGAGGCTCTCGGGGTCCGTCCCGGCGGCACGAGGCTCCGGGGAGCGGCTGCTCACGGCAGAGGAGGGACGGAGAATCGTTAGTACGTTAAAAAAAAAAATCACACGTATAGGCGCACCCACCTTAGCGAGGAGCTCTTCGGGTCTTGCTCGTGTCCGAACAGCCGCCGAGCGAGAGTGTTTTTTAGAAGTCTTCTATCCCCTTTTCTCCTTGACTTTTTAAATAAACAACCCAACAACACCGCGGAAGCACCGACAGAGTTTCAGGTGCGGCTCTTGCAGCGGGGAAGCCAAACTCCCAGAGTCGGGTATCAGCGGTCAGTGTTAAAGCTGGTCGACTTGCCAGAAGCCACCCAATTTTATTTCCCCCCACCCCCCCAGCCTTCTTTTTTTTCCCTACTTAATAATTTATTGACGCGGGGAGGTGGAGAAGTCAAGTCCAGAACTCACCCTGCACTCTCTAGGTCATTTCTTTTTTTAAAAACACCATTCCCGAAGAACTCAACTCTCTGCTCCCTTCTCACCGGCAGGACCCGACGCCGCCCTCACAGCCCAGGTGACGGGCAGAGCGCTCGGAACACCCGAAACCCCGATTTGCTTCCTTAGTATCGCAATTCCTCCAGAAAATGGATGGGCTTAAGCGATAAACCTTAACAAAAGAGCCAGGAGAAGGTCATCTGAACTGGGCTATTTTTAAAAAATTCAGCCCATCCCTCCTCCTTCGCGTTTACTCACAATCCGAGCGCTCGTCTCCTCCCCGGCAGCTCCTTAAGCCCAGCTTAGCCCCCCGGCCGCGGCCTGCTCGGAGCCCGGGCCCAGCGCCTCGTCCCAGCCCCTCCGGCCGCGCCTCTTAAATACTAAAAAATAAAAACTCTGACTCTCCCAGAAGCGAAGCTTAAAGCTCCCAAAAATCCAGCACGAAACGACCGGAGCGGGGTTATTTATATGCAGGCGGCCGCTCGCCCCGAACCCTCCCCGGTTCTTCCCTCCCCGTTACCGGCACATGCCGCAGCGGCCCGGCACCTGCCGCCGCCCGGCTCCGGCCTCCCCGCGCACACCGGGAGCACCCGGATTTTTAAGGCCTCTCGGCCGAGAGCCCGGCGACCGCCGCCGCTGGGGGTGGGGCCTGTCCTGCCCCCGCCAGGCCCCGGGAACGGCGGCGCGGGGCCGCCGGGCCCAGGAGGAGGCTCCGCGGGCTGCCGAGGAGAGCGGCTCGGCCCCGCGGCCACGGCACTGCGGCCCCCTAAGCCCCCATCCCCCGGGCGCCCGAGGCCTCTCCTGCGCTGCCCCTGCCCGGTACCGGGCCGCGCTGAGGTGGGGGGAAAGCGGCCTGGGCCCGGGCCCGTCCCCTCACCCACAGGCACGGCCGAGGGGCTCCCTTACGCCGCCCCCGCCATGCCCGCCGCCGCGGCCCCCGCTCCGCTGTGCCGGCCCCGCTGGCGCTGCGGGGCTGCCCGGGCTGAGGGCGGCGCGGCCTCCCCCTCACGGCCGCCCCAGGCTCGGCGCCGCCATGTTGGCTCCGTCCGCTCCGCTCCCCGCTCGCAGGCGGCCGCCGCGGCTCCGGCGCGACGCAACATCCGGGGACGCAGCCCCGCCCCCCGCGCGGCCCCGCCCCCATCCGGGCCCCGCTCACCTCGGCGCCTTCACTCCCATTGGGAAAGGCGGGAGGCGCGGCGCCCTCTTGGATAAGGGCAGAGGGGCGGGCACATCCGGGTCACCGGCCGCCGGCTTCAGCGCCCTTCAGGAGCACTGGCGCGCCGCCGCCATGTTGGGTGAGGGCAAGCTGGCAAGGCCGCCGCGCCCTTAGGGCACGTGGGGGCGCGGCCGCCATTTCGGGAGAGGGCAGGCGGCGTCCCCCCGCCGCGGCTTCGCGCCTATTGCGGGTCACGAGGGGGCGCCGCCATCTTGACTGAGGGCACAGTGACACGACGCGGGGCGCCGGCTCCGCGCGGGGCGGGGGGGGGATCCCTGGGGTTGGGGGGGTCCGTGGGGTTGGGGGGGGGTCCCTTGGGGTCTTCTTGGGGACTGAGGGTTTGAGGCGGGGAGGGGGGGGGTTGTCCTTGGGGATTGTGGGGGGCCTGTGAGGAAGGGGAGGCCCTTGGGGGGGTCCTGGGGACACGGGGGGGGGGGTCGCGGGGACACGGGGGGGGTCGCGGGGACACGGGGGGGTCCCTCCGAGGGAAAGGGCACCCCGGGGCCGGGCTCGCTCTTCTCCCCGTCTCCGGCAGATGGTGCCAGGCCGCACCCATGGTGGGGGGGGCACCCATGAGCCTCGCCCTGCTCCCCCCCCCCCCCCGCACCTCCACCTTTGCCCCCTTTGGGGACACCAAGGCCCGGCCGGGCCGTGACCCCCGTCCTGGGGGGGGGGGGGGGGATCATCAGGCCCCGTGTCACCCGGGGTGCTGCGGGGGCGGCCACGCGCGGGGTGTTTCCCCCCCCCGGGTCCCCACGCCTCGAAATAACAATTAGTCGTTAATTAATTCCGCACGCGCCGGGGTGACATCCCGGCCGGGATGGGGGTGATGGGGGGTTCACGGGGGGAACCGGGGGGGGTAGGATGGGGGGGCAAGTGGGGAGGGGGGGGAAACGGGGTGAGGGGTCCGGGGTGCAGGGTGGGGACCCGGGGGGGGGGGGCAGGACGGCGGATCTGGGGGGGCAAGAATGGGGAGACGGGGTGAGGGGTCGGGGGGGGGCAGGATTGGGGGCACAAGTGTGCAGGATGGGGGACCCGGGGGGGGGTGGTGTAGGATGGAGAATCGGCGGGGGGCAGGATTGGGGGGGGGACAGGGTGAGGGGTCCGGGGGGAGCAGGACGAGGGGGGGGTCCCGCAGTGGGGAGCGGGGGGCTGTGGGAGGCAGGGGGGGTCCGGGGGGGGCAGCGGGCGCAGGGAAGGGTTAAGGCGGGCGGGGAGCGGGTGAGTCAGCGGGGCCGCCCCGGCCCCCCCGGCCCCCCCGGCCCGCCCCCGCCGTGCCTATCCCGGGCGGCGCCGCTCCCCGCCACTGCCCGCTCCGCGCCGCGCCGCTCCGCACCGCCCGTGAGTACCGGCCGGGGGGGGCCCCCGCGCCCCCGTTAGCGGGGGGAGCCCCCCAGGCTGCACCTT